>NC_044187.1:30980236-31295674 GCF_900880675.1 Sparus aurata | reverse complement strand
TTAGCTCAATATAGTCTGAATTCCTTAAATTTCTGGATTGGATTTCTTTTAATTGAAAACAATTTAATTCTTTCTGTCTTTTCTATCTCCTTCTCTCTATATATTTCACAATAATTGCTATATTCCTTCTCAGACCCCAGCGGTGCAGACAGGTGTGCAACTGAAGCACCATTGGTTCATCCAATATAGACGGGGAACTGTAGCACAGAGCAATGGATAAAAGGGCCTTAGAGATTTAGCCCTGGTTTTATTGATGAGTTCCGATGGTTTTGAGACCACAACACATATCAGTCGGCGGCACCCAGGGGTATATTCCTGTGTTCACCCACCATTTGACTCTCATTTATATAGCAATAGTTAGGCTGGTGTTGCTGCCTGTCAGCCCCCGTGATCCTCATGCTAATGCTGCCCTTCTCCTTCACCTCTGTGCCTCTGTCTCCTGTCTTTCGCGTCGCACCTTCAAAGCATCCATCATCTACACTTTTCTTACTGATTTGAATGCATTTCAAATTGTCTTTGCATTTTCATGCCACCATACCACCTTTTATCTCCCGTGTCTACCTTCCTTGTTTTGATGTTTTGAATCATCCTCTCTACACAGTTTTATTGACATCCACTTCGCCGTCTCTCTACTCGATGTCTGTCCTCCACCTTTTTACCATCTCCTAACTGTCTCCTTTTTAATTTCTCCTTCTCCCAGGACTATGCAGAACGGCCAGATGTTCCATGGCTAAGTGATTTTTACTGGCAGACGTGTTGTGAGCTGGAGGACACACTGCCCTGCTTCAAGGACATCTCCAAGGAAATCACCAGAACGCATATCCACATCAAACTAGGTGACCCAAACCTACTGTTTTTTTATCCTGGCTAATCTGGCAGGAATCAGTATATAGTGCACCATGTTTCTGCTGAATATACATTTGACCCACTTATAAAGCATTTTTCACTGTAGGACTTAGACATTCTATTCATTCTTCTACCATGTTCTACCTTCTAGTGTACAGATCCATATCAGTGATGAACAATGGTCCTATAAAATTGCTTATGAAGATTTGTGTAGCATTAAATGACAGTTGCCTCTCCTTTAGGATGTTTTCAAGCATCTATTAATCCAGAGGACTGGGAAGGCTATGTGTCAGAGTTGCCTCCTCTTGGGGAATCCAAAGAGGTGAAGCAGCAGATCAGAGGCTACTGGAATGAGAGGTTGGGCTCCTTCCAGAAGCTCATCCTCATCAAGAGTTTTATGGAAGAGAAGGTGAGCCTTGATGACGTCTATAGAAAGATATTTAATCAAGGATCTGGAGTTTGTCTACACGTTAACAGAGGTTATTTAAAATGAGAGGAATCATCTGTGTGAGTTGATCTTAAATTTTTTATCCCAGCAAAGATTTGGCTAATTACATTAATTTACAATTATACTGGCCTGCAGCCCTCAGCAAGACCCTGCCAAAACCTTCTTCTGTCCAAGTGGGTAGTGGTGCTCTTCAGACTCTTAGCAAAAATACTTAATACAAAAACAACCACTTAGAAAAATGATCCTGACAACTACAAAATAATCACCTGCCAAAACTTAGATGAAAAACAAAAAAATTGGGGAGCCTTACTGTACAGAAGCTGTTTACTCACCACAGCAGCCCAGGGTTCGAATGTGACTAGTGGCCCCTTGCTGCCTGTCATCCCCCCTTTCTCATCTCTGTTACCTGTGATATTACTAGCTGTCCTGTCCAATAAAACCATAAATAGGCCGGACATTATTCCTTCTTTTTTGTTTTTTTTTTTAAAAAGGGGGAAAAAAAAGACAAATTCACTGGAAGTGGAACTGAGAAAAATAAAGCTTCCAAAACATCTTGTTTAACTTTCTTATATTAATCCTAGATATGTCCCAATGATGTCAGTCTAACGCAGTCTCCGTGGTTAAAACGTCAAATATACTTTAATGTTGACCCATTTTTTATTTGCTTTCTTGCATTTGATGCTGTCTCTGTTTTCATATGTCACATTCGCCTCATACACATGTGGCATTCCTACTGTTTTTACTTCTACTTGTCCTTGTTGTTCGGTCATTGTGTGACGTGCTTGCTCCCTCTCTTGCCCAGGTGGTGGTGGCAGCAACAGAGTTTGTGATTGTCAATCTGGGGAAGCGTTTTGTGGAAAACCCTCCGGTTAACCTGCCGAACCTCTATAAAGACATGTCCCCATCCACACCGCTGATCTTCATTCTCAGCACAGGATCTGACCCTATGGGGGCCTTTCAGCGCTTTGCAAAAGAGAAAGGTTGTCTTGACAGGTAAAATAAGATAGACAGAAAGGCTGGGTGACTTAAGGTTGGGGTTTTGTGACAAAATAGAGGTGAATATGTGTGGCAAAACAGGCAAGAATGTCTAGATGTGTAGAGAGGAGTAGGCATAGAGATCACATAATGATGATGGGGTATTTCCATCTGCCCCTGTCTCTCAGAGTTGAGTCCATCTCATTGGGTAAAGGCCAGGGGCCGATAGCAGAGAGGATGATCCATGAAGCCTTGAAGAGTGGCAAATGGGTGTTCCTGCAGAACTGTCATCTGGCTGTCTCCTGGATGTTAGCCATGGAGGAGCTCATCAAGACCTTCACTGAGCCAGGTATTACCTAAACACTCCCATGTAACTACACACGATCACACACGGACAAAGCATCATGAGACCTATTTCAGACGATGCATTGGTGATCACACTTTGTACTGTTGCTCATGGAAATAAGGATGGAAGACTTTCTCCGTTTCAGTTGTAAAACGTTCATGCTACATACATGATGTGCCACAGAATAAAAATATGTAATTTGTCAGAAAAAACTGACATAACTTTTCTTAATATTGTATAAGTATTCAAGTATTGGTTTTATATTTTTAGATAAGATTATAAGAGTATGTATCTCTAGCAGGAAAGAGAGTTGCTCTTCCATGAACATGTCAAAAAAGTTTGACAACTCAGGATCTACTAACATTTTTTTGACTTGTGCTGCACAGGTCTAATGTGAGAGCTGAGAGCTGATCTCAAATTGAAAAGGGAAAAAAGTAAATCACTAAGAAAATACAGAAAACACTATCAAGCATGCTGCTATGTGCCCACAGCACGACATAACCGAGCTGCTGGGGACACAAATGACTAAATGACGCTATGATGCTCTTGCTGTTGTTTCCTCGTTTTCTCACAGCATTTGTATCAGTGGAAAAAAAATACTTTAATGTGTGTTTTTCTGAGTAGTCGAAAGAAATTCATTAACTTTGTTTACGGCTCTGAGTAATGTTCCTATGTGTTCCTGTACAGACACATCAATCCACCAGGATTTCCGCTTGTTTCTCAGTTCCATGCCTACCAAAGTATTTCCCGTTACAGTGCTCCACAACTCTGTCAAGGTACATACCCACACAGCCACACACACACACACACACACACACCTACCCACACACACACACACACACACACACACACACACACACAAACACACTGTGCCACTGAATAATCTCACTAGTTCAGTTCATTTCATTTGAAGATTGCATGTCAAAGATTGCCCCGGCAACAAATGTTCTCAGCATGAACAAACCTGCATTTTCTCCAGTACACCTGCAGTTTTACATGGCTCCTCATCATTCCTTTTCATGTAGGGTATTTACACCCACATGCCTGGAAAGCAAATATTCCACATTTACATACCAATTATAACTTTTTTGGACTTTTGTGGGAAACTTACAATTGATAAGTTTCCCACTGTACAGACAGCTATTAATAATTAATTTCATAATGTTCTGTATTGTAGAGATAGGATAAAGAAAGCTCATTAATTGCAAAGATAAACTTTTGGATAAAAGACCAAATGGATGAGAATTTGCATTCCTTTTATTGGAAAGTTGTGTGACATTGTGTGTGCTTTGTAATTAGCTAAATAAAAGGCCAAACTGTTACCTTCTCCTAAAAAGGAAATGTCACACCATCAGTGTAAACGGCATTTCAGTAGAAGGAGCCTAGAAAAGAAAATGATTTTTCTGCAGTATGTAGTATATTTAAGGGCTGTATGTTTATAATTTGATGGGCACTCTCACTGAGCCTATTCAGTGTTGTACATGAGGTTTCAAGCAAAAGTTAAACAACCGTCAAACAGCTGCTTGTTGTTGCTCCAAAGTCTCTGAGCTCTCTTAAATGTTTTATAGTGGATGTTGGCACAAATCAAAATGTTTTAAAAAATGGGATCTGTGTATACTGTACATTATCTGGGAGAAAACCAGAGTGTCAGAAAAACTTGAAATATTAGTGACATACCAGAACAATAAGAAACATAGTCACGTCAGTCCCAATTCTAAACCTTTCACAAATCACTTTGGTGGCAACAGCAGCAGAGATGGTTTACAGAACAATGAGCGGGCTGACTCACAAACTGTGCTAAAACCAGCTGCTGCTTTCATTCAGCCTCTTAACTGGGAAAACATGTGTTAAAGATGTAATGGTGTGGCTCTTATACCATCTCATTACTTGATATTTGAGAATATTGGTTTTCAGTATTTGAAGATCTACTGTAAGCTCTTTGTCCGTTTTAAAAATTTGCCATTACGCCAGTCGAAGATTTTAGCCATTTAGTAGGAAACATGCAGCCTTATTCATACCATAAAGACAATTTCATGGATCTTGTATTGTAAAACTTTGTTATGTGATAAATGAAAAATTACAAAGCTGTCCTCAAGGCCGTCACTTTACCATCTTGACACTGGAACTACTTGTGACACTATATAGTTTAGTCTGAGCTACCAGTAGTTAGAGAATTACATTGTGAATACTTCCTTAGGTATGTTAGGTCCAATAGGCTTTAGGAATAATCTTTTTTCAATGTTCTTGAGAAGAAAAATATGAGTGTAAGATATATTTTAAGATGGATGTGCTCATATCTGCGCCAAGGTTTTCTTACTGATTCATCTCTCTCTCACACATAACGATAAAAAAACTACTATTTTTTAATTCATTCTCCAGTAAGCATCTCTTGTATATAATCTCTGATGTCATTGATTAGCTGCTTGAATATCATTTATAAACAGTCTGATTTGACTTGTAGATCTGAAGGATCATGGTTTTCTAGCATTTAGGATGAGCAAACAAAACAGACCTGATGAGTGGGAATCATTCACAGGTTTCCTTGAGAGCAACAGGTATCACAACTAGGCTTACTGACTTCATGCACAACAACGAGGAAACATCTGATTTTTGGCAGTCTGATCAGAACTCACTGTGGTTTTCTAAGTGACAGCCATCGTGCCCCGTGTGCCTCTGTGTTGTTGTTGCCAGGTGGTTAATGAGCCTCCTGAAGGCCTGCGAGCCAACATGCGACGAGCTTTCACAGAAATCTCCAGCAGTTTCTTTGAAGACCACGTTCTGGAGCGCAGTTGGAGGAAGATGGTCTTTGGAATCTGTTTCTTCCATGCAATCATACAGGTTACACACAGTCTCTAAAACATCACCTATACTTGATGATTACTGCTTTGTGTACCGATACATGTTTCACTCTCGTCGATGCTGTTTGAATTTCCATCTTTTTATATATCTTGTTTTGCATGTGTTTTAGGAGCGGAAGAAGTTTGGTCCTCTGGGCTGGAACATCTGCTATGAGTTTAACGACAGCGACAGGGAGTGTGCTCTGCTCAACCTCAGCCATTACTGCAAAGACGGCGCCATCCCTTGGGACGCCCTCATCTACACCGCCGGTAGGGAAGCTTACACACAGCCTTAACACGTCTATCTACTGTGAATGTGTACAGGCAAACATGTACAGCACAGGTTGATGTATTTGGCACTGTGAATGTGAGGTTTACTCATCCAGTCACATTCTCTATATTTGTGTTTTTTGCTCTGAAACACAACATCATAGCAAAGCATTCCATGAAACCTCAGAGTGTCCGGCTGTAAACAAGGCATGAAGCTTGGTTTGAAACGGTCTCTTTCTGTCACTAAAGCTGGCATGTTTGTTGTGTTGCCAGTGTGTGGCACAGACAGCACACTGTTGTTTTCGTCAACAACACATTTTTTTCAGCATCATGAGGGGAATGGGGAAAGCAGGGCATTTCTTTAATATGATTTCATTCTGTTCTGCAGCTGTGATCCCGTGTTTGTTTAACTTTCACTCAGTGAACTTTCGCTGATCTCTTCCTCTCTGCTTTGTGTTTATGGAAATAACAGTAAAAGAGCAGATGGTCCCATGTACAGCAAAGCTCTTTGTCCATGTGAAAGACAGCAGATACGAAATCAAAATGTTGTGGCTAAGAAGTTCCTGTTATATGAAATGGTTTCTGTTTAGCACAGAGTGTACGGGAGTGTTCATCTCATTTATATCAGTGGTGCCAGACACCTCACAGTATAACACAGTTCAGTACCACCACAAACTGCAGCCTCCAAAATGACCATAATGTTGACATTATAACCTTCCTACCTTGCAAGATAGTTGGATTTGCAAGCTCATCTAATCTCAGGAAACCACCGTGCTTCAAGCTATGCACTTGTGTCTGAACCGCAGATACAAGCGCTCTACTAATTGATCTGACTGGTGGAAGTTCGCCGGTAGTTTGTCCAGTCACCTGCCAAGTGTTTTGTAAAGACGCCTGCACTTTTCCAAACAGTTCACAAAGAGGAATTCACAGGTGGTTCTGTGTAACAAGCCATCTGGCGCGTCAGATTAATGATTAGACTGCATTCATTTTGGCTAAGTGCACCTAATAAACTGGATACTGTGGACACTAAGTGTTTATTTTTTTTGTTTTTTTTTTAAATAAGTTGTCATATATTCAGAACTTGAGCAGAAATCATTTAAATAGAAATTTAAATTTCCATTTTATTTTCATTTAAAACTTCATATTAGATCACAGCATTGTTCAGAGCAGGGGTTCCTAAACATTTTCCCTGGGGGGACCCAAAACTGTAGATTACTGGTGGTCAACAGGCCCAAAGCAAACACTTATTGTATTTTACTGTTGAGATGCAAGATGGCAAAAGGATCCTAAGTTCCCTTAATTGATTGACTTCCTGTAAAAAGTGTCACTCGACCTGTACTACTTTGGATTTGGAAGAATGATTCATAATATTCATTCATAATTCAGAAATGTACAATTATAAAAAGTATGTGTATGTTACATGAGATAAAATAGCAAAAAACAGCTGTTATAAATTATATATGTATTTTATTTTTCAGTAAAAACATCTGGCAGGCTAAAATGAACCTCATGGCAGGCAAACTTTGGTCCACAGGCCCCTCTTTGGGCATCCATGGTTTAGTAAATTTCACAATTCACATAACAGTTTTTTTTCTTTTACCACCACACTATAGCACTGTTAAACTTAAGAGGTTATCCTTACCAGCCTAACTTTCTATTATATAATATATTCCGGGCACACATGTGGACACAGGAACTTTCAATTGAATTTGATCATATCAATTCCATAATAGACATCTTCAAAGTTCCTAAGAAGGAGAGGGAGGGATCGCTTACATTAACAATACTGATCATATGTCTAAAATTCATTTGTTTCCCTAATCTGGTTTTCAATTACACTTTCAGATGATTATGTTCAGTCTCAGTGGAGTGCACCACCCCGCCATCAAATTGATGTCTCTCATTGTTGTTATCACACGACTGTGTTATTAGTTTAATCCTTAATTCTAACAGGCCTTGTGTGCCAGAGCTGCACGCTCTTTGAGAGAAAGAATTTGGGCTCAAACCAAGCATGATATTGCTTTTCCTCTTTTTAGAAGGAGCTGTTCCTCTCCTCTGGTGCAAAAGAAAGAAAGAAAAAAGTCTCTGCCATCTTTTCCACGCCTGCAGCTTACTAAAGGCTTCAGCAGAGATTTGTCTGATTATTCCCTCCATCCTTTAGTGTCTTACGTAACTGTGTCTTTACAGTAAGTTTGGATTTGTAAATGTTAAACAAAATTTAAATTCCCTCTACCTTTTTACTCCTCTGTTATATATACCTCCCACATGTACTTGTCTTTTCAAAAAGTCCCTTTCCTCTTATCTGTCTTCATGCCATTGCTCCTCTGTGCTGTCTTTTAACACATAAGAAGTCAAAGAACTGGAGACACTCCTGACACTGCAGAATGAAAATGTTTGACTGGTATCACACCATTATTTATGTCTTCTTCCACTCTGTGTAGCTGTGTGTTTAAACTCATAAAGGGTTTCCAGTGATCCTTAAAATCCTCGAAGGTCTCTGAATATGAGGTAATTTGAGAAGTGTTTGCACATTTCAAGCCTCTTTCACTTTGTAATCGTTGTCTGTGAGCTTCTTTAAAGCCTGTCAGTTCTCATTATAATTCTTCTCAGTGTTGAAACAGTAATTAACCTTCCTGTCCTTCTCCATGTCTCAAACTTTGCTGTGTTTAGTCCTTGAATTTGAGGAAATTGGGTCTGAAGAGTCCTTTAAAAGTCCTTGAATCTGATGTTTAAAAAGGTGTGGAAACTCTGCCTTCAATCTGTTTTGTCAACTTAATGTTTCCTCTGGGGACAGCCCAGTGCCTCTGTAATACTCTCCATATTTCTCTCCCCAACTCTCTTTAATTCTCTCCAACATGTGACAAGGACAGATGTCTTTGTGAACTTCCAATACTCAGTGATGTAGCTACATATGTCATTTATATGTCTTTATAGATTGTCTCTAACAGGCAAAGAAATTCTCTAAACACTGGATGATGTCCCAGGTTTCTGTTTCGTGTCAGTTTTTCCACATAAAAGGCATACTTGAAGCCGTTTCATATAACTCTCGTCACCCCCTTCAGATGTCTTAAAAACACTTGGATTTTTTAAACAGAGTCATAATTACCTTAATCATTATTCAGAGTATGTTTGCTCTCTCAGCAAAGGATTGTCTGCTCAGTAAACCAATAAGCAGCTCACAATGTTTGTAGAATTTCTAAATAACGGCGTGTTTTAAGCTGCCTGGTGCACATTTTCAAAGTTCTATTGATATTCAACAACAACAATACATAAATGAATACATATAATGCAATCCTAGTCTGTATCTGTGCATGCCAATTCTACCCAAGTTTGGCTTTCTACCTCTGCTTGTTTTGTTTTGTTTGCTCTGTTCCTTGAAACTCATTTTTGAATGCCTGTGGTTCAAGTAGAGTGACATGGTGTAGTGTGGACCTGTCCAGCTGAGGAGGAGGGAATACAGTATGCACTGTATTTTCAAGTGCCAAACATCAAGTTCTTCATTCCCTTTTTTTCAAACTGTTCTCTGAAGTATTTCTTCAAGGTTGCTTTCTCCTGAGAACAGTCAAATGTCAGAAATATTGAATGTATTATTCATACTGTTTGCTTCATACTGTGTTGTATTGTGCTGATTCTCAATGGACTTTTAGAAATATTTGAGTGTGGCACTAAAATGGTGCTGAAACCGGGATGCCCTGATAGCATCATGCGGTCTTTGTGTCCCTCTCCCCAGGTGAGATCACTTATGGAGGCAGAGTGACGGATGCCTGGGACCAACGCTGCCTCAGGACAATCCTCAAAGGCGTCTTCTCTCCGCAAACCCTGGAGCCTGGCTACACCTTCTCCTCCTCAGGTATTTTCATTCTCAAGCTGTGTTTGTTTGTGAGTGTATGCAAAAGGCCATTTGTCTCAGTGCATGCTCATATACTCATATATTTTCTTTGGATACGTGGTTTTCTCGCCTGTGTGTTTAAGGTATCTACTGTGCGCCAGAGACAGATGAGCTCGAGCAATATAAGAAATATATTGAGAGTCTTCCAATCACAGATGGTCCAGAGATCTTCGGCATGCATGAAAATGCCAACCTGGCCTTCCAGGTGAGGAACAATAGAAGTATCTGCAAAACATCTGCAGACACATCTGCAAACATCTGTCCCCATCTTTCTGCCTGTCTTCCTGTCAGACTTTTCATGATAGAATCACAGCAGCAGATGTTGTAAATGTAGTTTTTTATGAATTGTCTTCCCTTTTATATATTTGTTTTGTAAAAGGGTAGTGTGTTCAGTAGCTCATTTTACCTTGTAAATGTCATTATTTACGAGCTTCTTCATAATTTTATCCGGAGCTGCTCACACAGTTTATTGACTGTTATAAAAGCATTTTCTATTCATAGAGCGTGAGAGTGCAACTGCAAAGTAAATAAACAGTGAATAAACAAAGGTGCTACATTGTGTGTGTATGTGTTTGCCTCCACAGCGCCAAGAAACCATGACTCTCATCAGCACCATACTGGATGTTAATCCTCGCTCATCAGCCCGCCATGGAGCTAAAAGCAATGATGATATAGTCTGCGAGCTCGCTGATTCCATCCTAGCCAAGCTACCTGGTACACACACACACACACACACACACACACACACACACACACACACACGAAAACATTAAAAAAAAAACAAAGTTAACATGCAAACACAAAAAAAGTCATTCTATAGAATGTGTATCATTACCTATGACTGTGTTCACAAATGTCCATCATGTCTTTCTCCCTGCCTGTCTTTCTGATATATCTCCCTGCTTGTCCAACTGTATGTGTATGTTTGTGTGCAGAACGTCTGGACATGGATGAGGCAGTGGAAACTCTGTTTGTCCAGGATGAAAACAGTCACCTTAACTCCCTGAAAACTGTGCTGGGCCAAGAGACAGACCGATTCAATAACCTGCTGAAAGTGCTCAGGGTGATGCACATTGCTAGTATCCATAATCACACCGGCGCAGCAAGAATTACCATAGTATTGTTTTTTTTAATAGTCAGAATTGACAAAGTCGGCTGTGAGTCATTCTTAAACATGTTGAGTTGAAATGAATACGTTTTTATTAGTTCCCGTATGTGTTTTTGACAAATTCATCCAAATTGACAGAGATTAAAACTTAAGACATTTCCTGCCAATTTGATTTTCTTTTAGTTTTACTAGTACTTGTACACAATATTGTGTTCATCAGTAGTCTTTTTTTTCATGTCAGTCAACTTTGTTTTTTTTGCACCTTATTTTTAAGTTTTACTAGTTAACTATAAAAAAAATTGAACACACGCCTTTGGTCAAAGTTTATATTCTTTCAGCTATAGATATTTCTAAACTCCAATAGAGGTGTTATACTAAGATGCATGAAGATGTTTAAAATTGTTATATTGCTAGATTAATACAAATTCAAAATGACGTATGAAAAAATATGCAATATATCGTTTACATCAGAAATAAACAGTATTTAATGACTACTCTGTGTCCTTTCCACCACCTCTTTGTGATGTATGGTGCTTGTTTGTTTCCCAGATGTCCCTCATCACTCTGCAGAAGTCCGTCGCAGGTCAGGTGTTGATGTCAGAGGAGATGGACTGTATATACACGAGCTTGCTGAACAACCAGGTTCCCACCCACTGGTCGAGCTCTGCCTACCCTTCCCTCAAACCACTGGCCTCCTGGGTCAGAGACCTGGCCCTCAGGACCTCCTTTTTCCAGGTTTGCCAGAAAAAGGAAAAAACAAACACGGGCGCACACACACACACACACATATGGGCATCATAGGCACTGCTAACAGTGAGTTGTGTTTATAGTTTGTTCTAAAATACTTTGACTCCAGAAAGATAACGGACAAGCATGTGAATGAATCTAAAGATATGATGATTGGATTCGCTTCCTTATTCCGGCTCAAGTCTCTTTTTGTAACACTGACATTCACGGACACTGACACAACAGATAAATCTCACTATGCACACTGCTTTGCGTGTGTGTGTGTGCGTTGGCGCTCATGCACTTATATTTCCGTGTGTTTTTGCTTGTGTGTGTGTGTGTGTGTGTGTGTGTGTGTGTGTGTGTGTGTGTGTGTTTTCTCATCAAGTCAAAACACACTAATAACACATGAACATTTTGCGTTCTTCCCAGAGGCACAGACCATCTCTCTCTCTGTCTCTGTCTCTGTCTCTCCCTCCCTCCCTCCTTCTCCCTTTACACCCTCTCTCAGCACTTGGTTCATCTCCCCTGACTCAAGCTGCTCTTCCGTAAGACTGGTCTGAACATGTGTGTTGCACAATCACTTAAACTCACTCTCTCTCTCTCACACACACACACACACACACACACACACACAAGGGACAAACAGGCGAGAGTTGCATTTGCACACAAAGTGATGAGTAGTCGCTGAATCAGACTGCACATGTTCACTACCTCAGAAGAGAGTCTACCGCACTGTCCCGGGTCGAAGTGGAGTCACTGAGTCATTTTCAGGTCCCATAAGTAAAAGGATGCTGTAATGCACTGAACACAACGCATAAAAAAGTTATTCAAACACCCATCTAATTACATCTCCCTCCCTTTATCACTCTTGCTCTCTCCGTCTTGCTAGAATTGGATCACACGTGGTCGGCCCAAATCTTTCTGGATCTCAGGATTCTTCTTCCCCCAAGGCTTTCTCGCTGGTAAAACACTGCAGCACCAAAATATCTTCCATGTTTTTTTAATGAACCGTAGCACCAAGACAAATTTCAAAGCTGCTACAGTATGGCGAACACTCTAATAATCCTTAAGAGTATACATGATTGCGATGTGAGTTTTAAACTGCTCAACATTGTCCGTGTTCTCCTCTACCTGCTGGCCTGTAGGGGTGCTTCAGAATCATGCCAGGCACTACAGTTTGCCCATCGACGAGCTTGACTTCCGCTTCAACGTAGTGCCGACGTACAGAGACCAAGTAGCAGTCTGTGATGCTCTACGCACTCAGCCCAACAACGCTAAACTGGACATGGATGAGGAGGTATGTTTCAAATATGGGCTGCCCCAGATTGCATCCATGATTGTTGCAGCTAACATCAGGGCAGCAGACATCATATATGTCTATGGGAGAAATCTTGAGGAAGGCTAGAAAAAAAAAATACAACAACAAGCAAACACTGTAATGGTATCTTCTAACAATAGTAGATTGGACAGGACAGAGCCATTAAGTCAGTTCAGTACTGTCTTAACGCAGTTGTTCAGTATGTGTTGTTTTCTAGAAACTAAAACTAAGTTAAGTCTGTCATTATGTTTTGTTTTTTTCTTTGAAGATTAAAGCTAATCTTCAGATACACTCTTTGCTTAAATTTAGATGATGAGCTATAAAATTTCATTAAAGAAATAGTTTAACATTTCGGGAAACCCTGAGTGGCTTTCTTGTTTAGAGTAAGATGAAAAGATTGATATCTGTTTATTAATTAATGCACACAATAACTGGTTGGAAATGTTACACGCTGGATTATTTCTTTGCCGTGAGCAGTGACTTCCGGGAATCTTGTTATACTTGTGAGGTCGCCAGGCAACCAGAAGAAACCCTGTGAAGTTACTACACCCGGCCAAGAAACAGTGTAACGCATAACCTCGTGGAAAAGCATTTTTTTTTTTTTTCGTATTTTTCGTATTTACACTGTTGTTTTTGTACGTATTAAACAAATGGGAATATTAAACAAAAGCTGCATTTTGTCACCTTTGGTCAGAGTCTGGCTAGCTGTTTCCTACTGTCCTGCTGTTTCTTTGTGCTAAGCTCAGATCACTGTCTTTTGGCATAGGCTTCAGATTGTTATTGAACATGAATATGAGTGGCACGTATCTTCTCATCAAAGTCCCTGCAAACATGTTTAACTTAAAAATGTTTCATAATGTTTTAGCATTGGAAATCCAACCCAGTTTGTCTACATGTGATGTGACCTCTCTTACCTGAACTTACCTCATAAATCACTAAACCATTCCGACAACCCCTCTACACCCCCCAGCTGAAAATGAAATAAAGCCATGGTCAAATTTGTGCATAGAGCTTGTTTCTGTTGGTAACCGAGCTTTCAAAGCGAGCAGTGATGGTCAAGCAATGTTGAATATTTATTCATGCTATGCATACATACATATATAAGTCTATATATCTTCACCATCTCCATGTCATTTGTGGATACAACAGTTGCCCGAGCCGGAGGACGGCGTGCTCGTGCATGGTATGTTCCTGGATGCCTGTCGCTGGGACGACGACAGGATGGTGATTGAGGATGCTTTACCTGGAGTGATGAACGCCGTGCTGCCAGTGATGCACTTTGAGCCTCAGCAGAACTACGTGCCTGAGCCTGACCTCTATCACGCTCCTCTGTACAAGACATCAGCCAGAGCTGGGACTCTGTCCACCACCGGTACACTCACAGACACTCACTTATATGCTGGTTTACACTTTAGTTTGTTTTTTGCATTTGAAGGCAAATTTATGCTGCATGAGTAAGCAGGGATTGATTGATTTGCTCAAGGGCACCTTAGCATGGAAGTACACCTCGATAGGTATTTTTGGTGCCCAGTCTAATGGATAGAGGATCTGACTGGACTTTTCTCTCACCCCTCATTTTTGTCTCCCTCCAGGTCACTCAACTAACTTTGTTTTGACGGTAATGCTCCCCTCCAAGCAACCCAGCGACTATTGGATAACAAAAGGCTCCGCTCTCCTGTGCCAGCTGGATGATTAAGTCTTTATTAAAGACCAAAAATGTATGTTAAATATTATCAAAATGCACAGTTCTATGCATTACCTTAAGTTAATGTTAATGTTAAAGTTGAAGTTTTTGTGGAATTATTTCTAAAGATTTTCACATACATGATTTATGCTGAAAGTGCACTTCCTTCACATACAGTGTAATAAACACTTCAAAACTACCGCTGACTGATGTGGTTCCTCTGGACACTTGAGGTTACTATCAGTTATATGTAGCAACAAAGTCTCCTCCTGCTGACACTCGATGACAGCGGTGCAGTACATCCACATCTTTGAGGATGAGACACACCGTCTTGTTGCCGTAAACACCATATACTAGACTCCCACACTGGACAGCTCCGCTACTGCTGAGCGGCAAGTCACTGGAAGAATGGGCTAACCGAAATTTACTGTACACGTGTAGCCTCAGGGAGAGAGGAGATGGAGGGATGGACGACGGAATAGATATATATGGATGAACAGAGATGGGGGGCCAGACACATGGATGTTAATGGTTCAAAGAGGGAAAAAACAGCATAGCTAAGAGGGATGAGTTGAGACAAGAGAAGGAGTGATGATCATCGAATGATGAAATGATTCCGCCACAGCCCCCACACACATCAGCAGCCTATTTGTGTCACTTAGGGCATGCAGTGCTAACACAAAAAATATGGCTCTTCAAACACATTAAGTACACCCACTGCAGCACTGGGGCAATGTGCAGACACACTCAATCTTTGTCTCTGTCACAAACACACACACACAAACACACCCTGCCTCCTCCACACCTTACTGGTCCGCTGAAGGCAAGCAGGACGGGGCATGTAAATATTATATTTAACATCGACCTGGAACTGAACAGAAAAGGAAAAAATACTCAGTAGCTCCTGCTCACTATGATGAAGAGGGATAACTTATAAAGCCTTATCAACAATTTGCTGAAATACTTGAAATAATTTGATAGGGGTTTAGGTAATGTATCATACAGTAAATTAATCAGATACTCATAATACCTGTACGTTTATAACTGGATTTTAAGCATTGTTACATTCAACTGTATTCTGAGATGAAAAAAAAATCAATAATGATATTAAACAATAAACAATTGCTATCAAAACACAACATTGCAATGGTCTTTTCTGCTAGATTTTACATATAGTCAAAACGTTTAATTTAACAAGGAGTTATTGTTTGAAACAGTGCAGATTAGGAATGATCTTTAAAAATCTCCATTTCATGAATTGAAAATGCATCACTGTAAATAAAGATAGTTTAGGGTCCGACTACAGTAAATCCAACAGTCATACGAGACAAAATGATGACTGTGATTGTGCTTCACTGCGTCAGTGGACTCTTTCTGTTCTGCGTCGACCAGAAAGTGGATATACAAAATGTACCTAATCAAATGTATATATAATTCCCTGTTACAGCTGTACTGTGAAGCTGGAAAGCAGAATTACCGTACACAACAATTTACATTCTTGTAAAGACTGAAGAGACTGTAGCCTTATAAGAAGCATTAAAGCAGAGTTGTCTACAATTAGAGTAGGGAGAATTGATATCAGGTTTCGGATACAGACAGAATATACACATAAATATTGTATGTAATCCCTCAAATGTGTTTATCAAAACAATTCTGAGAAAGGTATGTATGTCACAGAGGCAGGATATTTGACAGTAAGGACTTGATTGTCCTAACTGATATCAGTGCAGCGCAGTACCCCAAGAATCTTCTCATGCGTTATATTCCATAGAAGTTTTCATATCGGCACATGTCAGACAACATTTACATTCGTTCTACAGGCTCTAGAAGTAATGATAAGATAATGAAAATAATAAAGTCAATCCAATATCATGTCATATTTCTGCTGTCCCTCCTCTGTCCCTCAATTGTCCTAACTGTGCAGACCACTGTGCACTTTAGGTTATTGAGCTAACGTCTATTTTTGTGCGAGGTTGGGACCTTTAGCACAGACAATTGCATGACATGGCATGCAAAGGCCTCCCTAAAGCTGTAAATGGTGATGAGTTGTCTGGCTTTATGGGGGCATTTAAGTGCAAGTCATCAGGACATGTCAAACCTCTCTGTTTATTAATCTCACCTTCACACAGATTTAATCACGGATAGCGAAATCAGACTACTTCCTGCACCCGAAAGTGGGTTTCTGCTCTGAGAACGTCCCTCCTGTGTTTTCTTACATTTGGAAAGTGCACAGAGATCTATTTTTCATTTCCGTTTTTTATTTTGTTGCAGTTCATTCCAACTAGTGTGTGCACAATGAGTGCACACATTGCTTCACCCATGCACGAGTCTGTGCGGCTCTTGGATCAACGCCAACGTTCGCTGACCTCGTAACCGCCTTTATTAACCTCCTTTCTCCTGATCAATCCTTTTATGAGCCAAGATTATGAACTATGAATAACTGTGAATGTACTCTACCGTTATTAGGATGAAAGTCAGAATGAAGTGGGGGGGAAAGGCTTGAAGGAGTTAATAAGATTACATGCCCCACTCACTCTGAAACCAGATTAACAATGTTTTATCACCACACGTGCACACACACACACATACACACTTTCATCCCCGTGGATTAAGTCAGAGGGAAGGGGACATGCTTCATGTCGCAAACAGATGGGTCCAAAGAAAAATGGGGGTGTTTTTTATTCAAAGGGGTAAAGAAGGAAGGAGGGGCAGAGATTCAAAATGATAAAGAATGTGTACACGGCTGATGAAAAGAGCTGTAGGGCGATCAGGACAGCTGTTAACACTTCTGTTTGACAATTAATCGACACGTCGTTAATTATGAAAAGCACCAATTGGCAGTGGGTCAGCCTTGCACTCTCAATGGAGTGATTTGTAATTCGGTTTAATGATGTCGACAACAGTCATTTGAGCTAAGCAGGAAATGTGTGATTACTCGGGTGTTTATCAAACTAGACTGTCTAGGTCACACGGGTTATTTAACCGGGATAGATTTCATTAAAAGTTGCCACAGTGACTTTGAGGTTTTTTGGACGTCCACTCAGATATCATCCTGACTGCTTTGACGGATTTAAAGGAACGCTTCAACATTTTTGGGATGTACACACGTGAGTTAGATAAGAAAACAAGAAAATCGTGTTTGTACATTTAAAATGAAACAACCTAGTTAACTTAGCTCAGCATAAAGCAAATGAAACGATTAAGTGTAATGGTTTAATAGTAAAGCACATATCCCCATAAAACCACAATGTGTCATTTTGTATACAGCTGCAGCAGCAGCTTGGAAACCAACACAGTCATGCCTAATCAACTGAATAGGTCGACTGTCACCGTTCCCAAAACAATTTGACCGTTGCAGCTTAGCAGCAGTTTCCCGAATTAAAGTCCTAACCTTGTTTAATCCGTCCACCATCCCTGACAACCCTCCCTTACTGCTTCTCCTCACTTCCTCTCTTAAAGCCCTAAAAACTACTACAGCTGCTAAAGATCGCGGCCCAACAACAAATGTTAAAATGGGTCGTAATGAGCTGATTCATGTGTAGACCTACATGGTCGTTTTCATGAAGAGGTCAGGCTGATAGAACCAGTTAACAGGTAGCCGATCTTAATCTTCTGTAAAACACATACATATATGTTGTTGTTTTTATTACTCCATCTTTTGTACGGGTTACACAAACCGTTTCCCAATTTCCAGAAGGCCTAGTCTATTTATGATAAGCTAAACTATGCTAAGATTACAAACTCTGTTAGTTGTCGTGGCCTGCCTTAACATTCAGCGCACCAGCATGAGGTTTTAACCTTCTCATCTATGCCCTGGACTGATAATAACAAGTTGGCGATTTGATGAGGGATGAGGAGGAAACCCCTCCTCCTTGTTGGCGAAATGATCAAAATGCTTCCCCCTTGGTACTACCCCCCCAAGTGGTTGCAGAAGAGAGAATGCATGGACAGAGGGTTGTTTAGTTGAATTTGATTGATTTTGATCTGACTGACGTCTGTGACAGTCTCTAGACGGCCGAGTATGGCTCTGACGCCAAAAGAACCCATTGTCAGGGGTTAATGAAACGAACTCGGTCCGTCCCCCTTGTCGAAATTTGACAAATTGCCTCGTGACATAGCGGTCCAAAATATTCCAGTGTTCCAAGACTTGACAAAGGCCTTTGAGTCCTGTTCTAGTCGTGACGATTTAGAAGAGCGTGTTCAGCATGCAGAACAAGCAGGTAGGTAAATGACAGGACGGATCTCGCTCATATATAACTTCAAATTAAGTTAAAGGTCAGAGTGAACACTGTCTGATGCATATGAAGTGTAAGGTGGTCGGCGAGTCCCCACCTGATCACCAGAAGGGTGTGTGCGTGCAGCCAAATATTCTACAAAGCAAACGGCCATATAGATCTAACAGGAGGGGCAGGTGTGTGGTCTTTACAGAAACTGAACAAAGTCCACAGAGATCTGTTCCAGCTGACCTGGTACCAACAACGCCAGCGAAGAGTGAAAACATTACTCACCAGGATGAATAACTCACCTTCCCCCCCGTCATTTACAAGGTGGTCTGCACCTTCCTGAGTCCAGAATTAGGGAACATTGGGACAGTCTGGAAGGGCGACTTGTCCTTGTCAGCTCGACCTGTTGGCAAATAAAATGTTTGTGCATTTGTGTGTGCTTGCACGGGGTGATACAGTGATGTGCAGCTCCAGCCAGCAACAGCTGCCTGTCTGCATGTGGTGAAGCCTGAGATTAGATTTGACCAATTTGAATATGTCGTCACTCTGCTGAGCAGCATTTCGTGTGTGCGTGTGTGTGCTTCTGTGTGCGTGTGTGTGCGTGTGTGCATGTGTGTGCAGGTGTGTGATGTGTGCTGCCAAATGTCCAAACTAATATCGCAGACAGTAAGGAGATTGGATCCCTCCTGACTTGGTCTATCTCAATCATTTATTTCCTGCTGGGGAATGAGAAATGCCACTGAGCCTTGCTGTCTGAAGACTCACTCTCACATGTTTACTTATCTGAGCTCATGTTTAACCTGTCAGCTCTGGGTGCAGGGAGCCTCAAAAACCGAAGTCTGAAAACTTGTCCGAAAACTTTAACTCCACTAAACCAGGCCACGCGACACGACTGAAAAGCAGATTATGGGGGAGACAACGCCCACGAACCATTTATAAATACTGTCCCCTTGACAGAAACCGCTGAGCGTTTTGATGTAGTGTATGAGATGTAAATATTGAGCTAGAGGCAGATGAATAGTTTGCAATAGCTATGAGAAAGTGCTGGAAAATAGAAAAAGTGTCAGTTCTTGTTTGTCAATTCTCCCGAAGAAAGCAAGTAACATAAAAAGGATCAATACCGAGAGCTGCCTGGTTTCATAAATCAACAGATGCTGTGCTCAGCTGTGACATCTCTATCACACTGTGTCGGCTTGCACTGAACTAGTCAATGTACAAAAAATTATTACATCAGGAACTTTTGCTGGAGATTTCAGATTTAAAGAAATAGTGATGAATTGCAGACATTTTAAGATCGTTGGCAAATGTACAATAATGATCATATTCTTAGGAGAATTTTGCCCTTCATACCATGTATCAGTATTGCCAAAGTTACCCTGATGTACAATAACATTATTGCCTGACAATTATATAGGTAGATGGTTTCATTCTACAGTGTCTCATTTCCTGACATGATCTGGATGGCAAAATATGGCGCCTACGTCACATACAACTTCTTTCCAGCCAATTGTGCTTGGTGATAAATGTGACTCGCATGTACAGCTGTCATGGACCATATTCACATGGCGGCCAATTTCCTTTGACATCACACTCGGGGGGAGAAGATCTTAATGTCATGCAGCTGTCATACACACCTAGGCTATCTGATGAATTGTTATCATTTCAGTGTTTTCTGACTGGTTAGTAAACTGTAACTTAGACATCGGATCCAGAGGGACATCAGACCATATTTCAAGGTAAAACCACAGGTCTGATAACCAAATACCATCTGATAGAGAACATCTAACGTTAGCATTAAACCACATTCTAGCTAATTTTACTGTTTCATACAGTACTGTTTTGATGCGATACAGGTAGGAAAAGTGTAAATTTATTCTGGAACATTAACACACATTTTGGAGACATTTGTATAAACCTGGAGGTGAAACGCACAGGATGTAATCAAACGTTAATGTTAGCTAGGAGGTTGTTGAATGGTAATAACAGCTAATGAGTTATTACATATGTTGTTTTACCTTTAAATATGGCTGAATGTGCACACAGATTTTTTTACTATCCATGATCTTTTTATTCACATGCCAGATTACCTACGTTAATGTGACCTAGAACACAGCAGCATTGTATTATCCCAGCATTCGAGTTTCCAACCCTGAGCGTGTTGTTGGAGGAAAATGGCCGCCATGTGAATAAGGTCTATTCTCTGTCCTTCGCACCATTAGACACTCTTTTGAAGAGACTCACTATGGTGAAGTCAAGTTGTTTGTGACACATCATAAAATCCAGTAATTGATTTATTAATTAGCATAACTGTTTTCATGCAGAATATGAACAGGCTTCCCAATGTGTTGTCTTACGGACATATGGATGCCCCTTTTTATGTGTCATACCAAAGTCCTTGCAGCTACATTAGCTTGCTTTATAAATGTAGTAAGTGTTCTGTGAAATGAGACATTATGACTCTAGAATAATTTTCTTCAAGATACATTTAATTTTTACCCTCTGGTGCATCCATGTTTCTCCATTCAGTATGAATATGGAGCCAAACGACAGTAAGCTTAGCCTAGCTAAGACTGGACACAACCGGGCTCCATCTAAAACGAAATCTAATGTCACAGGTAGATTCCTCGAGTATTGTTTTAGGGTAACACTTTTTTTTTTTACGAATTAAACAAATGGGAATGTTAAACAAAAGGTGCATTTCGTACCTTTGTTACAGAGAAGGCTAGCTGTTTCAACCTGTTTCCAGTCTTTGTGCTAAGCTAAGCTAACCAGCTGCTGCTCCAGCTCTGTTTTTACTCCAGAGAAATTTAAAATGGAATCCATATTCAGAATGCAATGTACAAATATTTCCCAAATGTAAAACTACTTTACAGCTTGTAGTAAGAAAATGTTTTCTGCCTGTTTATTTTCTAAGCTGTGAAATGTCACATATCCTATTACCACACTGTATGTGAACAATATTATGGCATTAACTTAGTGGTCCTTAAGGCTTTCCTGTCAGCGAACTCCAGTCACTTAAAGAAAGGAACAAGGCTCGTCTGACAACTTTGGTGAGTGAAAGCATTTTCAAGTGTATTCTTTAGTGAAGGGTAGCATGCCAGCCACTCAAATGCCAGTAAATAACACATTTCTCCTTTATTTTTTTCTCAAAATAGTCATGTACAGTGAACCTTTATGTACATCCTTCAAAGGAGAATGAGTCATACTGAGCAGAGAGGCACAGACCACAAAGAAAAAAAGACACTCAAGTTGACAAATATACAACACTGGTGATTAGAAAAGTAAGCCGGTGGTGACATGGCAAAAGCAAACAGTCACACCCTCATTTTACATGTACATCTCAATGTCAGTCCATAGAATATCACATTTGCTCTGCTATTAGGAACCAGTAATGTGGTTCTAGCTTCAGTACAGCTTTGACCTGTGAATTGCAGAATGTCTTTCACGCTGAACACCTAATTCTCTTCTCAAAACTGCAGCACACTCTCATTTGAGAGTTCATTGGACACACTATGAAATCTTTCAGTGCCATAAACATCAGCATGAGTGAGTAACAATAGAAATGGGTCAGGTTATCTCACAGGGTATCAACATAATTGGCTGTCATCAGTTGTCAGTCCACGTTACTATATGTTGATGACACTTCTCATTCCCCCGTCTCATGTGATTCATTCCTTCCCCACTGTTCTTATTCTCCAAGATGAGTCAGTGATCATGGTCTTGTATTATTCCTCGATCTGTTACTCATCCTTGCTAACAGCATCTAAGACCCTCTTCCCTCTTCTGTCCACATGTACTTTGACAGGCAAAAAAAAACAAACCAAGCACAGATTTCCTTGGATAAAAATCAAAAAACAAACAAAAAAAACAGTTTGGTTATCTCTGATTATTAGTGTTCACCTCTTTACCTCCAGTAATCCTTTTAAATTTCAATCTACATGATAGGGGATGATATATGGACCAACATTAGCGGAACAACATTTTGGTAAATATGATTATTAGCTTTCTTGACAAAAGTTAGACGAGAAAATTGACACCAAGCCAATGTTTGCCCATTCAAAATATGAAGCTACGTTAGCGACCAGCTAACAAGCTAATTGGGGGTAAACAACTGGCTTGGCTCTGTCCAAAGGTAACAACATTCATGCTTCAGCACCGTTAAATCTCAGATTATTCTTTTGGTTCTTTACTCGATTTGTTTTATGCTAAACGAAACTAAGCTTACAGCGGCTGCTGGGTCTAGCTTTATAATTATTGTTCAAGCATGAGTTGGCATCCGTCTGCATATTATTTCCTTCTGTTTCCAGTCTTTGTGCTAATCTTACAAACTGACTGCTGACAAATAAAGTATTTTGAATTGAATTGACTGCAGCTATACTGTACTAAAATCACAGATAAACCCTTTATGAAACCTTTGTGTAATCCATAACCCAAGTGTAAAATCAAAACATTTTGTTCATTAGTGTTTCCCTGCCGTTTTCCCATTCCGTCTTACTGCACAGACAGGAGTTGTATAAATCCTCTCGTCTCACTCTGGTCAGGAAACCCAAAATGTTGAATTCCTCCTTTAATGTTACAACAATTTACAATTTACCAATTTGTGATATTTAAACAATAATAAATATCACATTCCTGGTTAGAGTGTAAAGATTATTATAGAATTTAAGTTGAAACCATTTTTTTTTTTTCTAAATCTCAGCAGGGTGTGAATAATAAGAAGTTTTGACATTATGACATCTACGTATTGTGATGCAGAGATATTTACTGAAGTTCTCCACCAGTCCTGTTCAAAAGTTCTTGTGCTAGCGATGTAAACACTACATTATATTTAGTGGTCAGTCCAGTGACATCCTGCCTCCTTTTAGGTTTTGAGTATAAATTGGACAGGTGATCAATACTTACATACTGTACCTTTGAATCTAAAAAAATGATTCAAAGTGAAAGAGTACTGCATGTGCATTTCAGCCAAGATTGACCTCACCTTTTCCTGCCAGTCCACGTAGATATGACATTTAAATGTTTTACAGTCTTGGAGTCACAGAGTGAATGGAAAGCTTGTCAGCTGGTGGCTGCTATTTGTAGGTACTCGGCCCATTGATTGAATCTAGCAGCATGAATTCCATTTTCGTGAGTATTACTGCAGCAGTCTCACGGTTCCGCCTAAAATTCCACTTGAAAATGGCCGAGTGCTAAGTCGCAGGACTCTGCGAGCTCAGCTGTACGCGTCAAAAGGGGGAATTCACATGTGCCTTCTCCCAGCGAGGTTGCAGGGGATCAGAGGGGACGCTTGGGGTAGCGAGGAGAGACAAGGTTTAACACAAATCTGTTACATAAGGTCACCCACTAATCCCTGTTGCATGTTGTTGCTAGAGATTAGAGAAGAAAGTGTTTGCCTTTCGCCGAATATTGGGGAGTAAAAACACAAAGCTCTCGGCACTACAAAAGATTAGTACCAAATGCATCTCTACTGGGGTGATGTCCCTCCACAATGAATTTGAAAATCCCTCCCAAAAACAAATATTGTCTTTCAGTCACTACTCACTGTGATCTTCATTGTGAGTTTTTTCTCCTAATACAGCATGACATTGTGTAACCAGCACATTAGTCTGATAATACTGAATAACTCTCAAAAGATAAATGCGCTGTGAATTTATGTGAGACATTTACACAGAGCAAGAGTGCACCCACACTAAATATACTCTTAAGCACGAGGGAAGTGGCAAAGTTGGGATATGCCTTCTGAAATCACCTCACGTATTTATTAATAACTGTCTTCAAAAGTAAAGTCACCATTAAAGTACGACTTGCAGTGGTAATGGTGAAACTTTTTCTATTCACATTTATGGGTATTGAACCTGAAGCTGTGAAAGAAATGAGAATATCAGTGGCAACAAAAGAAGGGCGAGGAAACAGTAGAGCTGGAATGAGTCGTCAATAAGTGGAATAGTCGATGGAGAGGAAGTTAATAGACCATATTTACTCAGCAACCATCGTGCTCAGGGTGGTAAGTTCCAATGTTGTACAGCTGAGTTCCTGCAGTATAGTCGTATATGTAGGGAATCTGACAGGTTGATACCATTTCATTGCATACTGATTGATCAGGAACTGAGAAAATGATGGAAAGTGAAAATCCAGAAGGACTTTGGGCCACGTTTCAAAATACAAATTAGTTAGACTTCAGCGAATGTTAGCTTTCAACCACTTCACAGCTAATTCCTATTTGATGGCGTCACGATACAATACAAAAGGTGTAAATAAATTTTAATATCAACACACATCTTAGTCACATTTACTTAAGCCTGGAAGTGAAACACACTGGATGTAACCCAGTGGTGTTAGCTAGGAAGTTATTGAATGTTAACGTTAGCTAATGGGTTATCAAAATTGTTGTTTTAACTGATAGAAGGCCCGATGTCCCTTCAGATTTTAAATATTCATCCTCTTTTCAGTTCTTGATCAATCAATCTGTGAAATAGCAATTTGCCAGATTTTCATGTGTATATACAACTTGCAACCAAGAACATGGCAGCATAACGAAGTCCCAGCATTCAAGCTTCCCATCCTGTGCGTGACGCCAGAAGAAAATGGCCACTGTGTGATTATGGTCTTACGAACATTCACATTTTCCTGCTGCTTAAATGTAAGGAATGGAGAGCAAATTAAATATCTTTGAGTTTTGAAATGTTCAGATAAAACAAGTGATCAGAATACGTCGCCAGGGACTCGTTTTTCGTTATTTTTCATTTTATATACAAAAACAACTAATAAGAGTAATCTAGACAATTATCATCGGATGAATCAAGACGTGTAATGTACAGTGCTGTGAGTTAACATGTTGGTAGCTCTCAGTAAGTCCACCAACTTAATAAAAAGATTTAATCTCAACATCAACACATTAATAAAGTAAGATGTAGTTTTATTTACAAAATACAAAACTAACATGACTAGACTTTTAATTGAACTCTATTGACTGTACTGTCTGTAACTGCTGAAAACATTAAGACGAAGATGAGAAGTGCTACAGTGGGGAGAGGAAGTGAATGAGAGCTGACAAAAGTGGCAGATAACAAGGAGCTGGAAGAGAAAGAGTGTTAACGATAAATTCTGATGAGACGTGAAGACCAAGGGGTGGCAGGTAAAGGATGTCAGCAGGGATACAAATGAAAAGTGCATTAGTGTGTGTTTCTACATCATTAACTACCATATGTAGCCTCAACCTCCTACATGGCATACTGTATGTACAGTGTTAGCTGGGGGAGAGCCACTTTGAAAAGGGAAAAAAATCACACCTACCCTAAACAGCCATATACTGGTAAGAGATGTGTGACGATAGAGGGAAAGGTTTGGTTCGATGTACTGTAGATGTAACTATGCTTTTCAAATATCTTGTGAGGCTTCACATAGTTGTGGCAGAGAGGCTCGCGTGGCACAGTTCTAAACTTAGCAGGACTTCTAATGTTAGCTCCGTCTCTCTGTCACCTCTCAGAGAGGGAAGAGATCGGCCTTATGTGAAGTCTTTGGAAACAGCCTCGATGAAGTTGGGGGCTGACATGAGGATGGTGAAGGTGCAGATGATGGAGAAGAGCGAGAAGGCCACCAGGCATAACCGATCCACCACCGCCGCTGCAAACTTCCACTCGCTGCAGATCGCCTCTCCCTCGTCCTGATCCCGGAAGCGCCTGGCGATGTACTGCACCTCCTCAAGGATCCGGGAAATCTCCGGAACCTGCTCCAGCAGCAGAGTCCGCGTGTGTTCTGAGAGAATTTCGTGTTGGGAGGAGCCGTTGGGGTGGCCTCCGCCACCGCCGCCGCCGCACACCACCACACCTGAATCGGTGCTTGGTGGGAAAGCAGGGTTGTCCGTGCCCATCGAGTGGTAGCCGAAGTACAGGTTCATGCTCCCGTTGGTCGTGGTGGACTGCGTAGACGCCTGCCCCGGTATGGTACTCATCTGGATGCTGTTGGTGCTGGTGTGGTGAGGAGGAGGAGGGTGGGTGGAGTACTTGTAGCTTGCAGGGGTACTGGAGCTCACGGCTGTTTTGTTTTCCTCTCCAGGTTTCTTCATGCGGAGAAACCAGGCACACCAGTTGAGTAGGATGACTCGGACCTGGATGAAGAGATGCGATAAGGGGGAGAGATGAAGATGGTGAGTTCTAGATCAAGATATGGATGGTAGAGTGAGAATATAGAGAGGCAAGAACACTTAAGTATAAAGAAAAAATCACTTTTTTTTCCTGTGCTACATTGCGGTGCACATCAGCTATGGGTTTTTAGAAAACACTTGAAGCTGCTGTGAAGAAGTACTTTTGTGTTTTTGACCTAAGTGTAGGGGTAGACTCACATTTAATCAAAAGCTTTGTCAACCTAAGGTAAGAGGTTGGTGAGAAATTCCCACCTTAAGTTAATTCTCTGAGCTCTGCCCCTCCTTACTTTTGGAACTTCCTTAGAATTCTGGCCTTTTCTTAGAAATTATTTATAGTAAGACCGTTTAGACATTTAAATTGAGTGTTCAGAGGGAGAGTGAATAGAGGTGAAGCAGCACTAGACAGTGTGAGAAGAAAAATGTGTTTGAACACTGAACAGCATATAAACTTTTTTCTAGTCGACCCCCCAAAAGAAGTACGAACGTGAACATTTGCACAATATGGGACCTATAAAATGAAGTGTTGTTTCAAGATATAATGAATCTGTTAGTTAAACTTTGTGTTGAGACAACCTTTGCAAACCATCGAGTAAATGTCACTTCGTTGCTCCAACAAATGGGATCTGTAGCCTACTAAGAGCCTAGATGAGTAGGCGAATGTACAAATATGTAAAGGTCATTTGAACCAATGCTAATCTCTCTTTTTAAGTTTGTAGTGATAGTTAGTGGGTTTAAAAATATTAACCTACCCATTTAGGCATCTTCCCGCCGTGGGGGTCATGGTGGTGGAACTGCAGCACGAGGACGGTCACCACCACAGACAGGCCCACAATCATCATGGTACTTGCGAAGTACTGAGCTGAAAAAAAGTTCATAGGGATAAAGAGCAATTCATACGGTGTGTCAAAATTCTCAGCCTGTTTTCTGAAAGTTACTTGTGAGCTTTGAATGAAATGCTCATCATGCAACACACAGTAAAAGGAGAAGCATGATGACTTTGCAGAAAAATGTTGCAAAGTCAGTGAACCGGCTGGTTAGTCAGTGGAGGGTCTACGCCTGTCAACAAACCTAAGGTCAGAACGCCACAGGGGCCGGTCAGAGGATGACTAACATTTTTTACAGAACAAGCAAAACACATACAGAGCTGGCAGTCACTGATGCTACAACAACCCTACCCTGTCAACACACATGAGACATACACCCCTCTGAAAGAAAGATGTCATTTTTTATCCTGATCCAGCTGTGATGTCAGCGAGCTCTCCAAAAGAAAGCCAAAGTATAATTGGAGCAGTGTGAAAACGTGTCAGAGTGAAAGGTGAGGAGCATTTCATTTTGTCTATCAGTTCTGCTCCAGCTGCAGTGTGTTAATATGTGTACTCCAATAAACGCGAGTTTGCTAATGGCTTCGTTTTACATCACTGAGCTGCCAAATGATATCGAGCAGCATCTCCGTCTGCAGCCTCCCCCCCCCAATCTCATGGCCGGCTGCCTTGTCTCTTCTGGTCTGTATCAGTGTGACCTCACACAATGCAATTCTGCCCGTCTTCTACACAGAGGGTATTCTTCACATCCGGCCTCAGCAGCCTCCCACACCCGGCCCCCTTCCCGTCTCAGCCACAACATATCAGTGAGTCTGTGTGAAGACCGAAACTTTTCCAGCAGGCTGCTGGAAGGAAATGATGAAAAATCTCTGGCAGACCCTACTATAGCACCTCGTAGCCTGTCCACCATGTGCTAAAAGCTTCCTAATGAAGGTCAGAGGCTGGTGCAAGTTGGGGAGAAAAAAGTGAAGTACAGCAATTTTATTATTTTTTTTTTAATGATTGGTTGAACATCGAAAACTGCCCCTTCTGCAATATATCATTCCATTTTATAAGATTGATTAAATGTAGTCTCTAAAAAGGCATAGTTCAACATTTTGGAAAATGCGCATATTAACTTTTCTTGCCAAAAGTTAGATTAGAAGATCAATACCACTGTCTGGTTGTGTGCGAACAGAAAATGAAAGATTATTTTGTACCGGAACAATTGCATTCACAGTAAATGAAAATGGCCCCTGTCCTGGGGCTTTTTTCTTCGTAAATATACGCTACAGAGACAAGAAGTAATCAGAAGAAAAAGGAGATGGACTGAAGGGAAAAAACAAAAAAAACTAAAATAAGTTAGGCTACACAAACACTCCTACAGACACTACTTGTTCGTCAGTTTCTAGCTAGCTTACCGCTAATGTCTGCACATTAGATACGTCAGCTGTTGTTGGGAGAATCAATACAGATTTCAAAAAGCTGGTCAGCTATCATATTTAGTGAATGATGTTTCCGTTTCTGTCTAAACACACCTTCACAGATATCTATTCAATAAGAAGCTGGACCCAGGAATTTAGCTTAGCATAAAACAGCTGGAAACAGCTAGCCTGGCTCTGGGCGAAGGTAAAAAAAAAAAAAAAAACCAGCACCTCTAAAGCTCACTTATTAAATCATTAAATATTGTTTGGTACATTTTTACAAGACTGGGGTGTTAAGTTAACACTAAACCCAACTTGTCCTTTGTTAACACTGTTAACAAAGGACAAGTTGGGTTTAGTAGTTACCTTTGGAGACGTTTACATTTACTAAGCAGCCAAACTAGCTGTGTCCCCAAATAATCTAATTTGATGCTAGTTAAAGCTTTGTATTTAGCTTATGGACACAGTCTCGTCCAATTCTTGGCAAGAAAGCATGTATTTCTCACAAAATGTCAAATGTTTTTTTATTTTTGAACATGCATAGACTGCCGTAGGAATGAGTTACAAAACCTGGAAACAAGTTAGTTCTCTTGTCTCAAAGTCAGTGGGTTCAGCTGCTCAATGAAACTACAGAAGTTGCTGGGGACATTAAAGGTCAGAGGCTCATCAGCTCATTAGGCTGACATTGCAAACTATTCTAACTCTAACTCTACAACTTGCAGATTGATCAATTTATTATTAGAAGTGTGTAAACTACCGTGTAGCAAGATGTATGCGACTGCACAGCGTAGGCTAGTTAGCTTTTTACTTCTGATGTTTCATTTACGCTGCTAAATTCATAAAAGTGGTGTTCATCTGTGGAGATGTGTCAAAAGCTGGTGTTTGAAGGTGAATCAAAATGAGCGATAATTAGCGCATTTAACTGTCTTACCAATCAAAGGAACGGAGTCTGAAGTGGCAGGCATGATCTCTGCTACCAGTAACATGAACACTGTCAGAGACAGCAGCACTGTGATGCCTGCATGGAGAGAGAGAGTAGACAGGGAGGTGAGCAGAAACACAGAGGAAACATCCTTTCATCACAGTGTGGTTTTCTCTTACATGGTGATTTGAGACCACTCAAAATAAATGCAGATGGTCTGTTCAAAATAGGCGGAAAAGCAGCCGTGGATTTATTTTCGACTCTACGCTCTCTTTTCTTGCCCTCGAGGGAATACTTGCTGTTGTATATTTACTCTGACCTTGTCTCACTGAATGGCATTTTGAAACAAGCTGGCATTTGCAGGTCCAGGTGATTATCTTTTCTATGTTTATAATGAAGCTTTTATTCATCTGCTAATGAATAAAATCCAACACGAAATGCTAATTCACAGCTAGAATGTCAGCATTAGCATAGAGCAATGCCGAATAAATGCGTTAGCAGTGGCGTGGGGGTCCCGGTGGGCTGAGATCACCAAGGCGGAGGAGAGAGATACATTTTTGTCTGCATGTATATTATAATCATGAATCATTGGCGCGCAGGGTTGTGTTGATGTGTGTGTGTCCTGCCCTGTACCCAGTGAGATCTTCTCTCCGGAGTCAGCGGGGAGCAGGAAGACCAGCAGGGCCAGGCCAGAGATGAGCACGCAGGGGATGAGCAGGTTGAGGCCGTAGTAGAGTGTCCTGCGGCGCATGGTGACCGTGAACGTCACATCGGGGTAGGGCTCCTTGCAGCAGTCGTAGTACAACTCATTACGCTTAGCTGGAACACCTGCGGGAGACATTGAGAGGTGAGAAGGTATCAGTTAGAGGTCAAATACACAGAAACGATTCAATGAAGGTCCAGTCCTCAGTTCTGCTCGCCTGATTATAATAATGAGACCTTGTAAAATAAGCTGTTAATGTTCAGCTGTGACTGCTGCCTTCAGTGTTGATGTCACTGTACAGTAAGCGTGCTCGGTAGAGGGGGGGGATCAGTTATCAATTATTTTAATACAATTTTTACTGGTGCCATTTACATAAATGTGATTGAAAGAGGAGGTTTGTGGTCTGAAGGTCGCTGGAATGAGTTCTTGAAGGGAAAGGAAAAAAATGTGAGCCTCCAAGAAAACATGGTTCATCATTTACCAGGCAGTATGTTACAGATTCAATATCCGTCACTCCCAGCGCATTCAAATGTGCCACTAAATCCACATCTCTTGTGTCTGAAGGTGAATTCTAGACCAGGCACGGAAGATCAGGATGTTGCCATGAACCTATTCAACATGTCGGATGCAGCTTGTCGCTGGAAAACAGCAAACGCACTCCTCCCTAAACAAACACTGTACAATACAATGATGTCATGATGTAATCTTTTATATAAAACAATAATCTCCCCAACACTGTTTTATCGACAACCCATTTTAGCTCATCCAAAATCACTATGAAGGACAGCTTAATGTGCTTTGTGACCTAAACAGAAAAAGAGAGGTTCAGAGTTAAGTGTTTGGAGTCATTAATAAGGAGTTTTATTATGAAAAATGTTCCATCATTTAAAAATACCAGCCCCTGTTTTGACAGCAGTCTTTGTATTCTGAATATGGATGTTGACTAACTGGTAGCTGTTGCTCCTAAACTCTGAGACTTTACTAAATCTGTCATTAAGTGTCTTGTCAGTGAAACCCCCAAGGTGATTTGCAGTTAAGATGGGTCAAGTTAATGCATAAAAGTCCAATATCACTTCTAGCGTGATTATAAATTTTACAGCCTAACATCAGCAACAGTTACTGATGCAATAGCAAGGCCATTTATCTATATAGAGCGTATTTCAAGTTGAGCAGCTGCTCAAGGTGACTTACAAGTTGCATTAATATGGTAAACAAAAGATTAGAGCATTAAAATGAGATGGTCAGAGTAAATTATAAGACCATAGCGGGGATCAAAGTTCAAAATACAGCGGTGAAAAGGCAGGTTCATATTTTTTCAAGTCTCTTAATACAATACTGACATGCCCATATAAACATTGAACAAGTTATTGGAGGCTGTATTTGTTCCTTCAGTTCATATTTGCTGTGGAGAAGTTCCCCTCCTAAAGCAATTACAATGTTAGTGGTGGGTTTGGTTTAGTATAAAATCCCCTCTTTGTGTTACTGTCACTCTGCTGTGACTCAGCAAGGAAACACAGTCCGTGGGAGCACAAAGAGGGAATTTAGTACTAAATGGTCTGTAGCTTTAGAAGATACCCACTTGATTCCTTGAGAAACTCAGACTGCTAAAGTCCATATTAACTTCATCTGAAATAGCCTTCAGAAGGGATCTCCTTGCAGCCAGTGGAGACAGCTGGGGCAAACCAGTGCATACTTCAGATGACTATTGTGAGTACTGATGTGAGTATTGTTTTAAAAAAAGTACTCACAGCATACACCTATCCAGCATTACACTCTTCTAGTTGTCAGACTCAAAATGTTTTTTTAAAGAAGATGGATGCACCCAGAACCATCACCCTCTGCAAAACTGCAGAGATGTTGGTGTGATATGCTACAGTAGTTGCTGTTAAACCTCCAGTGTGTAGGATGTATTGATTCAACTAACCATGAGGTTGCAGATTTTAACAAATTTAATAACCCTTGGCTCGCCCTCACCTACACTGGCTCTGAATGTAAACGTGCAAAAAACGAAAAAGAAAAGAAGGCCTCCTCTAAAGCCAGTGTTTGGTTTTGTCCATTCTGTGCTACCATAGAAACATGGCAGTGCAACATGGCGTCTCAGTGGTAGAGGACCATAGACGTATAATGAGAACTAGTTATGGTGTCAGAGGCAGAGCCCCATCCATTCCTATGAAAGCTGCTCAGTGGCACTTGAGGCTGGAATAAAATCAACCAGAACTTTGGCATTCTGCGATCCATAGAGCATGTGCACCAGAGATGTCTGCCAGTCAGCGTGGCTTGCACCCTTTTTAACCTGTGGCTCTGATAAATGGGGAGAAAATTATGAAATCTTGCAGCTCTTCTTGACTTTCTAAATCTTATTGGGCTGAATGGATCATATTATGACAGTCTAATGAGTCATTCAGCAGGGGTTGTGACGCTCAAAAAAGTTCATCCACCATTTTACTGCCACTAATTCCACATTTAAGCTGATGGGGAAAAGTCATTTTGGCCTCCTGTACATCATGTGGTGCTGTAATTGCACCATTTGGCCACTATGTCGTCTTTCACTACAGATTCAAAGCCTCATGCACTTCCTGAGGGCCTGAAGAGGACCTGCTCCCTCTGCAGATATAAAAGACTCATTGTAAGGTAATGAAAACACAGCAGTTTTTGGCTCAGATGATTCTACGCTAATGACACCAGAATTATTAATATGATATTCTGTCTCAGCCAGTAGATCCACACTGTACCTTTAATGTTGCCTCAAGCGGCTTGCTTCAAGCAGAGATGAGTACAGAGTTCTATGCTCACTCCACTCCACACCCCCAGATTATCTTTTTCAATTTCAATTTGTAGCTTGGAGCCACTAAAGCCAAGCCCTGTAGGACAAGGAAAATAAAACTTAGGACTTGAGAGAAAATGGAAGAGAACTTAGGAGAGGTAATTCAACAGATCCCCTTCCTTGGATCGCTGCCAGAGATGAGAAAAAAGGCAATTCTGGAAAAAGCAGAGAAGGTTGTGGCAATGGCAGTTATATGCCCATTTCTGTTTATATACCCAAATGTTCATGAGCTACTTTTACTATTACACCTCAGTGTTGTATTTATAAGCTTGGTTGGGCAGGAGGAATAGTCCATATCTATATGTACGCATATCAAACTACTACAAAAACCTTCTCTGCTACAGTTCGTTCAAATCTTTGAAATTTGAATAAACTTCAAATGACCTCGCTACACCTCCAAAAACAATCTGAATCAGTTATTAATCCCTGGTGCTTATCCCCGTGGCCTTATCTGTCATGTTGGCATATTCAGATTTACGCACTAATCTGCCTTGTACATTAGATCAACAATGGTAAGCAGTCACCTTGGAGTTAAATAAGTCCAATAAAACTGGTGTGTATCTGTGTGTATGAGAGCTATTGTTCGGCCAGATTTGTGATGGATTTCATATGCACGACCATTTCAAAGTGGACGACAGGTAGCGTTCGCTTTTCCCCTTGATCTGAAAATCTGGGAACTGTCTGTGTGTGTGTGTGTGCGTGTGTGCGTGTGCGTGTGTGTGTGTGTGTGTGTTTGTGTGTGCAGATGTGTGTGTGCAGATGTGTGTGTTTGAGAGAGGGAGGGACAGTAACAAGTGTCCTGAATTTGATTATGGCTCAAGCATCATTGTACAGCTGTATCAATCATTCATACCATTAAGTGTTTAGTCTCAATGAGATCCTGCTACAGCGAAATCAGCAACACATTCAAAATGTGCAACTCATTTTGGTGTTTGTGTGCATGTATGTGTGTGGAAACTGTTCATCCCTACAGAAATTCACTTTAAATTAATTGCACGGATTCAATTTCATTTCATTTAAACTTTGTCACCTCGAGGCAGAAGAGAAATAGCCTTTGTTAGCCATTTATTAATTTGATGGATTGCAGACCTGCAGATGCATCTACCAGATCCTTTGAGTGTGTGTGTGTGTGTGTGTGCGTGTTTGTGTGTATACGCGCGCTGGAATGGGCATGGGTATGTTCTGAAGCACCAGGACAGTGTGTGTTCTTGGCCGGCTTGCCGCCTGGCTGTGCCCAAGTTAAGTGAACCGTCCCCGGGCCAGCTGTCACCACACACACCCATGGCCCCCTCCTCCATTCCCCCAGCCAGCTGGGTACACTCACAGCTCACTTCTGAAAGTGTGTTTGTGTATGTGAATGTGAATTATTCTGTTGGCCTATGATTAACCCCCCCAACTTGGGCTAGAGATGAAGTGTGCTGCTCATTTCCACATGGATAGACAGAGGGCAGAAAAAAAAATGGAAAAGGGATGAGAGGAAAAGAAAAGAAACAAAAATAACCAACAGAATGAATCAGTATGCTTCTTCACCATCTTATCTTAAACTTGACCATTTCTCTTCACGTTGGTCTCTCTTGGTAAGAGACAGACAAAACTAAGGACATTGTGTGGACGGAGTTGGAGAAACTCAGACTGAGAAAGACACAATGTAACACAAGTAAGAATCAACTGAGCCACCAAAATTGCTTTCTTGCCAATAGTTAGATGCATAAATGGAGACTAATCTCATGCCGTGTGGTAAATATGAAGCTTGAGCCAGGATATGGTTAGCTCAGCTGAGCATAAAGACTGGAAACAGCTAGCCTGACTCCATCCAAAGGAGACAAAATCCCCCACTGGCCACTTTTAAGTTTAATCAACATGACATATTTTGTTTAAGATGTGCTAAAAAATGTAAAGACAACAAGTTGTGTTTCTATTTGTGCAAGACTATTCCTTCTTGCTTGAATAGCAGTTCTCTTGAAGTCTATGGGAGATGCTTGAACAAACAGACTGAATGAACATATAAGTCGTGTGACCTGATGAAGACGTGCTTTACAAAATGAAAGAACACACTTCAGAGAATAGGCTAATGAATGAGTTTTTTCCAAACGGCCGCATTCGTTTATTTGCTGTTGGTCCCAAAATAGTATCCAAGCATGAAAGATAATCTTTGAATAGTTCAACTTGAGTCAATTAGAAAGGCTCACCATTGTAAATAAAAGAAGTTGCAAGTGACGCTTGAAATTACTATAAAAACTGAAATCCAGAAGCGACTTTTCATTGAGTGATGGGGCTAATAGTAGCTGATGATTTGCTGATGTTAACTCTGATTTTTAATTATGCGTTAAACTAACCTTTAGCTATAAAACAACAAAAGTCTTACACATGATAGCAATCAGAATCTTGTAGAACACCTTTCAACAAAGAACTAGACCAATTGTTAGGAAAGAATGCGTCGTAAAATATGAACGAAGGGATCAATTTTGGGATCAAATCACACTTTGCAAACTCTGGTCACTGTTTAAAAAACTCTTTTAGGTTTATTTTATTTAGCGAATGCCAGTTTAGTTATTGTACTATCAGAGTTTAGCTTATTTATTCATGTTGATCTGTGACTGACCTCAATCAGACGCCCCAATTGATTTTAAATATGGCATATGATCAAAGTAACTAGCATGCTTGTAGTCATTGAATGAACACACAAAATGCACATTGAAAACACATGAAACGTTTACAAATTTAAACGAATGCCTCCATAACTAAGATTGATAACCTAACAAACTGAGAGGGGAGAGATGGAGGAGTGTTCTGCCCATTCACCAGATTTACTTAGATACTTAGACATTACTGAATACTTCCTCTTCTTTATTCATCAAAGGTTATACGACGTAGATATGTTTGGTTTAAGTCTGCTTATTCATGAATCTCTCATAGACTACAATAGAGCTGGCACCAAAGTCTGGTGCCAATGCAAAATTTTAAGCTGTCATGTCCTTTCCATCTTTTATAGGTTCTCGGACACTGCAATGAACCTATAAAATATCATCGCCATGCGGTTGCCAGGCAACCAGGCAAAACAGGAAGTTACTGTGGGTAGCCCCATCCACGAATTATCGTTTGTATTGATTTAACAATGTATTGTACTGTATTCATTGAGCCAGGACTTAGCCCTCTTTCCAGTGTTTATGCTAAACTAAGCTATGTGTCTGCTGGTAGTAGATTTATATTTAGGCCTACTGTAATCTCCTGTGGCTGTTAGCAAAAATAAGGGAAAAAGTGTATTTCCCAAAATGGTAAACTGTTTTAGTTTGTAGTTATATCCTCATGTGTCACTTGCTCACTGCCCTGTTGTTGTTTTTTTTATATATACTAGTTTAATCCCAAGTTGGGAAATTCCTTTTTTTCACTCACATTACACACAGGTGCGCACACGCAGTGTAGAGGAGATGAGCAAAGGGGCTGCCACACATGCCACGGTGCCCAACGAGCAGTGTTAGGGGTTGGCACCTTGCTCAAGGGCACCTCGGCAATGTCCAGGATGTGAAACGGCATTCTCCAACTGCCGGCACACATCGTTCTTTTTTTGGTCCGGGTGGGACTTGAACTGCCGATCTTTAAGTCCCAAAGCCAAGTCCCTACGGACTGAGCTATTGCTGCCCTGTTCTCAGTGTCTCTCCACCTGCACCTCATCCACTCATTAGTTTAGTCTGTATTAAAGCGTGTGTAGGTCCATCACTCTTTTTTGGTTTGTGTTCTGTTCTGCTCTGTTTCCCCACATCAGTCCTGTGTCTCCCGTGTTCTGCTTATTCCTTGTGTTTCTGCCTCTGTTCCCAGTGCTTTTTTGGTTTGTACTTTGTTACGTGTTTGTTTTTGGTACTGCTTTAGTTCTCAGTCTGCCCGCTCTCTCTGTTTTTGTTGCCTTTTGTCGCCAGCTTTTTGTTGACTGCCTTTTGTATTTGCATTTCTGTATTTGGGATTTTCTGGTATTGGACATCAGTTTCATTAGTGATGCACACTTTTGGTTCTGTTACCTGGCTCAGTGTATCTTTTTTCATTTTGGTCCTGTACCAAAAGTCCCTCTGAAAAGAACTGCCCATCTCAATCATCAGAATCGATATATGGCTTATCAGGTAATAATTATATAAAGGGCTTCATCGACCAGAAAACAAATATCTTTTAAAGAAATAAATATGCAAGTTTGGTGTGTTGAAGAATCATCAGCCAGAAGAAACTGTATGGGTGCTGCTCCAGGCTATCTGTAGCTCTATAACGATGACTGATTGACAGAAACATGTCAGTGAGAATCGCATCTTACAAGAAAGTCGACATCTCTAAAACACCTGCTGTCAGAGCTGTATAATGCCGACTGGCTGTCTAACTCCCTGAAATATGACATGAAGGACCGAGCTAATATTGAAAGTCTGTATGTCTCAGTCTGTAAGGGCCCCCGAAGGAGTTCACAGTGTGCTGCTCAAATATATCTCTCAAATATTGGGAGAGCTTTCAGTCAATCTTCACTTCAGCTCTCACACACCGTGACTTTATCCCTCTTATGGCACCACGCAAACTCTGCATTTATTTTTGCACTCCGTTATTTAGTTGTTCCAGATTCTAATTCTGACTTGTCCATACCAAATGATCTTCACATTATCCTATGATTGACAACACTGCGTTGTGGTATCCCGGTTGCCCAAAGCTCTTCCCACTCAGCATGTAATACATTATCAGTCAGAAAACACACACGTTTTTGAGAAAAGCATTGTAAGAGAATTTGTTTTTGTTTTCATAAGCAGACAGAAACTGTAGGGGGGTCATGTCTTACATTTCGCTTACTGAATCTTTTTTTTTTGTTGTTGATTCTTCTTACCTACGAGATCCCACTCCCCGTTGGGTATGTAGGTGGAGATGTCAACGTCCATCATCTGGAGGTCCAGCAGCCAGCCGTTGTGGGTCCAGGAGCCAAACTTCAGGTCACACTTCTGCACATCGAATGGGAACCACCGCACATCGATGTAGCAGGTACTCTTCAGGATGCCTGGAGAAAAGACAAAAACATGTTGAGGTGGAAGGTCTTGTTTCATGATTCATTTTGCTTCAGTGAGAGGGAAGGATCACAGCATCACATACATGTTTCAAGATACAAGGTTTTCAAGACATAACGTCATTATGATGTCATGTGTTATGTCTGTAGTTAGCACCTACATTATGTCTGAGAAATTGTTACAGACCTGGGATTTGTGTTTATGGCGGTGGTATTGCACTCAGAAACTGTGGGGGGTGCCGAATCACACAAAACACTAATTTGTACATAATGTTGCTATTATTTAACATTATGAACGGACCTTATTTAAAAAAAAAATGTCTTCAGTCACTTCTAAGGAAAGCAAGAGGAAAAAGTCATAATAATGAGGAGTAAATGAAAATAATTTCCATTATTAAAACAAACTGTGGTTATCAGCATGCTTTGGTGAATTCTGGGAAGTTTCAGTAGTTTTCAACCTGTGGCAGACCCCACATTGTAATATAATTGAAACAGCATTGAAACACTAGTTTTTATTAAACATGGTGTCTGAAAAACAGTTAATTCCCCCCTGTCTTTTTTACTCTGACACCAAGATGTATTTATACTTGCAAATTACCAAAATCGTGTGAAAGGTGGAAGTTTTAGTTAGCGAGTTAGGTGTTGATGACGATGATCGAACTAATGATCTTTCTGAAGACCACGATAATGATCTTAATAGTTTTAAAGTGACAAGAGACAATGATGGCGATTATACTTTCACAACAACCACACAAAATGGTTATGCAGTAATAAGAATTGAAATTGAAACTGAAATTAAGTTAGTGACATTAGTAGACACATTTAGTAACTCAGTGACTGTCTTACCTGGTGGGATGTACTGGCAGGATCCTGAAGCATTTACCAACACATTTGTATGGAAGGTAGCATCAAACCTCTCGTCAGCACTGCAAGGGGAAAGGAGTGGATAATGTAAGAACAGCATTGGAGCATTTAAAGAAGAAACCCCTCGAAACAAGGGGACTGATCTTTAGAAGAGGACAAAAGCCAGAAAGGTGAATAAAAGGACCACGGGTGATGAAGTTGGTCCAGAGCACAAAGGTAAAGTCAGATGCAAAGAGAAACCCAGAAAAAAAAACCAGAAGGTGAGAATGAAGGTGACAGAGCGGTAGAGACAAGCGGGATTAGTGGCGATCCAGACAGACAGTGTTTAATTTTACTGATCGTCTTCAGCAAACATGATTGTCGGCCATCACGACGTCCTTCAAACAGACAGGGATTAGGTACGCACAAAAACTGAACTATAAGCATCATAATCAGAAAAATACATATTTCCCTCAAGAACAAAAATCATCCTAGGAATGTGAAAACAGTTTTATTACAGGGGGTAAAAGAGGACCCGAGGACAGAGAACAGTCGTGCTTAGACTACAACAACAAATGTTCAGGATTTTGTTTCAAAGTATCTCTCTGCATACATTGTAGTAAAAAGAAGCTTGTCAGCAACATCAAATATTAAAAATCTTTAACCAGAGTGGACAGACCCAAAGAAATTGATTCAATTGTATGGTACTGTTAACTAAAAAGCACTTACAGAACACATCTCTCCACCAAGGCTTCACAGCACTCTACTTCTAATGTTATAAAACATAAAATGTCAGGTTAGCCATTTTAAACCGAATATGCAATAAAATACTCTGTGACATTCCTAAATGCCGTCCGGGGTTTTAGGGCTTAGTGCAAAAATAAATTGTACAATATTTCAGCTGAGTCTCTCTCATGGAATCTTAATGACTCTGTTTCCTCGGCATCGGCATTGGTAGTGTCATGTGAAAATGTTAGTGTTTAACCCACTTCTGTACAGGGTTATGATTTATGGTAGGGCGCGCTACATTTTTAAAGAGTGTCGCTCATCTGAAAATGAAAAACTAGTGTGTCATTTTCAATTTATGCATCAGTGGAAAGTTTTTAAATTGTCTTGATTGTAAAAAGAGACCCCTGAGAGTTCTTTCTGTCGCGTTTAGAACGTGCAATTTGCAAAAGCAACAGCTTTAATTGCACAAATGTGTAGCTGTATATATGTTTTTAACATATTTGCTGTATCTTTAGTGATGATTAAGCTGGCATGAAAAAAAAAAGTTTGGTTCAGAAAATGCCGGCTGTCAGTAAGTCTGATAAAGGTTTGGCTTGCCTCTGTGCCACCACATAACAAGCACAGCGCATGACAGCCCGGTCCCCAGGATAACATGTTGCTAGTTAACTTGCAAACCACTGATGCATTCACATATGTAAATATCATAGGCTACATATCGTATTGACATTTCAGCAAAACTTGTCATATAACATTGACATTGCATGTTTATGACCTGACTTTCATGTCATGCGTCAGGGCTGGCAAGCCAGTGACCCCAGTTCAAGAAAGGGTTTCAACATTTGTTAGCCTGACAGCGCTTTTATGGTGCCAAACCTGGATATGTGTGACAGGAAGTCAGGACATCTGCTTCCATGTTTGTGTCAACAAACCCCAGGTGTTTTTAACGAGACCTTGGGACAGCTCCAGCTGCGTTTGTAGCATCCAAAACAGGTATTTTTCCTCAAAACTTGATCTTTTTTTAATCCTACCGAAGTGGAAAACCAGTTGCTTAGAGTTAACAAAAGATCATGTTTTGGCTGGAAATACCTGTGCCCAAACCTAACCTGAGCATAAGCACAGAACAAAAAATTAAATCGAAAATTACACTTGAAAATAAAAAAAGTTGCAATTTAAAAAAATGGGTTATGTGTGACATGAAAGGAAAGTGTTGAGCAACACTAATGTCTGTCACGTGACAAATAAAAAAGCATTTAGCGCTCTTTCTTAAATCAGACTTTACAGAGCTGCTAGCATCACAGACAAAGACACACAAATAGACAAAAAAAACATAGAAGACTAAAAACATAATCTCCCTGACAGGACTAATTCAACTGTATAAAGCCTCATTTGATGGCAACATAGGATTTATTCATGTATTCATAACTCGCATGATTTTCATTCATCTCTTTTGGTATGCTGTGACACCATAGAAACGCTGAATGCAATACAATCCAAAGCCATACAGAACAGCCTGACTCATACCAGCATCTATTATTTTACGCAAGTGCATTTCTACCACTTACAGTCTGAGACTGGAAGCAGCAGGAGAAAGTGAGGAGCATGCCTAAACTCCTCTTGAAGGCTTTTTGTTGGACAGGTAGAACATAAATTTGAGCAAAGTGCACTGGGACTGAGCCCAGGAGGCATTTAAAAAGACAAGGCTTTACCCTATGCAGATTTATTACGGCTCAATCAATAATCTAATTCCAATCACTCTTTTTTACTTAGCAGAGGTTGGAAAAACTAAGAGGCTGTGAGAATACGTGGGAACAGCGGCAATCACTCTTGTCCACTACAAAAATAAATGAGCTAAATTAGCATTTAGCCTTGCAATGGTGTTTGGAATACATCAACCTAATAGGGATATTATCTGGGTCACATCAACATTAAAAAACTGACCCTCAGTTTCTAGTTATTTAAATCAATTATCAAAATACAAATGCAGGACATTTTTATAATGAAAGAGGGTGTCTTAAAATAAGATTCAGTAAAGGGATGAGAAATAAATCCTTAAAAACTGAACCTTTTCAAAATATGGATATATTAAACCGTACCTAAACATAAGACAGGTAGACATTCGTGTCACAGGTGACTTCTTCTTCGATGTGCTTAATTGTAATCACATCTTAATCAGATCAGTAGGTAAGTAGAGCATGCTTCAGAAAAGGTCATATGTCATGTGGAAAAGATAAGGGCATGATGAGGGTGTTGAATCCCAATGGAGTCCTTTCGCCCCTAAAGGGATTCCTCCACATTTTGTTTCTCAGATGTGAACCACTGCCTGAAAAACCAAAAGACACATTTGTCAAATTTGCTTACCATTTACTTGCTAAATAATTTGCTAAACCTAGGAACAATCGAGGAATAACATTTTCTGATACAACATACTGAAATGGCCTCATATATGCGTTGGCTTTTCATGCCTGTGAAAACACTGTTGCAGTATATGATAAAGCCTCACCATCAAGACATGCTACTAAGGTAAAGAAAGACAACATTGTGCTGTCTAGATTCACAAGTGAAACCATCTGCGCATGTAAAGAAAGCAGCTAAGTAGCGAGGTGGCTTACATTATTTACATAGAAAACACAATGAAAGCAGAAAACTTAGTCCCAAGTCCCTTGGCATCCCAACTTCCAAAGTGGCTATAGATGGTGAAATATTCAAGATCATGTCAGGGATGTCACAAATGGTTTCTATATTATTCATCTGAAATGGGATTAGGAATGTTCTTGTGCTGACATGCAGAACGTACAGCTGTCTAACTTAGATCCTCCACCAGTCAGGTCTCCATGTCTAAACAGTCTTGGCTAACTTGGAGAGACTGAAGAAACAGACAATCTGCTACCCATGGATACATGAAAATGCATAACTGTGCACATTCTCTGCAAACGCGATAACATCAAAGTCAGTCACTGATCTCTGGCCTAAGGTGTTGTTGTATGAACCACCTTATGATCAAAAAAAGCCTGGTGATAAGTCCCCAGGCAGCGTCTCCTTCTGAACCCCATCCAAAGGCTCCATGATCAGACACTGTACTTTGTACTGCTGTTTGATGCTTAAGCACAGACAACAGTGAAAGCCTTCCTCTCCAAAACACCCAGTCACAAAGAGTCAACCCCCCCAGTTCTCTCGGAGAAAACTCCAACATTGAAGCACTCAGCCAGAGGCTTGTGACCTTTGGTACCTCTCCACCTCCTGCACTACCTGCTGCTTCTTTCCCACCAGGGCGCAGACAATTCATGTCCTCAGAGACAGTTTTTGTAGACAGAGGTCAGCACACCAGGGACCCCAATATCCCCTGCCTCATGATAGACAGAGCACCAGGCCTCTACACTAAACTTTAAATGCTTTAACTGCAAGCTTCCCTCCCAGACTTTTCCTCATGGAGGGGACCCCAGGCGAGGTAGCTTGAACCAAAGGTTAAGGTCGAGGTACGCTTGAAACAAACAGGTTCACGTGGTTTTAGTCTTCGAGAAGAACAAGATGCAGTGAATCGTACAAAGTGGAATAAGCACAGACAATCACTCTCTCAGTAAGTCACTCCTCAGAGTATTGTAAACAAAAAGTAGAGCATGTAACATTGGTGTGCAAAGAATGAAGACTTGCACACACACATCACCCAAACTGCTGCATAAAGTGGCTATGCGTGTCAAATTGTCAAGTTTCGTAGCTGACGAGCACTTTGTTTTAAGCAAGACCATGGGACCGAAAACAGCCCTGCACGTGCTGCTTCAGGTACCAGTGCGACTTGAAATACAAACCAGGATGTTCGAGTTTGACTCTCAAATCCATTTGAAGTTTGAAGTCTTATTATATACCAAAATCTAGAGAGTGGCGATTGCCTGTTGTCTCAGCCATTGTGAGGTCAGTAGAAAGTAATCTGCCAGGATTGAGCACTTTCTTGTGTTTTATTGGCCACAGCAGCATCTTGTCGGACAAAAGTTGAAACCGGGCTGAACTTTTTTTGCAAGTCGACCCTGCGATTTCTCTGCCAGAGCACTTCGGCTGAAGTTGGTCCTAACATGGCTTTAAGGTGCCAGCACATTCAGATGCTTGTCTGATGGTCAAATATCATCGAACCCCCGACCGCCCCATGCGTCTCTGGTATAAGAATTAGAGTGTTTCTGACTTTCTGGGTAGACTGTAGAGCTGTGTAGACGTGAGAAAAGAGCCAGAGTTTGAACTTCTCTCTCAAATTCTCTTATTCCATTCTTGTCACAACAATTTCTGTCACTTTTTTTTGTGAGCAACCAAATACAACGGTTCTGACTGCTTTCAAAGTCGTTATCACCATATTTTAACAACGTCACGTCTCTCAAAGGGTGATTCTTAGAGAGGTTTTCCTGGTCATCCCTCGGGTAAAATCTAAATACTGAAACGAAGCGTCAGTGTTTCATTGTTGAAATACAGGCTGACTGCTGTTGTTAGGTTATAGAGTCAGTGCTTTTACGAAGCCCAGTCTCAAAGGACAATACTACATGGGTATTTATAAAAGCTCACAATTGGTGCATTCTGCTTGACGGGTCATTTGTTCACAGTTGTTTTTTTACCTTTATATAAAATGTTCCTATTTCTTACTCTTTCTGTCATCGTCCCTGCTGGACTGTTGGTACTGCAATGACCTAATTTCCAGACGGGGATCGGTAAAAGTTCATCTTATCGCAAAAATGTTAATCTCATTTCTTGCTGCGTAAAAATAGACATGAATGATTTTTACTCCCGATTTACACCGCATGCATACGGAATGTCAGCTCGAATCTGGTTCTGTGTCAGGACTATATTGTCGTTATCGTTAGTGATCACTGATCCCCACCGTAAGCTGCTTAATGTTCTGTATCATCCCTGTTAGATAGCCAAACCTTTCCCTTCTCTCTCTTCGTCTCTCACGCACACACACACACACACACACACACACACACACACACACACACACAGCAATACATGCGGCTCGAGCCATAAAAGAATCCTCAATCACCTTGAAGGTAGCTGGAAAGCCAGCGCCATCAATCAGCCTCACCTCTGCCTTGTATCGTGTTGTCTTTCCCCCATTACAAGTGTGATTCTTTATGTGCTCGGTGTGTGTGTGTGTGTGTGTGTGTGTGAGGGAAAAGATCATATGATTCTAAGGCGGCATGAGAAGGACTGATGCATTAAAAGCAACTTACTCCCATGTTAAATGCCTATGTTGGAGCGAGACAGTAAAATAATGGTCAACAATCACACACTCCCCACGGTATCTTTTGCAGTCAGCAATGCTATAAAATAAAAAGCTGTTTTACTCACCAGACAAACGCCGCTTTGTTATTCCCTCAAGTGGTATTCCCTCACGCATTAATATGATTTATGTTTAGCAAGGGAGGTCCTCATTCAAGCAGGGATTCTCCTCCATCACTTTGTTTGCCTGTGGAACTGTATGAAATGCTTCCTATAGCAATAACCAGATAACAGACTTAGAGCATCTGTCTTTTTTCCCAAATTACAGCGTTTTATCTAACATAACGTGAATTTATCTTGGCGTTGCAGGCCCGGAAATTAATATTGTATTCCTATGAGAGGTACCTTAACATATTTTATACTTCCTCTTGTGCCCGTCCTTCCCTCCTATTGTCCTTTTGGATGCATGTGCTAGATGAAGCCATCTGATTGCACTGTATGCACCACATACAGGTACATGGGCTATATTTATTCAGTTTGTCACAGCCGTTAAACAAGAAGGTAAATGCTCTGGATGTTTTCCGTGCAGGCAGCTGTCAGCAATTTATGTCTAAAACAAGCTTATGTTTGGGGACCAAATTGGTGCCACACATATTCATCTAGCGTGCGCGAAAGCGCAAAACACAGTGGACACTGGAAAATGATCAAGTCTGTAATGATTCCAAGGACCATTCTCCAAAACTGAGCAGGGCTAGACCACATTGTGAATATCAATCTCAGAGGCACATATAAACCTAATTTCTTTGTGCAGCCACAGGAGCCTCATCTCCATCCAAACAGCAAAAAAGCCAAAATGGCTGCACAAGTTGAATAGAGATGAGGTTCAGTTAGACTGACCTATGAATAAAAGAAACCAATGAGCTGCTCACAGGACAGATTCTTTCTTTCAAAGTCCCATTCTTTGGCAAAGGTAGGAAAAGAAAAGGAGTCAGCCAGGTGACTCTTTCCAATAAGACCTGTGGAGTATGATATTAGGGTTTTTATATGCGATGATGATGAAAAAATAAAGGGTAATAAAATAACCCAAATAAAGGTACATTATACAAATTGAATATCTGCGATTAAATTATGTCTATTCTTCTCTAGGTAAATGTACTATTCATGTTTCACAGTAGTCTATAAGTAGTCTAATTCCCACTGCCCATTGCAGGCAACAGATGCAAAGACCCCTGGGAGTTATGGTTTACATCCTCCCAGTGGGAATCTGCTCAATCATCTCATTAATCAAGGCTGTAACCAAGAGTGAAATTTCATCTGGGGAATATTTTCTCACACTGGGTTATTGGGTAAACACAGCCAAGAAAATCCTGTATATCTGTCCATGCATTACAGAAAACAAATCGGTATTAAGAGAGAAAGAAAAGAAGAAGGGAGAGGAGAGTGGAAGAAATAGATACAATGAAGAGAGTGTGCAAAATGGAATGAAATAGCCAGAGCAATGTTGGATTAACCACTGTGCTGATCGTGACAGTGGCCAGTGGGCACTCATACACGCAATTACTCGCAAAAGTGAGGTCTCATCATTTTAGCTTCCTTTCATCATTCCTTCCTTAATATCAATGTACTTTATTAAATAGCCAGTCTAATTTGTAAGAGTAAAACTACTCGGTGACTTCAAGTGCAGTGCGGTGAGATAATAAATCACTCTGTCAGGACAAAAGCTTTGGGATTCTCACAGTCAGTGGAATGGAGATTAAAAACTACATTAAAATGATTATACCAATACCTACATGACTTTATAAAATATCTTATGTAATTCTCTGAACTAGCGTGCAAGCTTTTTGTATTACTAAGGAGGCAAAGCAGGAAGTAGTGCTTGCAGTAGCTGACTGGCTGTTGCCGTCACTGCAGCTCTGTTCTTGCTTGACTAGCTAGTATGTTAGCATGCAGACAGACATCTTTCCATACTGGCCGAATGTAACGGAGCTGCCCATAGATATTATCTGTCAGTGAATTTGATGTATTGATTGTTGACGGGATATATGCTTGTAGAATAAATTACCAAACCTAGCTTTAACTAAGAGCTGACATTCATTTATGTTTAGTCGACAGAGGGGAACAGCCGACGGAGGGGAAAGTGCAATTTTAATACTTTTAGACCTCAGTGCAGCGTTCGACACTGTAGATCATGACATTTTAATTGACCGTCTCAAAACCTGGGTTGGCATCAAGGACACTGCACTTGGTTGGTTTCATTCTTACCTTTTAAAGAGAACCTTTGCGGTCACCATAGGTAATCATACATCACCTACAGCTCAAATAACCTGTGGTGTACCGCAGTGTTCAGTTTTAGGTCCGATTTTATTTTCTATTTACATGCTTCCACTAGGCCACATCATCCAACAACACAACGTCTCTTTCCATTGTTATGCAGACGACACACAGATATACCTTCTGCTGAGACCGCATGACTCGAGAAGCCTGGCTGCTGTCTTAGACTGCCTCAATGATATTAACTGTTGGATGGCACAAAACTTTCTTCACCTTAACAAGTCGAAATCAGAAATCATCTTGTTCAGTCCCCCAAACACAGACACCAGCCTCATTACAAATAGCCTTGGTCCACTCTCCAGTAACATTAAACCCGCTGCTAGAAACCTGGGAGTCATATTCGATTTGGATCTCACCTTTGACAAACACATTAAAACAGTTGTCCAGTCCTGCTACCTCCAACTCAGAACCATCTCCAAAAGCAAACCGATACTTTCTCATTCTGATTTGGAAAAAGTCATTCATTTTTTTCTGTCATTGCCCCTTGGCTTTGGAACGACCTACCTGAGGAGATAAGGCTTGCAGAATCAGTAACTTCTTTTAAATCACTTCTTAAAACTCATTTTTATAGACTTGTCTTTTTGTGATGTTGTCTCCTTTTTACTTTTTAATTTTTAACTTTTGAGTTTAATTTATCATTTATTTATTTTTCACTTATTTTCATCTTCCCATTGTTGCTGCAATTTACTCCATCATGTATTTACTTAATGGTCTAAGATTCCTTATCTGTTTCTATTGTTCTTATATGAAATCTCTTTATTGCTCTAATACATTTAATTAAGTATTAACTATTTCTATTCCATTCGTTTGCTCTACATTTTCAATTGTAATTTCAATCGTGTTACTTTTATTTATTCTGCTTTGTTTGTCAAAGCACTTTGTAAACCTTGCTTTTAAAAGTGCTATATAAATAAAGTTATTATTATTATTATTTCTTCCAGCAGGATCCTCGTTGTCTCTTGGATTCTTTGTGAGCTAACACAAAGTGGAGAGCCTCCTTTTTTTGCCAGATCTAACTGTATAACCATTTGCTATAAATGGTTTATTCCTTGACCTTAATGTGTTTTTATTGCTCCTGCCTGTCAACAAGTTATTTGCCCGAGGACTGAAGAGAAAATAGACTATCAGTACTACCACTGATAATCTCAGGATGTGTAATGCCCTATATCCTGTTGAGAAGTGAAAAAAAAACCAGATTTAATCGATAATATGTCTAAAAATCAACTGACAAGTTGCTGGTGAAAGAAAGCATCGATTGGCGTAGTATTAAATGGGAGAGGAGTAGAGAGGATATAACATGAGACGAGACTTGGCCACAGATTGTTAATACACCCTACCTGTTGTAGAGGAGGATGTCTGGTACCCAGACCAGGTTGGAAGGGAAGCGCAGGTTCTGAACCCCGGGGTAGCTCTCTGCGTTCCATGACAGGTAAATGTCTGTCCAATACTGGAACAAACAACAGAGAGAGTGAAACGAGTTGATACAAAATGCAGTAAGATGAGGGGAAGACATATAAACGAGCACAAAACACATGATAATGTGTGCAAATGGCAGAACAGTTAAGGACAAGCGACTGAGGTTTAACTAAAATGGGATGAATGCCACATTTAAGGCTCTCTACACTAATCGGTTTTCGGTTTGTATCTCAGCCAGACGAGCCACTTTGTTACTTTTGTTGTTGATTATATTGTGTGTGGCAGGGACAGCATATGTTTACAGCTCTGACAGCCACGGGCATTTCACAGCTTCAATAGTGTTGGTGCAATGCCACCAAAAATACATGTGTCATCTGTGCGTTGCATCCTTCCTAAAATATATAACACAACAATATGTTACACGGCAGCAATGCAAAACCAAAGTGCGTCAGAACTGTCTTTGATCAACCTCAAACCATTACGAGTCAAACACTGCGTCTTTACTCAGAGTAATATTCCTGCAACTGTGGTCTCTTACGCTTTGTCTCCAGCTATGATAATGCAGCCTGGCAGTGAAGCCTTGCCAAGGCAACAGTTGTTGGCACTGACTCCTGCTCTCCCATTTGAGCTGGTCCAAATTCAGCAAGGGGCATCAAAGCCTTTAAAAGAACTGAGAGCCTGCGTGTGTTTTGTGCCTCTTTTCATGACTAACAATAAGTAGCTGGAAGATGGGAGATCTTTGGGATGACCGTTCAAATGCGTGGCATGTAAGCAATTTATTTGTTTATTACTGTTGTTTTTTTTTCTTCCATGTGTCTGTTTGTATGTGTGTGTAGTGTACAGTATGTATTTATATATTATATATAGAAGTCACGTATAGATGTAGGCCCTCAGATGTTCTAGCCGTAGGGCACATTCTCTATGGAGCAAACACAGTCCCGTCACTAATGCGGCCACAGTACACCGGGCACATCTGTTTGTGCCTTTATATATGTATGTATGTATGTGTGTGTCTGTGCGTGTGCATATGTGCACATAAAAAGTAGGCACTGTGTATTGTGTTTGCATGAATGTGCTCTTAGAACTGATGCATGTGTCCGTCCATCTAAATAATGTTTACAACTTACAATCAACCCCAAACCCGGAATGTAAAAGTGTCTTCTACACCACCACCACTAAGAGATGCCATCCATCTGAAGAGGGCCTGCTGACATATGTCTCCACTCACGCGGCTAATGACTTAATCACTACACTTGTCATCCGTGGGCCTTGGCGGTTTGGTGCTTGAAAGTCTTCTTTTCATGTCCGTTGGCTGGGAAAGCACAGCTAACAGCCAACAGAACAAATTGCAGCTTGGTAACTTTGTAGTCTGTCAGGGACAGATGAGGAAGACACTAGGCAACGTAAGGTAACAGCTGTCTAAGAATAGGTTTTGGAGTTACATAAGAGAAATTTAAGAAAGCGTCACTAATTTGAGACAACTCGGTACTTATTATGAGAGTGTGAAAATGATTCTGTGAATGCAACAATGAGGATCATACATATTTTACGGAGTAGGATGCTAATATGCTCAAGAATGCATACATATGTACATACATACAGACATACATACATACATATATATAGAACGTGCATACATTATTTATAGTTACAGCGATAGGTTTTTCTATTTTCCATGTAACACATGCAATTTCTTACATGATAATAACAACTCTTATTTACACCTTCTTTGGTTTAAAATTTTAATTCAATTGGTGGTTAAATTCTGACGTTATTTACTTACTTTACTTACTGACATTATTTATTAGTTGCAGCATTCTCCTAAACAGTTGTTTTAGATGGTAACTTGATTCAAAACATTCAAAAAACAGTGTAAAAGGAAAATGACTCCAAAACAGCTCCTCAGGTGTAATCCAAGTCCTTGTAAACCTCAAGATTCCAAATTGATTTGAAAGTAAGTTATTTATACCTTTCCTCAGACAAAATCTTTACTGTAGATGCTAAATTAAAAGGGTAAAAAGAAAGCATGCAACCCATCTGGAATGGGTGCAGAAGTCCAGTAAATCAATTTGGATATTGGAGCTTCTGGAGCCCCCATCTACTTCAGTTGTTTAAGAGAATCTGGCAAAGCTGTTTCGCTGTAAGGCTCCAAAAATATTTGAATCTTTACCAAGATGTTCCATCAGCATTGTTGTGAGTCGATAATAGCTGAACTGTCATTGTTAGGTGAATGTGTCCTGTTAGTGATGTTGTTGGATTTTAGATTTGGTTGCCCTGGTTTTGAGATATTTGTCTCTGAGATGTATGTATATTCCTCAAAACAACTGAGGTAAATAAATCATTGGTAGTACTCACAGCAATGAATAAGTGCATTTAAAATGTTCAACAGTAAGGCACCTTTCCATTAACAGAGTCCCGTTTACTCTGGATAATCCACAGAGCTTACAGTGAACAGGTGTTATATTTTCGCTGGAAGAAAATAATTGAAAACTGTTGACACTATGACGTGTGGATTATCGACTCATGGCAACACGGTTCCACAGGAACAGTTTTTTGGGGGGAAATTTGGGCGGACTGACCCATTAAAAGGCTGTTTTTCATCAGAGAGCCGACTGTAGAGCAGTACACAGAGGTAGCACCCAGTTCTTAGAAGTGTCAAACTCATTATTCTCAAAGTCAAAAACCACCTAAAATCCAATCCATTCAGATGTGGGACATTTGTTGCCTGATAAACCTGTAATCCTAAAATCCTCCACACTGCAGCAGGTTGGGGGGGGGGAGGGCTTTCTGCTAGCTAGTTAATGTCACCTACTTCTCAAGTCTCTTTCGAAAAATGCTGCATCGGCAAAGTCCTGTAAGCCATTACACCACAGTGGACGCCAGTATTAAAGAGGTGGCTTCCTGAATAATTGATTCATTCATAACTTGTAAGCCGGTCAGCAGCCAACTCAGCCTGACTGAGTGTATGCTGAAATCCTTAATGGGCTGTTCTGACTGGGGCTTTGGTGATAATGAGGCTGTTGTACCTACCTGACCTGCTTGATGTGACAGTTTCCTGAGCAATGTAATGCATATTCCCTCTACCACTGACCCAGTTTCAGCTTTTCTATAATAGGATGTGAGCGGTGTGCATGGATTAATAGTTCACACTGTGTATTTAAAGAATTTGGAATGTTCTACCTTTCCAAAAACACTCAGGCAATTTAAGTAATGGATTAAACAGTGTATGTATCTGTTCTATCGCAAGTTCTAATTGTTAGCATGTTTGGCTGTTTAGCTTAGTGTCTACAGTAGTAACTGTAACTTTCATCAAAGTCCGAGAGTTTGCATATCATCATATTATGGAAAGTTAGGTTCCCATATCCTTTATGAGTAAAAAAGGAGGTCTGGGTATTACACACTGTAAATACTGTGGATGTATCAAAATACTCAATCCACTTAAAAAAAAGGAACACAGACTTTGTATGAGCTATAAGCACTTCACTAAGAATGTGATGTCAAAACCATACAGTCACCGCCCTCAGCCTAGGGCTTAGCGTTACAGTGGTTGTGAAAACACCACGGCACAGCTGATGCCCGTGGGAGGTGCCTGCTCAGGCCTAAGAGAGCTGACCTATCAGAGCAGACTATAACAGTGCGCTCAGACAGAGGGCAAATAGAGGAGCTGGAGCAATGGACAGTATGAGCAAAAGACACAAAATAAGAGTATGAACCTGAGAACTAGGATTAAGTAATTCGATGCGTTCTCTCACCAGCTACTTGTCGGTTGATTTTAAGACATATTAGTGATTACATCTGCTTTTTCACTTCTCAACGGGATACAGGGCATTACACATCCTGAGATTATCCGCGGTAGTATCGATAGTCTTTTTTCTCAAAAAGCAAAGGCAAAGATTAAGTAACTAGAATTGTGGACATAAAGATAATGTAAAGAAAATAACTCCATTTACAGCCACTTAAGCCTTTGATGATTCATTGAGGCTAACATTAGCAACTTTGCCCGTCTGTCCGCAAAATGTACAACTCCACCGAAACCAGCCAAGGTCAAAAAGATTTTAAAGCATTACATTTGCCGAAAACATCAGTTAGTCCTAATTAAAATTGAAACAATAGCTTTGTAAATGTAAGGCTAAGCAGCCAGACAGGGACAGATTAGAACAAAAGTACAGTCTCGTCTCATATTTTGCTTTATCTTGTTTATAGCACTAACTAGCTCTACACCGCAATACCATACCAATGAAGATTTATTTAGTCTGGTGAGGATGCTGACTTCCTGGAACATGGAGCCTAGCCTCTTTTGGCACAGTTATCATTTACGTGGTCATCAGGTGCAAATAAGACACCTTCAAGGGAGTTCATGTCTTAAAACTGAGGGCGGCTGTGGCTCAAGAGTTGAGCAAGCATCTTGTTATCGGAAGGTTGCTGGTTCGATTCCCCTGGTCTGCATATCAGAGTGTCCGTGGGCAAGATACTGAACCCCAAACTGCTCCGGATGTGCTGGTCGGCAGCTTGCATGGCAGCCACCGCCATCAGTGTATGAATGTATGTATGAGTTACTGGAAGTCGATTTGGACAACAGCGTCTGCTAAATGCCCTAAATGTAAAACGTAAAAACATGTTATTGTAAAAATAAAGAGGTCAATCAGCTAGTCATGGCGCTATTGTTAGCTCACTTAGCGAGCCGGCTGCTGCTTTTAAAATCAGGGAGCATCAGTTGTCTCTGAGCCAGCAAAAACAATGGTTGCCAGGTAGACATGAGCCCACTGTATCTTGAAGACCATTTGTTTAAAAGTAAATGACTTTCAAGTTGTTCATCTGCACTGTAATCATTGGGCTAGAATGGAAAGATTACAGGCATAAAGATGTGTATAAGAAATCCAGTGCAGCCTTTGGTTAGGCTGAGAATTGTCCTGAGATAATGTCTTTGAAAACATGAGTTGCCGGCTTAATAAGATATTTTTATCCTCATCCTCCTGTTACATACCCTAATGCTGACAATACAAATTATATCATTTTTTTTTTTTGACACGACCTAATGTGACTTCCTTTTAATCTATTGAAGCAATTTGCTGAGCATAAACTTCAAGCTTATATTCCACGCTGTCACATGAGGCCCAGAACAACACCCGTCATTTTGGTCACGGAAAACTGTTTCTGTTGAACGCCATAGGTTCTTGGTTGCAGCTCGAATCATACTTTGTGACTCTGAAAGCAGTTAGATGTGAGCCCACAGGACACGAACAACACGTGCACTTTCCAAAAATATACTTCATGACAATTATGCAGTGATCACACAGAATGTGCTTGGAGAGGAGGCATACCAGCTGCAGCCAGGCGTTTGTGATCATCACTTGGTTCTTTTCATCCTGGAGGGGAACAGGAACAGAGAGAGAGAGAGAGAGAGAGACAGAGAGCAATCAGCAACGAGTAAATGTGACTGTAGACAGATAGTGAAGGAAATTATTCCGCAGGGTGGGAGGAAGTGAAAAAAAATAAACGCTGCATGTCTGGTAAACATGAGATGAGATTATGAGAAGGATCAGCAATGAAGTCAAACCGCAACCCCTGATGACTCAGAGCCGGCGTGCTCACCGAATGACAGTGTTGCACTACAGCTTTTTTTTTTTCCCCCTCTTCCTTGTAATGCAACAGAGGTCATGTTTTGCCATTGTAAATCAAGGATGAAATCATAGATAATAAGGCATTGAAGGAAAAATAAAGGGGTAAACAGCAATTTGAGTGGGAAATAGACGGTGAACCCCGCGCAGACACGGTGCGGCTCCTCGGTTTCATTTTGCGTTATCAGTTCGTGGTCAAATAGTCAGAGAGGGAAAATAGGGAAAGAGTGAGATGAATCTTGATTGGCGGAGAGAAAAAGCAAAACAGACAGACGCTGAGATAATTCACGGCACAGCGGAGAGAAAAAGATAGAACAAGGTCATAAATAGAGACCTGAGGACTTGTGTTTTGCAGAATCTTACGTGACGGCGACTAGTTTCGCTCCTTGTTCAGCACTGGTGCGCTGTGTGGCTCACTTATTACCTCCCTCCCATTCCTGAAGAACAGTGTAAACTGCTTGACAGTGTTAGGCGGTCACGGCAGCGTCTTCTATCCTCTGTTTATTCACAGATGTTACACTTCTATAGAATCACTTATGGGATTTATCACTTTATCTCCTGTCCGTGACTGGACCCTTTGAAAAACTTTTCCTTTAATGTTTGAAATCATGAAATCAATTTGCTCACTTTATTTCCTCTCCATTTCTCACCCCAGCAGACGTAATCCACTGTAGAGTTTCTCCTTTCTTATCGCACAGCTCCATGCTGTTCTCGCTTGTTTCCTCCTGCCTCTCCGAGGGACATTTTCAGAAGTGGAAGCTGAAAAATGAAACTTGAAGTGTTTAGATTTGACCTTAACTGAATTGCTGGTTTCACAGTCCCTAGCGGTGCCTTTTTCAAAATGCTCAGCAGTATGCGCAATTTGTAGTTAACGGGACAAAACTTAACAAAATCACCTGTATTGTCTTTTTTTTGAAGAGAAAAGGCGTTCCTGAAGTTATCACAGTGTACACTACTTTCAGGTTTTAATAGGATTGTAGTGCATAAGCCTTTCTCGAGCGAAACACCGAAACGTATCGCACCTAAACAGAGTGAGGGATTAAAGTCCGATGATCTTATTTTTCAGTATTAAAACAACATATGGAGAGTTTTTTTTTTTTGCTGTTGTTGTAAATTACTTTTATGGAGAATAAGAGAAAAAAAAGGTCTGTATGATCAGAGGCTGGAAACCATCACCAGCACTCATCCCGTCTGACAGTTTATTAGGTGCGCCCAACTGCATCGCATTGTGCTGAGACACGTGTGTGTGTCGGTGTGTGTTGTGTGTGAGACGTGTTTCAGTCAAACTTCTTCATATGTGTGCAAATAAATTAAAATCTTAAACTGAAAAATCAATAGCCATTTTACTCCCAGTCCGATGTACATGTGTAAATGTGGATCGTTTCAGTTCTGTAAAAGCACAGACTTGATTTTATTACCTTGGTGTTTAATTCTTTAGCGTTTCGATTGTGATAGTTACTCAACCAAACCTATATCTGTCAAAGACTAAAAGATCTGGGTGATGTCTCAGTACCATGTACGACATTCGATTAACCCTGTTCATCAAAGCGCAGTAAGAGGAGCACTGCTCCGTACGTGCCTCTGGAGAAAGTAGTGGTCATTAAACATGATAAACCTACAAACCAGATTCCGAAATAAGAGGCAGAGAGGCTGTCCGTTAATGAAAACAGAATGCAGTCATTAGCAAACTAACTGTGTTTACAGACAACAGCTTTACCAAGTGTCCCTGAGCCCCAGCAGTTATTTCATCTACATAAAGAACCTTGTCCAGTCCTTCGTGCTGAACAACTGCACCTTTCATGAAACCATCACCTGTAACCTGTGAACCTGTTCACCTGTGGAAGGTTCCAAACAGGTGTTTATCGAGCATTCCACAACTTTCTGTCTTTAATTGCCTCAGTTCCCCTTATAAAGATAATGAGGCAAAACATTGATAAATGTTATCAATGTTCAATGTTTTCAATAATGTCATAAATAATTACATTTCACATTCTGCTTCATTTCTGTTTTACGCAGCGTCCCCAACTATTTTGGAATCGGGGTTGTGAAAGGCCTGATCCAGTTGGTCCAATTAAAGGTATTCTGGGAGCTTTTTGTGTCTCCTCAAGATCCATAACATTACATTAGTAATTTGAGGTTTTTTGAGTTGTTTTTTTTCCATTTTATTCTAAATTTCCATTTTAGTTATCTGTTTGGCTGAAGAGTGATTTCAACTCTAAATGTCCCAAATGGTTTTATTTGCAGGCACAGAGGGACACTGTCAGCATATAATTGCTGCTAGCTGTTTACCAGTACAATTGCGTGAAACTACAGGATGTGTTCTCACTTTGCAATACAAACAAACTATGGACACACTTGCAAGTTTAATGACTTGTTGCTCTAGATAATTAAAATCCGGATTTGGGACTGAGAAATCCAACTTGATATCAGATCGCCATCTCTGAAATCAGCTTAACTCATTAATTTCTAATGGCTGGGGTTTTCATGACCATTTAAAATTGTGTATCTCTCCCTCAGGTTTCCCTCCATCCTCCTCTGACAAAGGATCTTCTGACATTGACTGTGATGCAACAGATGCCACTAAATTCTACACACAAGACCTGTAGGTACCTTTTTAAAGAAAGTATTTTATATGTATGTTGTGACTCCAACAATCCCCATAGTACACTGAATTCGATGAACTGTGTGACGAACTACAAAAAGCGCTTTAACTTGTTGCGGCGGACGATGAGCAAAGCAAACTCGCTGCTCTCACTTCTCCTTGTAGTGAAAATCGATTCCCACACAATCGCAGCTCCTTTGTCTCGTCCCCGCCTCTCCACCTTCTCCCTAACTCCCTCCGCTCTCTAATCTTATCTCCACCTGTCCTTTCTGATCCGTCCCTCATATAAACAGCCCCCTTTCTCTGCTGCTGAAATAGGACAGCCACCCATTGTGTTCCTCACAAAGCGGCATTTTTCTGTCCTTTCAGCGTGAGTGTTTGTGATCAAGCTCACAATTGTGGAGATTTGGCTTCGGCTTTGAGGTTGCTGTGTTTTCGCTCTATTATTGGCCTGACCTCTCTTTTGTGGTGTTTTGTGGAAATTTCACTCAGCTGCTGTGGGCAGTATCAGCCCCGTCACACCCACCATCAGCACTAATCGCCTCATAAATCTGCTCAGATTGGTTGCAGACAGGCCGGCAAGGGAGTGATGGGCACTTGCACTGATTGAAAGCTCCTTATCTATGTTTTATTGCAAGTCATCCAACATCATATTGTCAAGGACACATATATATGTTGTTGTTTTACTGTAAATCTCCATGTATATTGTTCCAGAGGTGGTTTTTCAATCTGTGGGATATATCCAGGGAACGACAGGATAACTTTCTACATGATTTCATTTGATCCAGATCAGGCGACCACTGCTTCAAAGATACTGAATCAACAAACATTGAAGAAAGGAAATCATGAAATCATGAAGCGTATCTCAAAATCCTCTATTGTGTTTCTTGTCCATGGCTTCACTTTGGATTTTCATCAGTTTCCCCAAAAAGTAGATCTTTAAGGGGGCTTTTTGAGATGACAGACGAACCGGATGCCCTTGTGTTTGAGTGGTTCAATAGGTACGGTCAGATTTCTGCTCCACCCCCACGTAGTGGGTGCACAAAGGAGGCAACATGGTCTGGTTTAGCAGGGGCACACTGAGAGGTGTCTCTCTGCTAAATAGAATTTGAATAAACTTTCTGTGTCAGGGTTGATGTGAACACAAGCAGAAAACGATGTCTTGCAGAAGAGCATTTAATAAGAAAAATATTTCTGAACAAGTGAATCTTGACAGGAATCACTTCTGAAAGTCACAGAATAATCACTGTGCCAACAGAGACTCAGGTTGACTGTTTCAGTCATTTCTTCTCTCTTTTTATAGTGACGTCTCTTTTTACTCTTAAAGCACAAAGTATAACCTTGGGAGTGGTGCAGGAATTTTTCAGATCCTTAGAGCCAACTTTTGGGAAATTTGCGTATTCCTTTTTTAGTGGTGAGTGTGTTTCAATCAAGAGAGACAAGTGACTGAAGTAAAGATGATGATAAGTACAGCAGGTGATATGTGATTGTCTTGTTAGAAAGTCCTTGGCGCTGAGACTCTACAGGGAGAGTTTCGCAATCAAGGGGCATCTGCCCTGAGCATCACCAAGATGATCCAGACACTGGTGGTGACGGTGGCAGCTGATGACTCTGCTGAGATTGACAGCTTTGATGAAAATGACGAAGCTGCCGAAACGAAGATTGGCCTGTGGTGGGGAGGTGTGCAAAAGAGCAGCACGCCTGAACAAGAGGCAGAGAGAGAATCACAGCGATGAACGGGCCCTCGCTCCAGGCACATTGGGCTGCAGCGCCATCGGAGTGCATGCTCATCTGTTACTTGCATGTAATGTTGTAGTGTATGATGTGGAGAAAACAAGCAGTAACTCTCATGTAAATCGGATGATGTTTGTTGACTTCCTGTGTCCAGTGGGTGGCACTATGGATATGACACAGTATTGATGCATAGATGTATTCAGTGCGACACCCTATACATGTGTGATGTAGATGGGAAATTGTATATTGAAGTTATAAGGAAGTTGATGGTTTATGGCGAAGCATCAAATGGAGCACATCACCACGCCCACCATGTTTGATGTAGGTGAAAGCTTCTAAAAAAATTGTCATCTTCATGGTGTGAGGATGAGACTGACTGGCTGTGAAAGTCTGTGGTGTTAAATCTGTAGGAGTTTGTTAAAGTATGGGGCACGGAAATGTTTCAAAATGGCGGCCACAATCAAAATGGCCGATTTCCTGTTGGACTGAGGGTTTAGAGGGTCCCGGACGTTTTTTGTGCGTCTGGTCATGATACATATGCATACCAAATTTCGTAAATGTATGTGCATGTCATTGCAGGGATTTACAGCAGGGGGCACTAGAGAGTCCCCAGGCCACACCCCCCAACCAATGAAATTGAAATCATATTTTTCACCCAATGTGACATATGCCAAGTTTGATGAGTTTTGGGGTATGTTCTGGCTTCCAAAATGCGATCAATGTTGAGAAATAGAAGAATAATCCTAGCAGATTCAATAGGTCCTCGCTCGGGCCCTAAAAAAAACCAAAAAACACCACATTCATTTATATTTACAATTGTATGTCATCATGCAAGTGTGAAATGTCAGCTGGCACATCTTCAACATCGTCATCACATGCGGTATTACATGTGCAACTCCATTTTCAGTTTGGTCTGAGTGATAAGCCAGAAAGGTGGCAGGGTTTGCCACATATAAACAGATTAAACAGCATGACACTGTGCCATCCCTTTCAGGGTTCGGTATATTGTGGTACATTAAATAAGGTCTTTCTCATCGTGCCTGTGATTATTATATCCTCTCTGAGGGTGGTCTCGCTGGTTTTAGTGTTTGAGGCATGTGTTCGATGAGGAGGAGGGGGAACTAGAAAACAACACTTAAAACACAAGCGCTGACAGCAAATTATAGGATGTAAACATCGCAGGTGACACAGTATCCATAATGGTTTCTACACTATGTGCTTCAGCAGCTTCTCTCTAAACAATCTGCCTGAACATCAACTGGTTGTTCATGCCTGTTAATATTGGGATAACAAGATGTGTAAATCTCGAGGCAGACAGTCAAATCTGGTTTGTGGATGCTAGAAAATGCTGGTATGGTTACAAACAAGTCATAAGTCATAACTTTAATGATTTTCAAATTGAGTGCCATTGAATTTCTCTGTCATATCGAAGTCGTCAATAAGTGTAATTTAAAGTCAGTTAGTTAATTCAGACATGAAAACAAAGAGAGTTTGTTTATTTATGGTGCTTTCAACTGGAACAAACCCCGAGGTCGGATTTCCGACTCGGAAAGTCGAACATTCAACACAACCCCCAAGTTGACATTTAAAGATGGCTGCCCCGGTTGTAAACAGTAAGTAGAAGCTCCTGTAATATCCTTTTATTAACACTTTTTTACTATTTGTTGTCACAATAAGTCAGCTGTATACATTGTATTGTTAGATGTATATATATGGAAATGCTGTCATAGTGTAATTTACATTTTTCATGTGTATATGCAAATTATAAAACAGATGTAGCCATCTTGTTTCCTCTTCCGTTTTTGGCTGTTGGCTACTTTTTTCCGACTTTGTAACTGAAACGCTGATAACTCGGGTGTGACGTCATTCCCAGCTCTGAATTCCGACTTCTGAGGTAAATGGAATGCAGCATTAGTTTCTCAACTCAGAAAAATGAATTCAACATTTTGAATATATACACTGTGAACAAATGGCCATCAAGTTTTTTTTAAAAACAAAACAAACATTGTCATTGTTGCTATGGCAACAGAAAGAAGAATGTCAGAGCAGGAAATCCTCTATGACACACACATCACATCACATCAAAGCCCCGGTGATGTCATACATTCTAGAATGTGTGACACACACATCACATCACGTCAAAGCCCCGGTGATGTCATACATTCTAGAATGTGTGACACACACATCACATCACATCAAAGCCCCGGTCATGTCATACATTCTAGAATGTATGACACACACATCACATCACATCACATCAAAGCCCCGGTCATTACATACATTCTAGAATGTTGAAAAAAGCTTTCAGCTGAGTTCCCGACTTCATATTTGCCATTTCTGCTAAGACCATCACATGGATCGTACACAGAGTAACACAGAACCAGACACGAGATCGAAAATGAACAAGGAGGGAGAAGACTTTGAGGATAATAACAGAAGAAAACAAAGAAGTGGAAGGACTCGGGCTAGGATTAGAAAGAGACTAATGAACAGCCTAGACAGGAAAAATCTGGAAACATCCAAGAAGGCTCAGCCTTCAGATGCTTCGTTGTCACCTCACCAAGACTTGCTCTGCGATGAACCTGAGGTGATGACTGAGGAGCAGACTTCCCACAGCGAAACCCTTCAAGACACATCGCAGAAGAAGAAACGGTTGGAGAATCTGAAGTCAGAGGAGCTCAAGGCTCTGAAATCAGAGCTCCAAACTGTCTCAGAGACACACACAGTCCTTCACTTGAGTGGAGCAGCGCTTGAGGCTCACACAAAAGCCGAACAGCTAGAGACTGATCTTGTATTTGAGAGGATGGAGGTTCAGAAGCTGTTGGAAAAACTGTCAGAGAAAGAGGCTTCCCATCAAGCCCAGCTTGAGGAGCACAGAGAGGAAACCAGGAAGATCGCAGCTGCCCTGAAAAAGGCAGAGGATCTCCTGGAGACTGAGCGCCACCGCTGGCAGCAGGACACTGACACCCTGCTGGATGATCACAGTGCGGAAACCTGCCAGATCAAATCCGAGCTGAACAGGGTAGAGGAATGTCTGAAAGCTGAGCGCTACTACTGGCACAAGGAGAAAAACTGCCTGCTGAGGGAGATAGAGGAATCTAGAGCGTTCTGTGATGTTCAGCTGGATGAACAGGAATGCAAGAAAAAAACCCTCGCAGCCGCTCTGATGAATGTTGAGCAGAAGTTTGAGAGTTGTCAGGTGGAGTGGCAGGAGGAAAAGACATCCCTCATTCAGGATATGAGACAGGAAGCAAACGAGGCTATGGAAAGATGTCAGGCTTCCCATCAAGCCCAGCTTGAGGAGCACAGAGAGGAAACCGGGAAGATCGCAGCTGCCCTGAAAAAGGCAGAGGATCTCCTGGAGACTGAGTGCCTCGACTGGCAGCAGGACACCATCAACATAGTGGAGGAACTTAGTGAGGAAACCCGTCAGATGCTATCTGACCTGAGCAGGTCGAAGGACCTTCTGGAGGTTGAGTGCTTCAACTGGCAGAAGGAGAAAGACTCCCTGCTGAAGGAGATGGAGGAATCTAGAGCTCTCTATGAGGTTCAGCTGGATGAACAGAAATGCAAGAACAAAACCCTCGCAACTGCTCTGATTAATGTTGAGCAGAAGTTTGAGAGTTGTCAGTTGGAGTGGCAGGAGGAAAAGACATCCCTCATTCAGACGACCGAAGGCCTCAAGAACACTGTGCAAGATATGCAACGGGACGCAAACGAGGCTGTGGAAAGGTGTCAGGCTTCCCATCAAGCCCAGCTTGAGGAGCACAGAGAGGAAACAAGGAAGATCTCAGCTGCCCTGAAAAAGGCAGAGGATCTCCTGGAGACTGGGCGCCTCGGCTGGCAGCAGGACACAATCACCATGGTGAAGGAACTTCATGAGGAAACCCATGAGATGCAGTCTGACCTGAGCAGGTTAAAGGACCTTCTGGAGGTTGAGTGCTTCAACTGGCAGAAGGAGAAAGACTCCCTGCTGAAGGAGATGGAGGAATCTAGAGCTCTCTCTGAGGTTCAGCTGGATGAACAGAAATGCCAGAACAAAACCCTCGCAGCTGCTCTGATGAATGTTGAGCAGAAGTTTGAGAGTTGTCAGTTGGAGTGGCAGGAGGAAAAGACATCTCTCATTCAGACGACCGAAGGCCTCAAGAACACTGTGCAGGATATGCAACAGGAAGCAAACGAGGCTGTGGAAAGGTGTCAGGCTTCCCATCAAGCCCAACTTGAGGAGCACAGAGAGGAAACCAGGAAGATCTCAGCTGCCCTGAAAAAGGCAGAGGATCTCCTGGAGACTGAGCGCCTCGGCTGGCAGCATGATAAAATCTCTCTGCTGGAGATGGACACATCTAGAGCTCTCTTTGAGGATCAGCTGGAAGTGCAGATCCACAAGAATACAACTCTTGCGGCTGCTCTGATGAATGCTGAGCAGAAGTGTGACAGTTGTCAGGTGGAGTGGCAGGAGGAAAAGACATCCCTCATTCAAGATATGCAACAGGAAGCAAACGAGGCTGTGGAAAGGTGTCAGGCTTCCCATCAAGCCCAGCTTGAGGAGCACAGAGAGGAAACCAGGAAGATCTCCGCTGCCCTGAAAAAGGCAGAGGATTGCCTGGACTCTGAGCGCCACCGCTGGCAGCAGGACACATTCACCCTGCTGGATGATCACAGTGCGGAAACCTGCCAGATCAAATCGGAGCTGCACAGGGTAGAGGAATGTCTGAAGGCTGAGCGCTTCTACTGGCACAAGGAGAAAAACTGCCTGCTGAGGGAGATAGAGGAATCTAGAGCGTTCTGTGAGGTTCAGCTGGATGAACAGAAATGCAAGAACAAAACCCTCGCAGCCGCTCTGACGAATGTTGAGCAGAAGTTTGAGAGTTGTCAGGTGGAGTGGCAGGAGGAAAAGACATCCCTCATTCAGGATATGAGACAGGAAGCAAAAGAGGCTATGGAAAGATGTCAGGCTTCCCATCAAGCCCAGCTTGAGGAGCACAGAGAGGAAACCAGGAAGATCTCAGCTGCCCTGAAAAAGGCAGAGGATCTCCTGGAGACTGAGCGCCTTGGCTGGCAGCAGGACACAATCACTCTGCCGGAGATAGAGAAATTTAGAGTTCTCTTTGAGGATCAGCTGGAGGAGCAGAACCACGAGAACAAAACCCTCGCGGCTGCTCTGATGAATGTTGACAAGAAGCTCCAAAATCATCTGGTGGAGTGGCAGGAGGAAAAGACATCCCTCATTCAGGCCACAGAGGGTCTCGAGAAGATGCTGCAGGAAAAGGAGAAGGAGTGGGAGGAGATGGAAAGCTCCATGAAGTCCCAGCTGGAAGATCTCATGAGCAAGAAGAAAAGAAAGAGGAAATGGTACAGAAGGTTATTCTGTTTGGCCTGATTCACGCTCAGGAGCTGACTCAAACACGCGCATTTGTTCTCCCTGAGCGACAATTGGTTTTCTCCAGGTGCTCTGGTTAGCCTACTTTAATTGAAGAAGAAATTCTTGAATTAAAAGAAAAAAGTTAAATTAGTTCAGGTGTGTGAAACTATCACTGTGTGTCACAAACACACAAGAACAAATGCGCAGAGACCCAGCCGTCCAAGGAGAGGGGATCTCTCTCTGAATTGCCTTTCCCGAGGCTTCTTCTCATGTCCTTTCAAGGTTGTTCTGAGGTCGTCTGGTGGAGTGGCAGGAGGAAAAGTGATGACTTTTCCTCCTGTGGTCTCAAAAAGATACTGCAGGAAAAGGAGCAGGAGTGGGAGGAGAAAGAAAGCTCCATGAAGACCCAGCTGGAAGATCTCATGAGCAAAGAGAGGAGACAAGGAAGAAATAGTTCAGAAGGTTCCTCTAGTGGCCTGATCCACGCTCAGGAGCTGACTTAAACACGCGCATTTGTTCTCCCTGAGCGACAATTGGTTTTCTCCGGGTGCTCCGGTTAGCCTACTTTAATTGAAGAAGGAATTCTTGAATTAAAAGAAAAAAGTTAAATTAGTTCACGTGTGTGAAACTATCACTGTGTGTCACAAACACACAAGAACAAATGCGCAGAGACCCAGCCGTCCAAGGAAAGGGGATCTCTCTCTGAATTGCCTTTCCCGAGGCTTCTTCTCATGTCCTTTCAAGGTTGTTCTGAGGTCGTCTGGTGGAGTGGCAGGAGGAAAAGTCATCCCTCATTCAGACCACAGAGGGTCTCAAAAAGATACTGCAGGAAAAGGAGCAGGAGTGGGAGGAGATGGAAGCTCCATGAAGACCCAGCTGGAAGATCTCATGAGCAAAGAGAGGAGACAAGGAAGAAATAGTTCAGAAGGTTCCTCTAGTGGCCCGAGCCACGCTCAAGAGCTGACTTAAACACGCGTATTTGTTTTCCCTGAGCGACAATTGGTTTTCTCCGGGTGCTCCGGTTAGCCTACTTTAATTGAAGAAGAAATTCTTGAATTAAAAGAAAAAAGTTAAATTAGTTCAGGTGTGTGAAACTATCACTGTGTGTCACAAACACACAAGAACAAATGTGCAGAGACCCAGCCGCCAAGGAAAGGGGATCTCTCTCTGAATTGCCTTTCCCGATGCTTCTTCTCATGTCCTTTCAAGGTTGTTCTGAGGTCGTCTGGTGGAGTGGCAGGAGGAAAAGTCATCCCTCATTCAGACCACAGAGGGTCTCAAAAAGATACTGCAGGAAAAGGAGCAGGAGTGGGAGGAGATGGAAGCTCCATGGAGACCCAGCTGGAAGATCTCATGAGCAAAGAGAGGAGACAAGGAAGAAATAGTTCAGAAGGTTCCTCTAGTGGCCTGATCCACGCTCAGGAGCTGACTTAAACACGCGCATTTGTTCTCCCTGAGCGACAACTGGTTTTCTCCGGGTGCTCCGGTTAGCCTACTTTAATTGAAGAAGAAATTCTTGAATTAAAAGAAAAAAGTTAAATTAGTTCAGGTGTGTGAAACTATCACTGTGTGTCACAAACACACAAGAACAAATGCGCAGAGACCCAGCCGTCCAAGGAAAGGGGATCTCTCTCTGAATTGCCTTTCCCGAGGCTTCTTCTCATGTCCTTTCAAGGTTGTTCTGAGGTCGTCTGGTGGAGTGGCAGGAGGAAAAGTCAGAAGTCTCAAGAAGATGCTGCAGGAAAGGAGCAGGAGTCGGAGGATGAATAAGACACACCTCTCTCTGTTTATATTGATCAATATTGCATTTCTCTAACCTTTGTTTTTCTTTTCTTTTCCCACAAGCTGCAAGCTGTGTCAAGCTGTGTGCTCTTTTCTGTACACGCAACATCTATTGCATGTCTGTCCGTCCTGGAAGAGGGATCCCTCCTCTGTGGCTCTTCCTGAGGTTTCTTCCATTGTTTTTTTTTACCCTGTTAAAAGGCTTTTTGTTTTTTTTTCCATCAACATGTGAAGTTTTTCCTCACTCGAATCGAGGGTCTAAGGACAGAGGATGTTGTTCACTGTACAGATTGTAAAGCCCACTGAGGCAACGTGATCCATCATCTTGAAGTTTGGGCATAACAAAAAGAATTGCATGAAAAATTAAATAGAATAAAATAAATAGCCTTAAAAAGTGCATAAAAAATACAAATAAAAATCAGTTATGATAATAATGTCATGTTTGTCAGTTGTTCTTGAGCATTAAATGTTTGTTATAAAGCTTGAACTACGCAGAGGTCATTTGTCTGCAGAACCCGTGCTTTTACTTTGGATACTTCAAGTTGTATGTAATTTCACAGCTGCTGGATAATTTAGCGTAGCATTAGCGACTGGAAACAGGGAAACAGCCAGCCCTGGTCTGTCCAAAGGTAAAGGAATCCACCCACCAGCACCTCTTCACCTCTTAAAATTAGCAGAACTATTTCATGGCTCTGAGCAATTGCCATTAAATTAGCATCCAGGCAGTGACTGGAAATTAAGATTTAGTCTTTTGGATTGATTGAGCAAATGGTTTATTATAATTTCTCAAAATAAAATGGCCTAATAGGCAAGAAAATTGATATTAGCTTGAACCATATTGTCTTGATAGCACTGGTATCCCAAGTGCCATACCCTGCTAACTGGCTCGGAACTGGCTGTTGCCTAATGGACAGGAATGGCGGCATTAAAGGAAAAGTTCACCCAGCATCCACTCACCCCCATGCAGATGGAAAGAAAATATTCCACAAAACATTTCTGGAGCTTCGCAGCCAAACAGCATTGCAGGATTCTCCTTAACAATTGGAGTAGAAGGAGAAACCATAAAATGCAGCTTTTATTTATTTTTTCTGTGAAACAAATGTACGCCACCGTGAGTCACAGCAGAGATGAGGAGTTATCTGTGAGTGCTGGTTGGCTGAATCGTTTCCTCTGCCGCAACAACTTCACTTGCAGAAGACAACTATTGCCCAGCAGGATGCTGGAGAATTCACCGAGGAGCTGGCGAAGTTTGTGACATTTTCATCCTGGATTTTTGAGAGGAAGGAATAATGCCTGTCCCAAATTGCCGCCTGTTCTGTTAAGTGATTGAAACAAATAAACGCCCCGGCGATTATTTTATTTAATATTTTCCCCTCAGTGTGAGAGACACTATTGTGACCGTGGTGAAAACATTTTATAAAAAATATAAAAGAAAAAATATCAACATCTTTGCTATAACTTGGGCGATAAAAATACGCATTTTCTGTTTATCTGTGCAGTCTTGATTTAGTTCAGGAAATTTCGAGACCGCGATAAAACATTAACGTCAGCTCAGAGTTCATTATCTGGGACTAGAAAATCCTTTCTGTTGCTAGGTCGTTACTAAGGTTTGGATTATTTGCTGGAGTGGTAAACTACGTTCCATTACACACATGAGTCTACTGAGGTGACTGATTTTGTTTCAGTTATTAGTCAGACCCCATGTGTGTCCATGGAAACGCGACGCACACTCGCAAAAACCTTTCAAATTTGAGAGCAAATTGTCCATCAACATGGATATATTTTGATTATACATTTCATTTTTGTTGGTATTAGTTGTATAATCGAGGGTGTGCTTTAACGTCATTCGTGCTCAAATGAGGTTAAAGCACACCCTCTCGGGTAATATTGCTGAAGTATAGCACACATACCCTTAAATTTGTACTTCAGTACAATAACTAAGTACTAAAATGTACTTTCTTTGTAAGCAACATAAGGAACATGATGTCTCTTTACATAGCGGATGGTGACCAGTCCTGTCCACGTCTGTCTGTGTATCTGTCATTATTCATGGTGATGAACCCATTTTGTGGACATCGACCTGCCCCAGTTTCCTGGTGAGACAGTTGCCCAGGAGCAGATGGACGAATCAAAGGCCACATTCCACACACATACACACACACGCTTACACACATGCACACAACCTGCTTTACATTATTTACAACTGCCCGGTAAGCATTAATTTACATGGTCTTGCCAGGTTATCCATAATGAATTGAGTAAGCTAACAGTGTAGTTAACAACCACACACACACACACACACACACACACACACACTATATATATGAAAACATGCAATAACTTTTCAACAAATGACACTAAAACGAAAATTTAAGCACATTTTCAATCAACACCAAGTCAATAATGTTTTATATTAAAGCGCCCTTCAGAACAAGAGCTAAGTCATCTCATCACATTGTGTTCAAAGCGCCATATGTTCTCCCAGGGGATTGCTTCGCCTCCCAACTGTCTCCAGTCTGCTGTTTGCAAGCTCTCAGAATACATTCAAATGGTTTTTTTTCACATGTGCTGTAGAAAAGTTGCCCGTATTAATAATAGAATAAGGTACATAAGAGCGTACAGCTCATACCAGCCATGTAGTTATCATGAGAAGACTGCATACACTTCTTGTGACAGGGCAGGCTCAGGGATGTGATGGAGTGTCGGCTTGGGTTTTTTGGATGAGTGCTTCGGCTGTGTGGCGGGGCTAACAGGCAGCCGGGTTATGTGTGGGTTGAGAGAGGAAAGGTGCACAAGTTAGGGGAGCAGGAGGAAAGACACGATGACGCACTAAGAATAATACGTCAAATGAGATGTGACAGAAAATCTGCCCAAACCACAGAAGTGTCAATTTAGGAGTTTGACATGAAAAAGAGTGAAGGGAGGCTAGGGCCTCATTGAGCTAAATGGGGTTTCTGAATTTTTGGGTATGTTTGTGTGTGTTGTGTGTGTGTGTGTGTGTGTGTGTGTTAGTGGATTTAAAACAGCTTTTTTGAACAAAGCTTTTCTCTTGAGAAATCACTTCAGATGTTACAGGCATAGATTTTCCAAACCCTAACCCCTCAAAGCAGAAAATACCTTGATGGCCTGCTGTGTTCAGTTTTGTGAGTGAACAAAAAGTGCTTAAAGGAATAGTTTCTTCTAGCTCACTGATTCTCATTTTAACATGTACAATAACAAAGTGTAAAAATGCCAGGTTGTGGTTTTACGGGCTCGACTTTTTCTTGGCTGGGTGACTTCTGGGAATCTAACAGGCTGGCTACAATTAACACTTAACGTATGGCAGAGCGTTCACAGAGCAGCTGCTGCAACACAGCGCTTCCACCGCAATCAATGAAACTGGCTACACCGGGCATGAGAGCAGCAGATCCAGATTTATTGGAACTTTTTTGAAAAACACTCCGCACGAATATAGCCCTTCACTGGCTGCACCATGTGCTCATCTAGCCCCTGTCTACATGTATACAGGTTTTTTTTTTATTTTTTAAAGTGGGGTTTTACAACAAAAATGATCTCTGTCAAGACGAGTGTTCTGAATTTCTCTTGAAGGGGTGTTCTTGAAAGCTATATCTGGATAGTCAGCGGTGTGATTTTACAAATGATTTCTGAGTGAATCCTTGCAGTGTGTAACTAACAGTCATGTTGCCTGTGATTTTGCAGCCCTTTCCCATTTCTCATTATTACAGCCGCCCAGTCAGAAGCCCTACGCTTCTATGTTTGACGCCCGATAGTGTCATTTTTGTAAGCTTCCCTCTGGCCTTGTAAGTCCCAGTCAGGTGGTGGTTGGATGGGTCATACACAGCACTTCCCCTAGAGGACCAGGGTTCACAAACAATGTGTGACAAAGTGACAACATTGAAGTAATGTTGCACAAGTAATTCAGCTTGCATAAATGATGTTACATGCGTTACCTAAGTCACCTGATTGAATGTTATTTTAACAGAAGGTAGGATGTTTACAGAAACCTAACCAAGTGCTCTTTGTGCCTAAACTCAAGCAAACTGCAACCATTTTACAACATGACAGTGTGTCAGCTTTATTTTGAAAATCTAACCAAATTTGCAAGTAGTATTGCCCCTAACTTGACCATGGAGCCCTTCAAGTGCAAAACTGATGCTAAAGGGACAGGTACAGACTCACAGTTTGGAGTTTAAGGCCACTGACCTGTCATATTTGAGGAGCTGGGAGTGAGATCATGTCGACTTTCAGCATCTTGAGTGTGTTGTCTGAGGCAAGTTTGAAACGCATCCAGGACTTAGATGTACCGTTTGTATTGTTGTGTGTGAGTTTCATTGAAATCGTGTGTGAGGAGTGTTGATCCAGGGACAACTCAACATCACGTCTATTGAGAAAATACACGACGCGTATGCTGAGGATAGCAATTGAGAAAAACAATGCGGATGTGAAAGTGGTATTTAGGGCTCTCATCTAACTGTCAGCGGGAACGCAAATAAGCACATTTCCCAAGATGTTAAACTATTACTTTAAAGATGACACATAATGACCGAAGTTGTGCTCAGAATGGAGAAAAAAAAATGTGTAATGGGGAGGGAGAGTGAGAGGGGAAAAGATGTGACGGAGCACATCTCAACACTGAGACTGAATCTTCTTGTTGGATGAAAGAACGGAAAGAAAGGGCCCGCAGTGCCACCAAATGAAAAAGGATCGAGGGGGTGAAACAAAGAACTCGCTCTTTCAAAGGTGAATGTTCTCACTTGGTCGGGGGCTGGGCTCCACTGGTTGGAGTAACAGTTTTCAGAGGAAGATAAAGTGCAGCAAGCGCAAGTAAGTGAATTAGTATGCGCCACAGTCGCTGCAGATAAAGCAGACGGAATAGCTTGAGCATAAACAAAACAAAAAAATCCTGGAAAAAGTCCCAAGTGCCAAAAGTTCGACAAAGAGCATTCGGCATAACTTTCTCTCGCGCGCACTGTGTCGATTTCCACAACACATTTCACAACACACTCACCTTTTCTCTTTACCTCCGCGCATTGCCAGGACACACAAACAGGCTCACACACTCACCACGTCAATGATTTGTAGCAGCGTGAGGCCAAGTTCCACCACGATGGGCGCAGAGTCGTTTTGGACAGGCCTTTCCAGCCGATTGTAATTTACCATGAGGTCGCGGTACAGCTTCCTCTGGTACGCACCGCCATGGCAGCCTGGAGGAAGAGGATGGACAAGGAAAATGAGCAAATAAGGGAGGGCGGAGGAAGAGGGAAAGCATCAGTGAGACAAAGTGAAGGATGAAAGAGAGTAAAATGAGAAAGAATGGAAGTCGTTTGGGGTGTAAGAGAGCGGAGAAGGGAGAAAAAGAGTAAAATAATTATAGATAGTGGAGTGTGAGGTTTGAGTTAAAGGGAAGAGGAAAGAACAGGGGAGAAAGGAAGAGAACGCAGGAGGTTCACATCTTCCAAAGACTCAATCAACCCACTACTTTGATAAAACACACTCAGAATATTCTCCCACTCATATCAATGTCTGTAATCTAATCAAAGTTATTATTGCAATTATTTCTAACGTAGTTCACACCGCGCCAAATCCCTCAAGGAATCCTGATTAAGTCGCGATACGGTGGACGTAATAAGCACATCATTAACTCAGTGAATCTTTAATTGTGTTGACTGTGCCTTCATTTTATCTCTCCAGTGTCATTAGGCCTCATCAAGAGGGTTAGATTGAACACTGAGGCATCCATCTTCAACGGGAATGGATATTATAGCTCAGTCCCTGATGCAAAGGAAAACCTAGAGAGTCCTGAAGATAGGTGCTGGACTAGAATTCCCTCCCCTTCCGGTAGACCATCATGGAACCTTGCCTCGACCCTCAGAAAAATAATATGGAGAGAAAAATAATGTTTTGATCCTGTCTGAATTGTGCCATGAATTATATATACGTTGTTTGTCAATTTAAAAGTTCATTTTTCTACTCGATAAAGTCGTAGATGTCACAAAACTGATGAAGTGTAAGTGAAAATGTGTCATTAGAAAGACTGAAGACCCACCGGTCACGTGAGTGATGTGGTCTCGTTAAACGCTCCCAGAAAACCCATAACCAAAACCTTGTAAGACGGTCTTGTATATACAGTAAGCTAGCTCATAAAACTGACTAACTCTCCTTTCGTGTAACAGCAGCTGTCAACATGACCAGGCTTGGACCTGGTTGCCATTTTCATCTTCTTAAATACTTTTTCTGCGAGATGGTGTAGTTCCCTGAGCGGTTTTACACAAAACTAAATGGTATTTTGCTACTTTCACATAGAGAGAAGGTGTGGTTGGGGGGGAAACCACTTTCTGTTTCCAAACCTATTTCCAGCCAACCAAACCCTAACCCAAGTGCTGCCCGACGACAGCACGGATTTATTTTCCAACAGTAATTCAACAGTTTTGGAAGGTACCGACAATGGTTCCTGCCAACATGGCACTGACTGGTCTGATGCAAATCTGTCTGTGACAGCATGCAACATTGTCCTGTGTTGCTTGCATATTTTGATCCAAGCTATTGAGGCAGTGGTCCAAACTGCCGCTTCGAGTCTCAAGATGTAACCACCTGTCGCCCAACATTTAACCTTAGCCGCTCCTTTATCCACTCCATATGGGAAAAGAACCCCCCATCTTATTTACAATCATGTCAATACAGTCCAGCATTATAAACCCATTATAATGTAGTTATAGGCAAATGTCAGTATTTATAACTGTATTTCTAAAGACATGTCGGTTGGGATCGGGACAGACTGATGAAGATGGTAAAAAATAATAATATTAATAAAGACTTAAAATGTCCGTATATGTGCTTAAAGCCATAACGTTATTAGCCCATATAATGCTTTTACATGCTAAAGAGGAGGACTTAAAGGAGAACATTTTATTTTTTTAAATGCTAACTGCATCAAGATCGTCTCATTTTCCTGTCCATCAGAATCATTTAAGGGACGCCATAATCACAAAAATATTCCAAACACATTGGCTTTTAGTCTCATGTCAAGGTCGCCACAGGCACAATGTTTCAAATCTCCAGACTCCCTCATCCTTCAGTGTCTCATCTCAGCCAGAACTGAAAAGGTCTCAGCCTGCGTTCTCCCCAACGACCCTTGTCCAAATTAGATGTTGTCTCAACATATTTCAGCAATTACCGAGTGACAGCCAAGACGCGAGCGCGCCCACAGTGACTGAGTGGATGACTAATTAGCTAATGAGGCAAAAACAAACAAAGACGGCTCCCTGTGTGTTTGGATGGGAGGGTGTTGGCGAGTGTCGGATGAGGCACCCCTAAATCTTGGCGTGACAGGGAATCTGCGTAATGGGTGAGAGTGGCAGCCAGCGGAAGTGTTGAGGGGTCGATGGAGTGAAGCGAGCTGGGGGAAAACAAGCTGAACAGAGTTGAGCTCAACAGCGAGGAACCCTGTCACAGAGCCACTGTGCAAATGAACATAACTGGGAATAGATGGCAACCTGGGATACACTGCGGCAGTACATTTAGTTAAGTCAATCCCTCCGTTTCCTAGCTGAGTATTTCCATTGTTTACAACAGATTATCTGTTTACTACAGTCATTTTTCATTTCTTTTAAGTAGTGACGGCCTGTACCTACTGCCCATAAGACAGAAGATGGTACAGTCGAGTACAATAACTTCTGAACGATTTGTTTTCCAGGGTTCCAGCAGAGAAACATGCGCTACCAGTACTTTCTACTCCAGTAAGGCAGGACAGATCAATTTGTCTGCACCTTTCACAATGAGGTTATTCAAACTGTTTTGCATACGGCATTGAGACACAATATAAAGTGTAAAACAAAATATAAACATAACATAAATTATAAAAAATGAGCTAAATAAGACCATACCAAACCATATTAAAGGTGGAATAAAAATAACAGTGTGGCCATAGTCTAGTGCAAGACAGGAATAAATAGCCCTGTAACTGCTGTCATGTAATTGGTTACCATTTAATTTTAATTGATTTTTAAGAATAGATTGCTTGTTTTTAAAGCTACATGGTCAGGCACCACCTTACATTTTTGATCTTTTTAATTTTTACAAGCCTGATCACTGTTTGAGATCCTCTGGCAGGATCCGTCTGTCTTTTACTGAATTTGGCCTTGTTACAACGGGCAATCACACCCTCGCTGTCCATAAATTTTGGAATTTACTGTCAGAAGGTCTCAGATAAGCTAAGTCTGTGTCTTCCTTAAAATCAGCACCTAAAACCTTATTTTATCTTAGAGCTTTCTCTTAACCGGTGTGTTTTTTTAATTAATTTGTTTAACATCTTATACGCCTGTCTTCTATATGCCTGTTTACCCGTGTATGTTAATGTCCGCCTGTGAGCTTTATGAGTATAGTTTATTGCTATTATTATATTATATTATAAAATCAATATTCATATTTTTTATTACATATGCCTTGCCCTATATCTATACCTATACCTACAAGCCAGCATCAGGCCCAACAATGTCAAAAAAATGTTGTATGTATTCTTAAAGCTGGTTAGTTGTTCTAGAAGCATTTTAGTTTTATTTGTAGAACATCTCAACAGAAATCAATACATCAAGTGATCTGACAAATAAAAATAAAAAATCCAGTTACTGCGGCTGTTACAGCATCCAGTCAGCTTATTCAGCCTATATGAATTGATGAGACAGGCAACCTGTCTGTCTGCCTATGTTGGGGACGCCTGCGTGCAGGCGTCCCCAGCAAGGCTAGGCAGGTGTGTCGCCAAAGCTTTTTGCAAGCTAGTGGCACAAGAATGGCACAGAAAGTGAAAATTCCCCAACACGAACGTGAGAACTCACAATAGCCACGTTTGTTGTTTCCATTCATTACCATAATATTAGGTGTTTTCTTACATCTGAGTGAGACATGCGGTAGTTGGGTATAATTAGTGATGATGCAGCCACTGAGCCTGCTCCTCAGCAGCATGACAATTCAGTCGCACTAAGCACACAGCCCCTCCAGCCAGAGAACCAGCCGAACCCAGTACTGTCACACCGGCCTCCTTCTTCTCAGAGGCTGTGTTGTGTTCCATCCGAGCCTGCCTGTGTTCACTGGGAGCGTAATACACATCCATTGCCATTAGCTGCTATAAACAGCAGTTGTTATGTGCAGCAAGTCTCTCCCTAACTGCCACAAGCTGTTTACTTTCTTTTCTTTCTTTTTGCTTTGGCCTTTCGTGGCTTTATTTGACAGGGCCGCTTGAGATTGACAGGAAATAGGATGAGAGAGGAATGACATGCAGTAAAGGGGAACAGGTTGGACTTGAACTCTGGGCAGCTGCAGCGAGGACACAGAGCCCGTGCATGGAGCGCAAGTGCAGTAGTAAACAGAAAAGTTATTTTTACCGATGAGGCAAACTTTCTGTGACCTCGCTGGCCTTGTCAGTCTCGTCCGGCGGGGCAGGAGAGAGCTGCACCCTCTCCATTTTCTTGTTTTTTTGGTTATCAGCAAGGTTGGTGTTACAGAATGTGATGGTCGGGGTGGTGGAGGCAGACGACAGTGACCCGGGGGTGAATTTAATGACAATGTGACTAGTGCTTCCATTTTATCTGTGAATCCCAAAAGGGCAGAGAGACACACATCTTATAAAAGCTCCTCGGACAGACTGAACTGCCAACAGGTCCTGTGGACTGAACTGCACCACACAGTGGCTTCAGGCAGTGTGTCTGAGTTATTAGGCCGGGCGCTGGTTTGCAACATGTCAGGTTTGTGAGAGCTGCACAGTGTCCCATAATGTGATGCTCCATGTCAGCAGTTTAAGTTGACAGGATTTGTTCCTTCGGTTTGTGACCCTGGCGGTCTAAATTTTTTTTTTTTTTTTTTTTTTTTTTTTGTCAGAGCAAAAATGTTCAGCAAAGTTGTTGCTGTCTTGTATAATATAAAAAAAACACCATGTGGAGAGGTTAACAAGGTTGATTTTCATAGGAGGAGCTTATTAAAGATTTTAATTTAATTTTTATTATGAATTCTGATGGTAGCTTTAGCCTGGACTGAAAATGAAATAGAACTGATAAACTGGTTATGATGAAAATCTGAGGATCAACATCACTCTGTATTTTATTTGATCAATGTAAATATTCACCTTTTCATTTTTGTATTTTTTCACTTGTCACATTAAACCCAAAGTTGTTTTTTGAATAACATAGTTGTATGTTGAGTGGATCAATACAAGACTTACTGAGCTTGTTTTTGTTTTCTAAAGGTCAAGCCATGTAAAGTGAAGTGAAGTCTCAGAGAAAAAAAAAGAAGAAAAAAATGACACTGGGGTCACAATCTGTTATAGGTATTGTATTGTACTATACTAACTATTTTTTTTTATTTTTTTTTACAAATAGTGTTATAAATAGTTTTTCATGCACAAGTGGAGAAAGTCTTTCCGTCTCTTGTTTTCTTTGTGGTTTCACAAGAGGAGACATTTCCTAACCCTGTTCTTGTTACAATCATCGACAGACGAGACAAATGAAAGTCTTTCATGTCTATGTAAAGCACTTTGTAGGGCCTCGCTGGTGCTTTACAAATAAACCCACCTGTCCTCGCTTTTTTTATACGTTCAGTTCTGTTGTATGATAGATGTGAATGAATATACGTGTGAATGGAGCGGCAGACAGATGTACAGATGATTAAATGGGTCATTGAAACGCATAAAGAAAAAGCCTCCGTTGTCACGGCAGGCTACAAGAACAAGCTCTGTTACGAGATTGTTGCGACCGATAAGAGCAAATAGCTTATCCCTTGTTCAGCATCAGTTTACTATCCCAGTGCACTGTACTTGGCAGACAGTGTGACCTACCATGTTAAAGGAGGTCACAAGAGGTTTTAAGGAGGACCGGATTACTGCCTCATTATGTTGTGCAGGCCTGATGGCAGCTACTGCAGTCTATCTGCACGCTCCTGCCCTCACACCGCCTTGAGTCTTTTGGTGTGTGTGTGTGTGTGTGTGTGTGTGTGTGTGTGTGTGTGTGTGTGTGTGTGTGTATGTGTGTGTGTGTGTGTGTGTGTGTGTGTGTCTGTGTGCAGCATCATCTTATTGGTCGATCAATAAACAAAATTCTCCACTCCTGCGTGCTGGTGGTGTTTCACAACAGGAGTATAAATATTTAGCTCCTAAATGTGTTTCGTTAATAGTTCCGTTCCGTTCCGTTTTCTTTTCCGCTTATCCTTGAGGGTCGCGGGATGTTGCCGCTTTTTCCCCCCTGGGGGGTTGCGGGGCTCACTGGGGCCAAATCCAGTTTCACTCCATGGGCGTAGGCCAGGGTTCACCCTGGATGAGTCGCCAGTTCATCGCAGGACTCGTTAATAGTTATTTTGTTTAATTTATTCATTTTAAATTGTGTAGCTCTTCTTGTAGTGCTGTAACGTGTGAATTAAACTCCTCAAATAAACTTTTATTTTATCTTTATTGTTCTAAAGGACGATGTTCGTGAGGCTGTGGTTGTCAAGGGCAGCTGTAAAGGCGCAACTGTGCTGGAAATGAACACAGCACGATTACAAAAACATGAAAATTAACATTTCCAGTTGAGCAAGAGGTAAAACACTGCAGAGGAACGCTTACAATGCTTTTTTTAAAACCAGTGAAATATGAATCAAATGGGTGGTAACAGTATCTTTTCTTACCATGCAATTAGACCAGATGTTGTGTTCAGTGTCCCTAAAATATTGTGGTGTGGTCAGAAAAGAAAAATGTCCGCCATGATGTCCCAGCGCTTTAGGTGTTGTAATCAAACGTATTCTTTTCTCCATCCAACAAAAAAGCAAAAGTGTTCAGTTTATTAAAAATGTAGGACAAAGGCAAACAGCAGACATCAAATCAAGAATGTTAACAGGTAATATTTGGCAATGTTTTCCTGACAAATGACTCAATGGGTTAATTTTCTGTTCATTGCTTATCGACTGATTTTTGCAGCTCTACTGAAATGCAACACAAATACAGGAAATTGTATTTGTTGTATTTTCTAACCACATTCAGAAACACATTTCAAACTTTTATAAGGCAGTCATGTGCAACAAGTGCATAATTCATGGTCTGCAGAACAAATGTGAGCATGAATGGTTTGTTTATGTGTCTGCCCTCTGATGAACTGTCAACCTTCCCGGTGTGTAACCCACCTCTGGCCCAACGTCAGCTGGGATGGGCTCCAGCCACCCCTGACCCTCCAAAGGTTGTCGGTTATAGATAATTGATGGATGGGGCTCCATTCACATTCCATTCACCTCAATTGAAACATTTATAATGGATGAACTCAAGCATGTATTTTCTGTTTAGATCCAATCATCTGGCCAGCTCTGGTAGACCTGCAAGTAAGATTGTATTCTTCTTCAACTCTACCCTGCTGATTTACCCAGTTCGGCATTAGAAACATCGACGCACTGTGTTTGGAAATTAAGAATTAAAAAGTTATCAATGCAGCCATGCACCATCACTGCTTGTGCACAGTCTTTCACCTCTTGGCCACTGGCTGCAGCATCACTCTCATACAGTTTAAAGAATGTGATTGTTCAGCTTAATATCCGTTATTACCCACATCCCATGTTTTATTCCACTTCTACCCTCTCTTTCTGTACCCACATTGTGACTGTTGTTATTTCTTTTTTCAATTTTCAGCAATAAACCCAGCACTCACTGATTTGCTGCATGATCCTCAGCCCCAACAGATACGCAGAACATACCAATACAGACAGATCCCCTATGTAGCCCGAAGGCATCTATCAATTTCAAATAGCTACCGTATATCTCCCTCATCGCATTACTGACCTCTCATATTTCCATTTCAGAGCTCACTGGGGGCCTCATTCAATCCTCAATCATTAAAGCTCAGTTATAATGTGCAGAAATATAAAGGGTTTCTTTTATTGCTGGGAGGATGCAGCCGTAGACACACAGGCAATTCACTTCATGAGTCGTTCACCCTTGAAAGTACTCGCGGCCTTCAAAATCATTTTTACAGACTTGGTGTGGTGCGCTCATTTTCCCTGCCACAGACGTTGACACTCACAGGTGTTACAAATCAGTGAGACAAAGCCTGCCACAGGTTTGACATGCAGTATTCCCAGGTATGAATCCAACTCAAATCTCACATTCAGTGAAATTCAAGACAGGCCTTTCTGATTGGTGGATCTATTTGACTGACTGCAATTTTGGGAGTTATCAGACAGTTTTGTAACGGCAGCCTCAGATCACGTTTAGTGAGTCACAAAATGGTAGACTGGAGGGCATAGTCAGTCTCCAAAAAAAAACACTGGATTTTACAATGCAATTGTATAATTGAACAGCATGTTTGTCCATGTCTTTCAAACTCCATGCCTCCAGTTTGCAGCCATAGAATGTGCCAAAACATGGATGGAGTCTTCGTGACGGCAGGTTTCATAATGCTCAGAGTGGTGGCTGATTCAGTCTCTATCTCTGCATAACCCCATTTTAATTCAACATGGGCAAACAGCTGAAGCTAAGGCGAGTCAAAAGAAGCCTGGTTACTGAAACACAACCATTCCCAACCAGCTAAAGCCAATTTGGTTGTTTTCCCAGTCATATTGGTTGGGTTGTGTCAGCCAAAGAAAGACAACTTTCCTCTGTCACCTGCAAAAGGTAGCAGTCAGATCAACTCTCACGTTCCCGCCTGGTGAGCGACCGACATCCATCTATCCAGTCTTTGTCCCCCCCACCTCAAAGTCAGCCAGCTAGCTATACTGAGGAAGCTAAGCTGAGAAAATGCTAATAACAACAGCACTACTGAAAGAAACACACCAACAGCGCCCCAATATACCAATCTGACCAAACACCATTGGTTAGCCTACAAGGGCAAGTTTAATAAGAAAACCTCATGTCACAAAAACCAACAACTCCTCCCTTACTGCAACTCTGAGGGGACACACTACTTTTTAGTTCTAGAGCAACAACACAAACACTGACATAGCTTCAATGCAGGTCATGTTCATGAAATTGTTGGAGTACAGTAGAGAGCAGCCGTAGGACACTAGACTTTTACATCCCTAAGCATAATCGTAACCTGGGCTTTTCCCATCTTATCGTGACCCATATAAGAGCTCGCAAAGGCCTGAAGGCAACCGCTAACAGCTTGTTGCCCAGAGCAGTATTGACTTCTCACTAAGAGAGACACTCGAGGACAGATAGGGCTGTGCCAGAGTAGAGTCTTTCAAGCCTCCACGAGGCAGTTTAGTTTACGGACAGTAATCAAATTGAATAGCAATAAACAGCGATAAATAAAAGGCACGATGGACCATTGTCACCGTGACCATTTCAGCGAAGGCTATGAAAGTGTGAGATACACTTCTGTTGCAGTAAATTACAACTACCTTCAAAGGCTAGTAAGCCGATGGGATAAAAGGCAAAACACATGAGACAGTTTTCATTTCATTCATGTTGCACCTCGCCCTGCACTTTTTAAGGCTTTAGAAATGTTGTTGTCACAGCTACTGCATATCTACAAGATCGCATTTTCTTTTATAGATGTTCCCGTCATCTTTCACAACAATGTTGCTGGTGCTAACAACGTTTTACTCACATAATCATGTTAGATGTGTTATTACAGCGTCCGTCATTATGCATATCATTTCGAGACATGCTTAGCAATAGAAGAGCACTAGCAGGCACCTGTTAGGGTCTTTGCTGCAGTCTGATGAATGAATTTACTAGAAACCAAATACAAGAACTCAAGAACATGACAACACTCACAAGGACTATCCCACCACAGAGACAGATTAAATATTGATTAGCCTCAGGCACGCTGAACATCAAGGAGACTTGGACAAGTTTAAAATCGAATCGCATTAAAGCAGCTGGTCCACAGATATCTGTACAAGATCAATACATATCCAGAATCTGAAATGCAAAGAAGACAGTAGAACAGAATCTGACCGGGTCAACTTATTTTTCTTGGGGAAAATCAAACAAGGTCACTTTATTAGCTTATGCAAATACATTTCAAAGAGCGTTTCCTCTGACCCAAGAGTACACATAGAACAAGTTTCTTAAATGTGGAGTAGTCTCATGCATTATGCAAGATTTCCTTGTTGCATTCTGTATTAGTTGACAAACCAACATTCACCTCCCCCTTTAGCTCTGTTTTGGCAGTTTTAGCTGCTAACTGTTTGACTATGATCACCAGCTGGACACTACCTTTGTCTGCCTGCTACATCTGAATCCATTGGCAAAACTCAATACAAACAGTAAAGTAGCAGGCCCAAAAATAAGAACAACAAAAAAACAAAACAATGATTAGCTGCACAGGGCTGGATAGCTCTGGGGGAAATAGTCAAGTGCAGAGTCGGACCTTCCGGAGGAATAAACACCCGTAGTCATGATGGATTCTGCTCTGATTCGGAGGAGTCTACAGATGCCATTTATCAACCTGACTGCAGCAGTGGTTGACCTGAATTTAAACACACAGACACACACCTGTGGTTTGTGTAATGGCTTACTAGCTTACAGCTAATGTTCAGTAAAGTAATCTGACTGTCTGGGGCAAATAAACACTTGCGAGTAACGCAAATCAACGCAAATGATGCCATAGACAAACTTGCTTCTTGGGTGCTGTATACACAACTTAACAAGCACCATTGCTGATGGAAATCTATCTGAACTGACTCAGGCAGAAATATTCACGGCCGAAATCATGGGTTCAACTATTAATCGCGTTAAATTGAATATTGTGTTCGAACTTCCCGACCCCAGGAGTAGTGACAGGCGCTATACTGTAACATATCGTTACCTCAATAAAACTTGTGGTTTTCTCTGGCTCTGAAGACTGTCCGAAACATTTGGGATAATGTAAGTACACAACTCAACAAAATATACAACAATGGTCATTTTTAGACATCTTAATGGGGAATTCTTACATATTACATCTTTAACACTGTAGCTTGATGAGGGACAATACAAAATGTCACAAAGCTTATTAAAAGGGTTCTTTAATAAATCTAACTGAGGCTGCTGTAACATTTCCAGCTACCATAGATACAAAATCACACCCGTGTTGCAGCAGTGTCCACAATGAGAAGGAGTGGGAGTTTTTCCCCTCACATTTATAGTGTACAGTAAGAGCATAACTGTATTTCAGAGTCTGTTTCAGAGTCAGAAGTGTCAATAGCGAACGCTGTTGAAAACATCTGTGACGAGCCTGACGAGTGAGCGGCGACAAGACTGTGTGTGGCCTACGTCTGACACATCAGAAGGACTGTGTCTGGGACAGTTGGTGGACATAATAACACAAACATCTAATTATGTGAACATCATGGAGAATGTCAGCTAGTCCCCCCTACAATGTTGTCCTCGAACTTGTTACCAGTGCGTAGTGGAGATGCCACGTGACTCCTCAAGAGCGATAGCCTTCTACTGAGAAATAAGAGAGGAAGACATTTACCTTGAATTTTACCCTCAAGAGGGTTTTTTTTTTTTAGAAGGTTGAAAGATGCTTACACGCTAAGGGATCTCATGAGGAACGTCTGATTTCATCTTGGGGCGTGTGAAAGTGCACCATGTTGTCAGGTGGGAACAACTACAGCTCGTACTGTAGCCCTCAAACCCACCTCTGTAATAACAACGTAGAACTGAACCTCGTGTCCAGTCTGTGTGTGTGAGTGCGTGTTACTCCTCAACACAAGTCTCTACAACCTGTTGGGAGAATATATGAGGAAGCTCTTTACTTTTTACCTTCGCCTGTGAACATGCTGGAGCTCAAACAAAAGCTCTGCGCCATTTAACATAATTTACTCTTAATTCTGAGAGTTGGTGGTTCAACGTCTCCCGGGGGTGCGTTATGTGTCTCTCTATCAAAACCATCTCACTTTTTCTCTACGTCTCTACTTCAATCAGTCTGACGGAGGAAAACAAAGATTCCAACAGGAATGCATATGCAATTAATGAATTGAAAAAAAGAAAGAAAGAAAGAAAAAGAAAAAACCATACAGCACCAGTGACTGTAAACCAGGGAGTCAGACACATTACAGAGGTTTAACCTCCTCTGAGGGGTCCACTGGCTCTGGTCCACTGCCGCCACGCATCTTACAATCCTTTAGCTGCAGATTACACTGAAGGGATGAGCGGCCCCAATGGGCTTCAAGCATCACCTCCGGGATGCCCTCCTTATTCTCAGCCAGATGTGGTCGGGCTGTTAGAGAAGGCTCACTGGCGTGTGCGCACACACACTGACACATTTAGTTAGCACATAATGTAACACATAAATGAACCATTATACATCTAGTCAATTGATCAGTGCTCTCCTTTAAGTTATTCTGAATGAACGTTTTTCTTCATAAACTCCTGAACCTGCCTTTGACAGTTAGATACAGATGTTCCTGTCAAGCCAGATGCGCACTCGGCAGCCGAACTAAGCCGAACTAAGCCGAATTGCGCCTCAACAGCAGCTCTCATCCCTCTGACAAATGTTTCTCTCAAAGTGACTCACATGAGCGAAATATGAAATAAAAAACAACTGCCGAGCAGCGTCTTCTTCTTCGCTGCACCTTGTGACGGACGGAAAAAACAGGACTGACTTCTCCATCAATGACCCACCTTGACAGCAGAACGTCGCCAACAGGTAAACTCCAATCAGTACAGATCCAGCACACTTCCGAGGCTCCATGTCAGCGGCGGAGCAGAACTCCCTCTGTAGCCCGCTGGGGATGTCAAAGTTGGAGGGAGTGCGGCTTTGTCAGACTGCTGGTGCTGCAGCTTCTGCGCTCTCTCTCTCTCTCTCTCTCTCTGTGTCTCTGTCTCTCTCTCCCTCTCTCTCTCTCTCTCTGTCACACACACACACACACACACACACACTCTTGTCTCCTTGTGTTTGACTCGACTGTCGCCTCAACAGTCACTTTGGGTCCCGCTCTCTCCCCCTCTCCCCCCCTCTCCCTGCGCTCAGCTGTATTTTTATACCAAACATCTCCAGCCGGTCCTTTGCGTGTTTCCTGTCGTCTCCGTGCGCACCGCTGATGACTGCCACCTGTCTCGCTGGCTGCTCCCCCTGCTCCGATGTCGTCAACTTCGTCAACGTGTGTCACCTCCGGACACTTCGGGCTCATCCTCTCACCCTCATCTGTTTTAATGGGCGATGACTCAAGGAGAGGGGGAAACGCGCGATCTTTTACGCACACAGGCACCTCCAACAGAGGGCGACATGACCCCTCCCCCCCCGACTTTGGAAAACTTTTCTTCCAGCCATGTAAATGTGTAATTACCGAGTGGGCTCAGATTTGCTTGGCGCAGGCATGCTCAATAGTGCACTTAATCATCAGGATTTTGATGGCATTCTGGGAGGAACACGATCTCCCCTCCAACCAAACATCTGTTACTCTTTCCTTGACTTTTTACAGCCACAAGGCTTCACCTGTGTCATCCTCAGCCCTCTCCTCCAGATGTCCTCTAACTTTTTTTTTTAATTTACCAACAAATAAAAACGTGTTGGAAGGTTGGCGTAGGAGCAGAATTCATTTATAAAGCAATAAATCAACAGTAACAATACGATGATTACATGGAGTGGACAAACAGGACACGATAAAAACAACTGTATGGAATTGTCTCAAGTATTTAAAGGGGCTGTTACGTGACAATTCGTAGCAATTTAACTGTATTAATCACTGCTTTTATTGGCCATATGCGAGTCGATTGTAACGTGACGTGAAAAGAGATTTGTTGGTGTTATTTTCCAATTGAAACAAGTGTTAAATAGCTCTGTATTCCAGCAGTTTTCACTGTCATAGAGTGTTTGATCAGTAGCCCATGTCTCTTTCCCCTCTGACATTTCTGGTATCCCTGCCCACTTTATCCAATTATGAGAGAGAATTCCTTAAAGGGACAGTCCTGCCTGCAGGATCCTCCTGCCACAGGCAATGGCTGAACAGGGAAAGCTGCCAATTCCAGCACATCTGGTGACAGCGTAAACTACCAAACAGGCCAAGAGTAGAAAAAACACTGCCTCCAAAAAATGAAGGTGCGGTGACGTAGAGAGGAGGGAGGGACTTGCTAAGTAAGCAAGCTAAAATGATGACAGTGCTCGAAGTAGCTTCAAGTCTTTTAATAATGCTCGACTGTGGATTCCTTAATGAAGGACTCGGGTTGGATTTTCCGCGACAGTGACTTGTTGCACGTCCTCATGTCCCTCTGAGCTCCGCTAACTGATAGTAACAGCAGCTAATGTTAGCTTAGACATGGAGTCCGCTAACAGAAACTAATGACTAGCGTGCAGCACAACACAGGAGTTCCACCAAGCCCCTTAAAGGACAATTAGAAATGGGGGCAAATGAAAGGTGAGGCCTGTTTGCAGACGTGTTAGATAATAGATCATGTATCCCAACATGGAGGCCCATTCATTTCAATAAAAAGTGCACGCTCACTCAACACATGTGAATGGTTCTTCCAGCCTGCTCAGGCACCGGTGACTCATCTTGCTCGTGGTTACCAGAGCAGGTTATACACCACAATTTGATTCTGAAATTCATAAATCTCAGCAGGTGGCAGAGAAACTGTTGATTAATCGGCGCTGATCCGAACCCCATCTGCTCATTATCATTGTGTCCTATGTGATAACAGCCCAGTCACCCCTTTAAAATGGAGGCTTATCCTTCAAAACGTAAGCGTTTTTGCGGCCCCTTTACTTCTTCATGTGGCACATACGCTGCTTCATCCTCAGTCAGTTTTCCTTCTCAGTTTTAAACAACTGGGAAATCTGCACTCGTGATCTTAGCTGGTGTACTGTAAGTTTCGTAACAAGGGCATTACACATTGCTATTTTGAGTAACATGCTTTTCTGCGCAGCAGCGGCGCGGATGGCGAATGAAGTTCGTGTCAGCGTGCACCACTGAATGCCTCTTTAATCAGCGTGGCAGCCGTCCAGCCTGGTGGATTTTGGTGCGTGTGGCCAGTTGTTATAGCATATTGCACTACATAATTACCTCTAATGAGACTGCCCAAGCTTCAGTGCGGTGCTGTCAGTGGGAAGGAAAACATCTTCAGGGCAGCTCACCTATACTCCGCCATGACAAGAGAAGGAGTGTTATTGTTTGTGTGTGTGTGTGTGTGTGTGTGTGTGTGTGTGTGTGCAGGTGTGTGTAGGAGTCAGTGTGTGGCCTCATTAGCTTGCATGGAGATGCTTCAAGTTGTGATGCGGATGATCTGTTTCCTGATCATGAGCGCTGCCCCCTGTCTCCCTTTGCATCGTAAACTAAACGTTCTTCACTCTTTTGGTCTTCCTCTGCGTCATCCCTTCACTGACTCGCTTTCCTCCTTTCCTGTACCCTCTACCCATCTGCCACTCGTTCCCCGTTTGTCCTCCTTTTTGTCCTCCCTCTGCCTTCCATCTCTCTTGTCCTCCCTCTGTTTCCTTTCTGCCACCTCTCTGTTCTGTGCTCATGCAGCTCTGCCTGAGAGCATTAGATGCAGTGATGTCCTCAGACCATTACGAGAGCGCCTGCAGCGCCTCTCCAGCTCTCGCTATCTATCACACTCGCTCTCCCATTCGCTTCAGCCTCGATGTGTAAACCCCCACCTCCCCACCAACCCCACCCCCCTTGTCCCTCTGTCTCCCTCCGGCTTCAGTCTGGACACGTTGTTGCGCATATATGTGGACGGCCATCAGCTCACATTAAATAAATGTCCTCTTGGCTGGGCCTGCAGGGATTGGAGTGGTGCTTTGTGTATTTGTGTGATGTGTGTTTGTGTGTCTCTCATTTTGTGTGTCCACCTGTTTATGTACAGTGCACGCCTGTACTGTACGTGTGTGTTCTCCCCTCTTACTCAAAGAGACCCCACTACCCTTTCCCACACACAACACTGTATGGCATAGTGGCCCCGAGCCCAAGCCATAAATATCATAAACACATAAAAAAACATCACAAGCACGATCATCAAGCATAGGGCTGGACGTGTGATTTATTCTGAGGTTTATGCCATAGCATATATGTCTCAGCGCACCTCACCACGCTGTGCTATACTGTACGTGTATAGGAAGAGAAATTACCTGAATGCAATAACCCCCAAATTGATTTAAAACCAAATGATAGAATGCAAAGAGAATCATTACGTGGATCTCCAGTTCCCCTCCGCTTTAAAGAGCTCTATAGTGAGTTCCAGCTCATTGTTTAGCGGTCTCGCCCACTCCTTTGCTACTGCTTTGTGTCACTCTCACCAACATCATAGTGTGTTTTCATCAGGCGGCGGTGAAAAAATCTCTTAAAATCAATCTGCCCAGCATCTAACAGCAGACAGACACAGTCAGCGGCAGGCAGGTGAACGCAGTGGAGCATTTAGCAGCTGTAGAGCAGTGTACAGCTGGTGGAGACCAAAAGATGAGCTAAAAGAAAGTAAATTTTGGTGTTTTATTCACCAGGTTGCAAGAAATACAACTCCGGATGAATGATAATGTTGCAAAAGAATTGTTGGATGAATAATGAGCTGTTTGCTAACAAGTTTGCACGAGCAACTTTTTCTGCTTGGCCGAAACTCACCACTCAGCAGATGAGGCCCCACTGCCTGGATCGCATTTCTAGGAGCCACAGCACCACCCACTGAATTTGACAACCCCTTTATAGATAGAGGGAGTAAGACGGACAACAAATGAGTGTGAACTATTAACAAATCTGTTGTCTTGAACTGGACAGAAAGTTTACATCGACTTGACGAAGTTGGCAAATAAGTTTTCGAAATGCTAGTTAAGCATAATAAACCTATAACAGTTTGCTGCAGCGGTGTTGGCATTATAAACAATGAGTCAGACAGTAATATGTGGGTGATCCAACCTCTAAAACTATAAATAATGAATCAAATTGTTATTTTGGTGGAATAAACCTTCGTAACTTAACAGAAAATATATAACCAGGGTTCTGAAACTGCGGTCTTGAAAGTGCAGCCTCTACTACTGCAGGAATGTTGTACTGGCGTTTAATTAAGAAGGAAAACAGTGAAAAAGGAAAAAACTATTCTGCTGACGACAGTCCTCAGTCATCATGATTACATACAATAATTACATACAAGTTCGGCAAGCTCTTAATATAACATTGTCTGACTGCTACATTTTAAAGTAGTTATAGTAAATGTCTTAGCAAGCAGTTGTACATTTACTGTCAGCAGACATGCAGCGCTGTCAGATTTCATTTGGAGCTGTGTCTCTGGCCCTGTATATACCAGTCAAATATTGTCTGTCCTTTACAGTTGCTCTCTCTTGGTCTGCACATGCTGATGAGAATATGATTCCTGCTCTCTAGCAGCTAAATGCTCTACCATGGTGTTGCTATCTTGGTCCGTCTCCAATGTGGTGGCGGGCAGTTGGCATAGCCTACATTGCATTTATCAGAGTTTTTCTCTCGGAACAAATTCTTTAGCTTGAAATGTCACTGATGAGAAAAAATATGACAACATTTCAACCCAGGACCTAATATATACAGTACACCATGAACTAAACAACAACCTACAACAAAACTGAAATGTCATAAGATGGACTGATTTGCTATTTCACTGGATCTTATTTGCTCGTTTTTTTACGCCATAAGGTAGTCATTACAGTCTGAGTACAGTGCTGCTTCCTGAAGTCCTATCTAATGTCTCCTTTCTTTTTATTTGTTATTCTGGAAATGTATCGGTTAATACAGCTTTAAAATACAGAAATCAATCTTCATAATCCACCTTGCTGTATTCATGAATGCAAAATGCCAATGTGACCTTATTAGTGTGCATAAATGTGTTACCATTTGTACAGTAGATTGATCAGTGATGGAAGTACTTTTAATGCGTTCTTGAGTATCCCTTGAGTATCATTTTCTGCAACTTTATACATCCACTCAACTACATTTTGGCCAAATACTGTACTTTTTACTGTACTACATTTATTTGAACTGTAGTTACTTTACAGATTACATGCTGCATCAGCCAAGGTAATGCATTTTCATATGGATTTATTTTACTATTAACCCTGTTATTTGCCAGGTTTATAATCAGTCAACCCAGGGTATACTGTTTGTACGTACATACTGTATGTATATTAAACTTTTACTTGTACCTTTGAGATTTCAGTACATTTAATATGAGATGCTTCAAGACTTTAACTCAGGCATTATTCATATGGGTGACGATGACTGTTACCAGTATGACTTTTGGTACATTTATTTACACAGGTCTTGTGCACTGCACTGCGGTCTTGTCTTCAAATCCACAGCCGTCATCACAGTCAGTGTGCCTCTTTAACAGTCCCACAAGAGCTAATGCCTCCTCAGAATCCTCTTATTTTCCTCTCTGGGGATCTCCATGTCCTCACTTTCCTTTCTCTGGCTTGGGTCAGCATAATAGACAAAGAGACATTAACCTACGAACACATGTCACAACATTCACACTGTTGACTGCCTTCTCAGGTCATGTTAGAAGGTAAAGGTCACGTTAGGCAGGATAGTCTTTCTTTAAAAGGCAGGATCACACCTTCAGATGGGGAAGCCAAGGTGAGTAACAGAGCCTGTTTTGCAGCACCTACACTGACCTTTTCACAGCGCTGTACTGCTTCTGGCTGTCTGAGTCATGTAGTCAGGAAGTGACAAGGGCCGCACAAGCACACACAGTTTGCATATGTGACGGTATAAAGGATAGCACAGGCCACACTGCCATCTTATTGCTTTGGTTCCTGGCACCTCTATCAGTAATTGGATTGCTGATCAGCTCTCTCCTCGAGCCGCTTGCAGCCACAGAGGCAGGACCCTACCCTGTAATTCTCCTAAGATGTACAACCTGGACCTGCTTCATTAAGTATGTATGTGAGACTGACCTTGTGGAGAATGTGTTTCGGTCTTTCCATCCAGATGAGCCTCAGTCCACAGCAGCGATAACAGATGTGAAGCAGAAAATTGAGTCTTTCCATATAGCATGAAATTCCCCAGAGTTCCACCCGTGATCACCATTTCAATCTTGTCTTGTTTACCGCCGCTGGAGCTGTACATTAGTGTCACAGGAAATAAAGTACGCACTTCCCAAGTCAATACCAAACAAAGGCAAAACTGTACACTCTCTGAATGTTTTCCAGCATGAGGGTTTTATTGTGTATTTCAAGCCTGTGTGCCTGTCAAGCAATGCCATGACATTAAATTTGCTATTGCTGACATGTGAATGCAGGTCAGGCTGATTCAGACCGTATAAGATTGAGGTTAGTGAAGAATGTTCACTCAGACGGATCAAATTGCCCTATGGCACGAGGCAAATACTGCAACTTATAATAACAATAACACAGTGATGTCTGTGGACTCAGTGCAGTGTATAACTGGCTCAGGCCCCCAGATGTACAGTATATATGCAGTTCATGTTACATCTAATAAATACTTGCTGGTTTTATAATAAGCCATGCTAGAGGCTCTAGGGATAATAATGTTGTTCCAACACTGTGAACAGGACTGAATTATCTTGACAACTACAAGAAAGATTGTGAGAACAGTTTGTACAGAAATCCATGGTCCCCAGAGGATGAATCCTGACTTTTCCTCTTGTGCCACCATGAGGCTTATGGATTTAAAGCTAAAAGTCTCTACAATAATTGGATAGATTGCCACGAAAAATACGTACAGACATTCATGTTGCCTTCAGGATGAACTGTAAGATGGAAGTTACATTTTAAATTTCCCCTATGCTTTTGTTTATGACCTGTAAAGACAAAAGACACTCCCATCAGCCTCAGCTGCACTCTTTGTTCCATGCTAATTAGCGAATGTTGCTAACACTCTTGACTAAGAAAGTGAACCAGCTAAATATTAGTAGGCTATGTTATTATGAGTGTTGAGAGCATATTAGAGCAGTGATGTTAATATTTGGCCTAAAGGAATAATTCATTAATAATAAATCTCCATCGAGAGTCGGATGAAGTTTGGTAGTCCACAAAAGAATGTTGGAGCTTCACAGCAAAACAGCTCTGCAGTGTTCTCCTGTATAACCGGAGTAGATGGGGACTTGTTTTAAATAGTCTATACACATTTGAAAAAAATATAAAATGGCTCCATACAGCTCTTCTCTCACACTTCAAGTCTCAGGAAGCCTGAAGTGCCAAAACTGATTTGAAGAAAAAAAAATGTTTACACAATTTTTTTCAAGCCGCAATAAGTTCTTCAGATGCTAAGCTAAAAGTATTAGCGTGCACCTCATCTGGACATGCTCCACAACACATTAAGGGTGTAAGTAGCATCCTCCCTTACCAATTCGGGATCGCTTAGATATGGAGGCAATGATTATGTTGGACGTGTTGGATGAAGCTATTTTTGTTTTTTTCCGTTTTTTTCTGTTGTATATTCACGTTTTAAAACAAGTCCCCATCTACTTTGGTTGTTCAGAAGAATGCTGCTATGATGATTTGGAACTCTAGAAATATTTTTTGGACTTCAAAACTTCACCAGACTTTCCATTAACATGACATAGATAAAAGATAATGACTGAGATGATGAGTTTTTACTTTTTGGTGAACTAGTGCAGCACTCTTTAATAGAATACTATATTATTATACATATTAAAAAGCTGCTTAAAAATGCTGTTTTCTTTTTATTGAAATCAAATCAAAATCAAAGCGTTTAATAACATTATTCTTATTCTGGTGTTATGTGAATTTTTGGTAGCAACTCTATTAAGTTTAATATGGATTTTTAAGATAGATTTTTTCTCCTCTCCTTTTTCCTCTTCATACAATTTAGCAGTATTAAATTATGAATTTTCCACAGAGAACACAAGTACATGAAATATGTTTTTGGTGGAAAGAAGGATTTCCATTCCAAATATTTCCGGTGTCTTACATCCGGTCACAGATTCTTCTAGGTCCAAAGACCTAAAAGCTTGTTTATATAAGCGCCGTCCTGAGGGGTTCACACCGTGCTCTGTCGCTGTCCGTCAGCATCACACACACACACACACACGCCGCACCCTCCTCCTGCACTCTCATTCTGTCTGACCTGAACATGCAGACATATGGACAAACACGCACACACACCACACGCACCACACACACCTGTCTGCCTGAGTCAGATCTGTAGCTGTGAATAATAGAAGACCAGGCTGAGGTCAGACTGTTCAAGTGCAGGGGAAACATGGGGAGAGGCTTTCACTTAAGCATGCCAGCCATTTTTAATAAGTCAGAGAACAAACTCATGTCTCCAAATAAACTAGGCCAAAGCGCAAAACGCTATGATATCACCGGGGACAGCCACTTGTAACAATGTTTGCTGGGTGACAAAAGCCTGAAGGCCTGAAGGTTACAGCAGCTAATAACGGGGAAAGTACGGAGAGCGAACTCAACCAGACGGGCAAACAAGTGCGGGGGATTGTATGAACCACTGTCTCCTCTTGTAATCACTGCTGAGGATGTGCCCTTGAGCAACTCAGGGAAGCTTGAGTCAAGCTGATCGGCACAGTAATGGTACATTATAATGCTCTATGACCTCGAATCAACAAACATCGGATATTATCAGCTTCATGGAGATATCATCTGTCATATCAAATCTCATCATACATGTTGCAACACTACTGTTCCCTTCTCCTGAATGTTTGCACTGTAGATTAGCAGTGCGAGGAGATGGTCACAAATTGCCTAATTATCTGGCATATCAACACTTCATCAGTCTCTGTCTGGTTAATTGTTTATTTGTGTGCTCATATATCTGATTTGAAATTGTTTACAATCGCTCACTATTTCTGTGAAGCCAGTAATGAAGCAGGACCAGCATTTTGTGTGGCAAAAATGATGTTTGCTGCCATTTAGTGGTGAAGCTCTGTCATTACAGCCATCAACACAGCCTTACTGATGTACTCTTGTCCAGGGTTAAACTCAACTCATACGTTTTTCCTTGGAGGGCCCAAACTGAAAATTGAGGGTGGGCAACGGGCCAAAAGCAAACATCATTGTATTGTATTTCGATGCAAAATGGTACAAAGATCCCAAGTTCCCTTAATTGACTGACCTCCTGTGCAAAGTGTTACTCTGTCTGCCATGCTCAGATTATGAAAAATAATTCATGGTAAGGGATGTGCATAATGAAGAGGATCTTCACTTCACAAATAATCATTATATTATTATATTTTTTTAAACACATTTTTATATACAGTTATTTTTCTTGGGCCATATTGAACCTTCCAGCTTAGGTCTGCAGGCCCCACTTTGGGCAGCTTTGCTCCGGTCTGTGACTCAGTGATTCTCAGAGTGTGGGCTGTGGCCTGTGGTGGGTCGTGACAGTTTACAATAAATTAAAAAACGTCATGTGTTCAGGATGTGTTCAAATTAGGTTTGAATGGCCAAAAGATATTTAGAACTACATATTTACAATAAAAAATTTTTTTGATCTCTTTTAATCCGTCGTTGTGTTTAAGTCCATTTCACATTAATACCTTAAACCTGCAACCAACGGTGCACACCGGCATGTAGGCTGTCTCATACTGCGTCAAATTAAAAGTTTGGGTTGGTCTCAAATGATTTTTCCATTTCAAATTCTATGGGAATTCTAAGTATGGGAATGGCTGCCATAGCTCATAGCTCTTGTTCTCAGGAAAAGGGCCTGATTAACCCTTTCGGAACCCCAGAGGGTGCAGAAATGAGGACCCTATTGACCCTGTTTCTGTGATCTCATTGTGCTTACTTAGTAATTAACAAGTAGTGAATTTAAGCAGGAATATGCACCCTGCACAAACACTATCCTAAATGGGCCCATTACCACCTTCAAGGTGCAATGTGTTAGAATTTAAGTTGAAAATATCCATAAATGAACTTTAATTATCAACAGAATGTGAAGAAAATTGATTTTGATGTTATTATGTTGATTTAGTGTGTTGCAGAGATATCTACTGAAGTTAGCATACTGACCAGCTAGCCCTGGCCTGTGTAACACCAACAGTCCTCTCGTCACTAAGCTCCTAGTCCACGTCTCTAGCTGCGGTTAGCTGTAGTTAGAGGCCACTCCAGTGCTTTGCTGCCCCCTATTTGTTTCGTTGTTCCTACATATTGCACCTTTAAGGTCCCTCTTATTTCACATTCCGATGCTTTCGTGGCACAAGCGATATTACCAAACTACTTTGTAGTTAATCAAATTAACACAAACAAATTGCCATTTGTAAACCTGTAGTCCTCTGCTTCTTTGAGAGTCTCTGGGTCCCAGGGTGGTTTCTTCTTTTTTGTGTCAAAGAGAGTCTCAAAAACTGGACTGTAATATGTATTTTGTACATCAGATTTATTTTATTTATCATCATAATTACAGCACTGACAGTAGAGAACAGCTGGCTCGACAAAACATGGTGCATCCGACACACAGAACAACTCATTATTCATTGTGCATGTTGTGTGCATGTATAATTACAATGTTAAAGTTACACAAACATGGATATTCAAATCATACACGCTACTATAACCTGCTTATTGCTCGCTCTCCTCTGCACTGCTGTGCATGCACATGAATGACAAGTTGCACCTCGAACATCACAGTTTCCAGTAGTCATTACAGGCTGCAGGTGTAGACCAAACTGTAGGGAGGTAAGAGTTTGATTCTGCAGCAGAAATATACAGTGTGAATGTTATCAATAAATCATAGTCGAAGACATACTGGAAAACAAGACTGAGCCGTTGGAGAGTATATGTGTGTGTTCGTCAAGGTGTGCTGAGGTACATCTGCAGAGCCGGGGTGAAGATTAAGACAGTTCCCAGTATTGACACCGTGAGGAAGGCCCACAGGAAAATCCTGTCCAGCACCTGAGCCACGAACTTCCAGTCTTGAACAACCTGAGTGAGGCAGAGAGGGATAGACAGGGACGGAAACAAAAGAGGAAGGTGCACAGGTGAGAATCAGCCTCGAGCGCTTCTGTCACATAACATGTGATAACGTCTCTCATTCAGAGCGCCAGAGCTTCTTTGTGTCCTTTTGAAATCAGTTACAGAGCATATGAGACAAAATATAAAAAGAGAATGTAATACACATGCATGCAAAGACTTTCATCCCACGCCTTCTCTCATGCGGCCCACCCCCACACCTCTCGTATGAAGTGCTCCTTTTTGATGTGACGGCTGATGTAGCGGACTGAGTTGGTGGCTTTCTCCAGCATGGCCAGCCAGGCCTGGCTCTCGTCCTCCTTCCCTGCGAGGGGGCCTCTCTGCTGGCCACTGTGGCCGGGAATCCCCCTCCTCCCCACCCCTTTTCGGGTCTTCAGCTCCGGGCTGCGCATCTCCATATCTGGAAAGTGGTATCTGAGGACAATGGACACTCACTGTTTAATACCTGTTTTGCATAAGTCTCTTCTAATGTGAACTAGCAGATTTTAAAGGAATAGTTTGATATTGTGTGATATATTCTCATTTGCTTTTATGCGAGTTAGACAAGAAGATCTATATTAATCTGATGGCTGTACGCTAAATGTGAAGCTACCACCAGGAGACGGTTAGCATAGACTAGCATAAAGACTGACAACAGCAAGTGTAAAGCCATCAATTCAACATTTCCCAAGCGTTATATATCAGACTATTTCTTGGCCAGGATCAGTTACTTTCAGCTAATCGCCTGGCAACTGCCTAGCTAGCTGGCTAGCTCTTTATTGCTAATCTAATCTTCTCCTCTACCTCTCGCAAAGGAGCAAAGAAGACTTTTCCCCAAAATGTCGAACCATTCCTTTAACCATAGTTGATCCTGTATTACCTGTCGGTGTGTCCCCTCATACACAGCAGTCTGGGCAGTCTCTGAAGGAAGAGGCTCTTTACCCAGGGGGCCATGGGGTGGTAAGTAGCAGAGGAACGGTGGTGGACGTTAATGACAAAGACGGTAACGATGATGGAGAAAGTGACGAAGATCATGATGAAGAGCAGGTATTCTCCGATCAGCGGGATCACCTGGGGACAGAAATGTAATGTTGACTGAGTGTGTTCAACAGCTCACTCTATTGTTACCTACTTGTGCCTTACAAAGAATGTACAGATGAGAACATGTATTGGGAATTTATTAAGGGAAATTAAACGATTTAGCACTTCAAAAAAGATAAAACAACACAATGACTGCTTCTTAAAGGGGCACTCCAACCAGTTCAAGTTGCTCTGCTCGAGGAGCACTCAGCCTGTGGACACATTTTTATGATGTCTCCTTGACACTGGAGAGAACTTTCTAAAGCCTGAAAAACACAATCCTAAGTATTATTGTATATTATATTATTATGAAGTGTCGTGGAAAATCTCCTTTGAGTAGAGAGTGCTAAATCTCCGAAGAATTTCAGATCTCAGCGTATGAATCAGATGTCATTTAATACACGCAGCGTGGAGAGAAGGCAAAAGCATTCTCTCCACGCTGCGTGTATTAAATGACATCTGATTCATACGCTGAGATCTGAAATTCTTCGGAGATTTAGCACTCTCTACTCAAAGGAGATTTTCCACGACATTTTGGCGACGAGGTTATGGGATGGACGCTTCGCTGACTGCCGCCTGCGCCTGAACTGAAGGAAACTGCCGGCAGGAAAAGTTCCACTCCGACAAACGGAGGATTGGATTCCACCTGAAATTCGGGCGCAGACGTGGCCAGCGGACGCTCCACAAATAAGTGAGTACAGCGTTTGAATCATTTGCTCAAATTCTAAAAGCCTAGGTTGACTTTTGTAATACCTGTGTGGTTGAAAGTCATATTCCCCATGTAAAACCTGTGTGGTCGTGGGTGATAAAAACGTCAGTGTAACGAGACGTTCATTCCATAGCTGTGTGATTGGAATGTTTTTTAAGGTAAAGGGCTCAAGGAGGAGCACCTTTTTCTTTCCCTTGTAATACCTGTGTGGTTTTGGGTAAAAACGAGAAACCCTTGTAATTCCTGTGTGGTTTTGGGTGAAAACGAAAAAAAAAAAAAACTGAAACGCAGCGCAAGGCTGTTAGCACTTAACGAGTACAACAGGCGAAATGAATTGATTATTATACCTACGGTGTGAAGAAAATTCCAAGGGATTGTAGATTTTCAGATGCTACTTACTGATGAGTAGATATTAAATAGTGGTCGACCGAAAACCTGATAACAGGTAAAATAAAAATATAATAGAATATAATATAATAATATGATCTTATGTGAGCTACTGTAATAATGATATGATACAGTATACAATTATACGAGGCCCCACTATGATAAAATGGGCATATGAGTGATATAAATATACGAAATAAGTATAAAGAATAAACTTTGTTGTGACGTTCAGTGAGTATACAGATTGTATGCTATAAAAGGGTGCGTTGCTCGGAACGAATGTGTCATACAAACCACCTCGCTGAATAAGTTGCTCAAAGTTAGTGTGTGATTTGATGAGATCCAACCATACACTGTATGGAAAGATCAGTGTGATTGTGAAGTTTTGTGTGAATGATAAGCCCATTGAAAGTTTAAGCAAATCTGTCCCAGTGAGTCACTAAAAAATATGAGGAACAAAATGGGGAAATTAATAAATATATCTGACCCTTTTACAGGCTCTGCTGAATTAAGAGCAGACAAATGGGGAAAAGGTGGTTCAGGATTTCAACTTTGGCATTTTGTCACCTTTGAGGTTTTCCATTAAAAGGCAAATTAAGCACAGAATGTTTTGAGATGGTGTAGAGTATGTTGAAAAAAAAAAAGGTAAAATGAAAGTAGGGAAGAAACAGATAGACTGATAAATTGTTTTTTTTCAAAATCAGTAGCATGATTGAAAGAAATGTGAAAACAGGGTTTGAGTAAGAAAAAGAAAGAGAGAAAAGAATGTAGGGCTAGAATTTATGAAATGGACCTCCTCCCTGCTGTCTCCACACCTACATCCTTTCAGCGACACCTTCTCCACATGTGGTCAAACACCCCAAGATGACTTTAAGAAAGAAGGGGAGAAACAAATACACCCTGACTTTTCAGCCATCTTCCTATCTCCTAAACAGCGACAAATTAACCTGCTTCTCCAAGAAAGACTTTTCTCCAATAGCAGATTCTGCTGACTGCTGGGTGCGGAGTGAAGATCACAGAAGGATGATGTTTCCCTAACTCCATGCCGAGGCAAACAGGAAAGCAGACTGTCATTGAGATCCAGAAGTGTTTGTATACAGGCCATACCAACTGAATGAAATGAAGGAGGTTGCAGAGGAGACACCTGACAAAGACTGGAGTTTTGGTCTGCCACAGAATCCTGGACAGAGATTACAGTCTAATAACAAAAAGCAAGAGGAGACGAAGACTGAATCCACATCCATCAATGAGAATGTAACAACACTGGAAGAAAACTGATGATACAAAGGGAAGCTGATGGGAGCCCTGAGTTTAATCGGCAAGAAAGGCGAGATCCAGAAGAATCCTGACCACATGAAGGTGTCTGCTCATTCACCAGGACACAACCAGAGGAGACAGTGGAGGAAGGTTAGAGAATTTGAACAAGCACGTAGACATGAGCACAATTAGACACAAGTACTGATGACACACACACACCCACACACACACACACACACACACACACACACACACACACACACACACACACACAGAAACACTGATTTGACTGATAAAGACTAGAAAAATTGCTTCTAACACTATTAATAGCTTGAGGCTGTAAGCAAGTTAAATTTCTGGGGATAAAAGATGCAAAATTCCCTAAAACTGTTTGAAGTCAGTATTATGTCATTCAGCCTACCATAAATTAAGGTGCCATTGTTGACTTCCTAAATCTCACCATGTACCTCCCCCATCTTGCCTGACAGGAAAACAAATGGGGGGTGGAGATCATTAAAACACCTTAGGGTCATAAATGAAGCTGGTCAGCATCCAGCAGATGTTCTAACACTAATGTTAAACATTCTATCAGACTGGGTTTTTCAGTTATGATTTTAACAAATGCATATTCTAGCATTTCCTTTTCATCCTGACTCACAGTTCTGGGTTGCTTTCACTATCAATGGTAAAATGTTATACTTGGATGCAGATGCCATAGGGTTTTTCCTTCTCCAATTTTCATTTTGGACTGCAGTAGAGCTGCAAACTTAGCATTAGCGGCCGTTGTGTGTTAATTCACTTGTTCAGTAGTTGACAATGTTTGTGCATATGTTTTTCCTATGCAGGAGCATTGTCAAATTGAGACAGTTTTCCATTTTTAGTTTTCTGCCAGAAAACAATCCTAAATTTTTTTTAAAGGAAAAGTTGAAAATTCTTTTTAAAATGAAATGCGTTATTTTACTCCGGAAGATCGTGAATTGGATACCGACTACATCCACAATCTTGGATGTTTCAAAATATCTGCGAATGAAAAAAAAATAAAAACAAAAAAAAACGATTGCCTTATTGAATTTTAGCAGGCTTTTGTTGTCCATGGATTTGATACAATTGTGGAGATCTCCCAACCCCTATATAATCACATATGGGGGTAGACATTTGGCCATGACTGACTTTTTGACTTGGACTCCTGACGCAGAGAAAGATTTTACTGACTTAAAACAAGCTTTATCGAGTTCCCTCTGCCGACAACTACCAGACACTCTCAAATTTTTAAAATCTTTTTGTTTTTCTGAATGTAATGAGTTTTTGTGAAAGAAAATTCTAACTCAGTCACATGGTGAATACCAACCTGTGGGATACTATTCAAAAAGAATGTCCACAACACAGTGAGATATGGGTTGCATACCACAAGGCTGTAGCAGCTGCTACTGAAGCAGTGCTGGCCACAATTGATATTTTTGTTATGTGCCATCTTTAATGTACGTGCCCCACATGCTGTAACTTCCTTTATTTACAGGAAAACCCGCCTACCTTAACCCAGCTAAACTGCTACACTAGCAAAATGTGTTTCTGACAATGACTCACGCAACTTTATAAAAAAGTTCTGTCTTTTAACCCATAAATTTTGGTCCTGACAGCTCAAGATGGAGAATTACACCCCTGTCTGAAAGTGGTCGTCACGGTGTCAAAACCAACAGATGCACTCTGTGACACTTCCCTCATTAACCTTAACTTGGTTTTTTCTTTGTAGATGATTCTGCTGTGAGAAATCCAACAGATGGATCCCCTTGTGTGTCATATGAAATATGTACTAACTATGATATAGTTTGAACGTACTCATATTCTAAATAACCTGTCTGCTCTGGCAGCTGTTTTTTTCTTTTCCATTTTTAGGACCGGGAATAATATCACTGTACATACTGACTCTCAGTATGCATTTAATATGTCATGATTTCACACATTATAGGAAATCAAAATGTCTTACTTCTACAGGAACATCTAATGCTCCTAGAAGTCAAAATCATTAACCTTTTGTCTGCATTACTTCTACCTATGCAAATATAAAGCTCATACAAGTGCTAATGACCCAGTGTCACTGGGAAATGAAGCTGCTAAGACAGCTCATCAGAATCTAAATCAGAATACTGTATTTAAATAAATAAATAAATAAATAAATAAAAGTTGTTGTTTTCAGATACTCCGTGTAAAGTAAAATATAAATACAGCATGAGTGGAAACAAGTGCTAAGATAAGGGGTAAATAAAACAGTAAAATACACTATAAAATGAAATTAGATAAAATATACAATAAAATAGTATGGTAATAAAGTTGACAATCTGAGCATATATACAATGAAATGGTTAGCGTTTATAAAAAAAAAAATGAGAATAAGTAATTAACATTTGTTTTTTCTGTTTCTATAAATAACCATATGAGTCCAATCATCAAGGCAAGGAGTGGTACAGTTTTAATGACCACAGGCAAGCATGACTTCCTGCTACTTTTTCACCTGTATACCCCACTCTACAAATGCTTTTATCTGTCTTTTAATAAAGTCTATCTGCTTCAAACAGGAGCTGATGATGTAGTAAAAATTCAATGGAAGTAGGAAAAAGTTTATTGAACTCCCATCTGAACTCTGGGTTGGTGTAAATGGCCTCCCAGTACTGCCAAAAGCCATACTTCCTTCTTTGCAAAGTTTGACACATGGTCTTGACCATGTATCAAAAGGGAGGATGTAGAATATTGTAAATAGATTTTGGCATACGCCAGGATTTTTTCAACTTTTTGTTAAAAACTTTGTTAAAAAATTGTGTGATTTGTTAAACTTAAAATGTCGGCAGAGGCATAGCCTCTGTCATCCCATCCTCGTCGCCAAAATGTCGTGGAAAATCTCCTTTGAGTAGAGAGTGCTAAATCTCCGAAGAATTTCAGATCTCAGCGTATGAATCAGATGTCATTTAATACACGCAGCGTGGAGAGAATGCTTTTGCCTTCTCTCCACGCTGCGTGTATTAAATGACATCTGATTCATACGCTGAGATCTGAAATTCTTCGGAGATTTAGCACTCTCTACTCAAAGGAGATTTTCCACGACAGAAGTCAGAGATCTGGATTAATTTCGTGACAGTCTTTTTTTTTTTTTTGTTGGAAAAAGTCAACATCATCATACGATCCACCTTATTCCTAGCCCCCATGATAACTTGATAAATGGGCATGATTTCCACTGTGCATATTCACTTAACCAGAGGCAGGTTTTCCATGATAACAGGATGGCAATCTTCATTTCTAGAGCGATTTGTACAGTGTATCATTAGTTGATGAAGAATTAGGCGTGGCTTGAATGAGTCAATACTACTAACAATGTTATTATTGCTTAGCCACTTAGCTAATGCCTCTAAAGCCTTGAAAGTGCCGTCGGTGGGACAGTTATAATGATACTTTGTTACTTACGCTAGCTCCACGGAGCACCGGAAGTATCAAACAAACTTATTGATAACATGCTGAAAATGACGCTGTTGCATGCTGATGTGTACAGGTGGTATTCACCAGATTCTTAGTTTAGCCACTTAGTCCCCCCCACTTAATGAAAAGTTAAGGTACTGCCAAAATGATTTGAAAATCCTCCAGTGGAGACCTTGAATAACTGCAGTAAGAGTTTCCATGAGCAATCCATCCAACTGTAGTCAAGATATTTCACTCACAAACAAGAGAGACAACTTCATGGTGACACTACAGGAAAAGGTCAGGGGATCACCAAACACATTGTGGTTCATCGTCTGGGAACCTTGAATGTTTGACTGACAGAACTCAACAGATGTCAAGCATTATTGCTGAATGACAAGACTTTGACCATCTGACACTAGATGAAAATTCAGAGGATCACTGAAGTCATTAGACTTTATCCTCTGGGGAAACTGAGTATCTGTTCTAAACTTCAAGATCCATTAGGTGCCTGTTAAGGAGTTTTTTACATTGATTTGTGTGATAATTTGATACTTCTACATAAAGTATAAAAATATATGGAGTTTAAAAGATCATGGAATAGTATGTATATAGTAAAGGAAAAGGTATTTTGTCTTTTTGTGTCGTTTTAGGCTCTTTCTCACTGTAGAGTTCTGTGTATGGCTGAGATGTATATGAAGTCGATAGCTCGTTAATTGAGTTGACGTGCAGTTTAAGCTGCAGGTAATTGAGAGGGCTATGGCTGTGATCTGTGTTAATTAGGACATGCTGCAATTAAGATTACAATTAAGATAACCGAACAAAAAGAAAAAAAGCTGGATGGATGTAAAAATACATCCCAGTAGAAACCTCAAAGTGAACACGGGGTTTGATGTAAACTCCCCGAGGAAACAAACCTTTGAGGATGAGGGGATGATTTCTTCTATGACCAGGAGGAACACAGTGAGTGACACCAGCACTGATGTGGAAAGTGACAGCTTCTCTCCTTCGTCGGATGGCAAATAAAACACCAGCACGGTCAGAAAGGAGAGGCCGAGGCATGGGATGATGAGGAACAGGGTGTAGAACAGGGGCAGTCTCTTGAGGATGAAGGAGTAGGTGACAAACGGGTACCAGTACACCCCGTCCCTCCTGCTGCCCTTTACTCCTGTGGCGTTGAGGATCTCCCACTCTCCGTTATCGAAGAAGTCCTTACGGTCCACGTAGTGATCCACCAGGACCAGGTCCACCATGTTTCCGTCGTAGGTCCAGGAGCCGAACTTCATGGAGCAGTTCTGTCGGTCGAAGGGGAAGAAGGTGACGTCCATGGTGCAGGAGGACTTGTAGCTGGCGGGCGGAGTCCATGTTATGGTGCCGTCCCAGCGCACAATGGCTTTTGTCATCAGGGAACCCTCAAAACGGCCGTCCGCGCTGGGGGGAGATGAGAAAGAAAGGATGATGAAAAAATCATAAAGACCAGTGAGTGTGAGATGTGAAATATGCAGCAGAGTTAACAAGCACGGCCTCACAGTGTGCTGCTGATGTGTGCAGAGTGCTGCGCAACTCACTTCTCATACAGGACGATGTCAGGCAGCCATATCGTCTCCGAAGGCACTCTGATGGAGGTAATGCCTCCATAGTCATCTGGGTTCCACTTCAGCTTCACATCAACCCACTCCTTTATATTAATAAATAACAATGCATGATGACTTATACAATCTGATACATTATGCCTACACTTTTGACCACTGTATAAAAGCCTTCAGCTGCAGATTCTGCATTTCAGCACCATGGACAGCTGCACCTGACTGCTGACTGCACAAAGGCAATGGAAACAAGGTGTTACACTATATCGTGGTCCTTTGCGTGTTGCCTTGTCCACGTCCATGTTTGTGTGCCTTCAATTCCATGTAATCTCCTTAAAACTTCAAGATGTATTGATTCATATGTGAAAGTCTTTATTTTCACAGAATGTGTATTCCTTTTGATGTCGCCTCCGCTGTAAATGAGCAATAAATCACATTTACAAAGTTTCTCAGTGACATGTTGGAGAACCAGATAAGATCAGCCCTCAAGTGATTACATGACGATCACATGTACGATCTAACCTGAGCAGGAGAGCCAATCAGAGACAAGGATTTACCCTTCATCTACCATATATATTTTTTTCATTTCTTGATCCGTAGAATGTACTCATGATATATTGCTCTGCAAAATGACTTCTTTATTTCTGCTAACCAACATTATGTGTCTAAAATGTTTAATTTCTTCAACTATCATGTGAGATTAACAAGAATCTAATACATTTATGATAAGTAATGGGGATTATGAACCACAAAGTGTACCCAAAGAAGGTATCCATTCAGTCCAAGGAGAATTGCTCGCCTTGTGCATATGCCAAAAAAGTTTAGTCTAGTTTCCAGGTTTACTTCCTGGTTATGAGGCCCACTGAATATACGTAGTGGTGTTTCTCCCACTCTCATGAGCTCCCACTCACAAGATTTTACGTTTAATACACTTAACAGTTTGAAGACATCAAAGACTTATACAACTGCTTTTCTCAGCATGGGGAGAATTCCACAAAAACAGACAAAACAAAATAAAACGAGTCATAAGTAACCTTGCTTGCAGTTCGAATCGTCCTGTCAACGGTTTTGACTGTTTTGGGCTGTGACATCATTTTTTAGCTGCGTTACAGCAAGTAGCCACTGAGCACAACTGAAGACACGAAGAGGAAGCCAAACAAACGCAAATAGTAGGTGAAAACTCTCCTAATGTACTTACTGCTTCAGAGAACATATGAATCATAAAGATCACTGATGTATTTTACACTCACTAGAAAATGTGCTTGGAAGCTGTGTGTTCACTGCGTCGCTGTACTGCAGTCATCTGGCATTGAACATCCAAAACCATACTTTCAGCAGATAAATAAGTCCACAGTGTCTTCATATTGCACTGAATAAAACCTGTGTATACTGGAACATATTCAGTATAGATTTGCAAGCTCCACTTGAATACAGTAGTACGCCACAATGCGTGACATTGAACATTTTATCCAGGCCACAGAAGCAAATTGCAGCTAACGAATCAAAAATGAGCTGATCTCCGTTTCAGTCATTAAGTGCTTGAAGAGTTCACAGATATATAAAAAATAGCACCTCGCGGCTTAAAGATCCAGTATTTGTACATAGAGACATCAACCGTTACCTGCCAGAGCCAGACGTTTGTAGTCATCAGCTGGTTCTTTTCATCCTGCAGGAGGACAGAGAGGAGGTTTTGTTCACTATTCACACATCTTAGCGGGGCTTACTGTGAACAATAAGAGCCACTAATGAGGTGGTGAGGAGCAACCCACGAGACAAAAAAATTGAGTGAGATTAGAGAAAGTACTTAAACCTAGTTAGAAAGGAAAGATTTTTTGTTTCAAAGCGGGTTAATTGCTTCCATTGCCTGCCACTAAGAAAGCACAGTGGAACATCTCGGGGGTTAAGTGCCTTGTTTGGGGGGGTACATCTTCACCATTTAATGAGCGAGAGATGGTACTGCTGGCAGCGCTAACAAACATAGTGCTGCCTCATTTGCCGAATCCAAGTATCGATGTATCCCGCAGAAAACAAAAGAGGGGGAGGGTGGAGGGTGGGTGAGAGAAGGTGTGAGCAGTAAATGAGTTTGCGGAAGCCAGAGAATCTGTGCAGGAGGGAGCCTTAATGGGAAGCAAAACCAGAGAAAGGAGACAAATCTATGGCATGGATTTTGCAGTTTGTAGCTTTTTTTTCGAGAAGCGCTGAGGAAAAAACCTGACCGTATACCCGTCCGGAACAGAAATTGAGCTGAAAGTAGGTGGTTTATTCAGAACTCCACAAGATGGCACTCTAAATCTAAATGTTATTTCAGAAGTAGAAACATCAAATGCTGATGTAGTCAAAATGTGGCTCTCTGTGGAATTGTGGAAGCAACTTCGTGTGTGTGTGTGTGTGTGTGTGTGTGTGTGTGTCCTTGCGTAAATAATAAATGTGATGTGTTTCCTCTCAGCCTGATGGCCTCATTACTTCCCCTGCTGCTGTGAAAGACCACTTTGGACCTCTCCTCTCACCTTTCTTCCCCGCTCAACTTTTCGGTTTCTCTTCCTGCCTCTTTAAATCCCTCGGCCCCTCACCTCCCTCCTTGTTTATCCTGACACTCCTGTCCTCGGCGTAGCTTTCTGTGCTGTAGTTCCTCCGTTGAACTCCCTCAATAGCCGCCCATTTCCATCTGTTACTCTCCGTGTTTGTGCACGTGTTCCTCTGCTCTGCTTATCTCTTATTATGTCTCCCTGACATTGAATAAAGACCTCCTGCCCCGTCTCAAACAGATAATGTGCCAACTCTGAACACAAAAAATCTCATTGACTTCTTTCTGTTCCTGTGATGCGTCGTTGCGACTGCGAGTTCAACGTTCCTTCCCTCCTTCCTCCTTTCCTCTCTTTCTTTCCTCCCTCTGATCCTCAGAAGACGCTAACAGGATTGTATTAACCACGTTACGTAAGGCTATTTTAATTTCTGCAGAGAGCTTTCCTTAACAGGTACACACAGCTTACGACCGCGTGCCGGGTTTGTCTCCCGGAAGCTTTGCGGCCTCTATGTCTGGTTTGCTCAAGGGCGCTCAGGAACTGCGGAGACAGTTAAAAGTAAATTCACCTGTATCATATTAATACGATGCATAATGTATGGCAAGGAGAGAGACAGAGCTGACATTGAGGATACCAAGTAATGTCCTCAGCATTCGTTTTGTTTTTGTTTTTCCAAATGGTGAATTTGTGGGCTTTGGCAACATCTCGTTGCTGATCGACCTTTCAAAGGCCAGACTGATTGTATCGATTTCCCTTCAGCCGCTCTCCCTCTGTCAACGTAACTAAAAATGCAGAGTAAGCCCGCCAGCCGCATACCAATGAGATGGAGGCGTTCCGATCAAACTCCGTTGAACAACGTCCATGTCTGTGCTCGTTTGGATACATTTCACAAATGTTGTGCCTTGTTTTTTTTCTCACCACGTCAACCAGCTGCGAGATCTTGAGTCCAAAGCGCACGGTGATGGTGTCGTTGGCGTGCTGGACGGGCCGCACCCACTTCTGGTAGCCCCTGAACAGGTTCCTCAACAGAGAATCCTCCATCTCGGCCAGCGACACAAAGTCTTCTTGAGCTGAGGGAGCCGGAGAAGAGAGAATCGATGAAGACAGAAGACATAGGAAGTACGAAGTGTTTGTCAGAGCACAGCTGTGGATGTGAAATAAGCGAGTTGGTCGATTAACAGTTCGCTTATATGTTTTGTCAACAATCATGGTAACTGATAAATTAATTTCTGATCATTTCTGAAAATGCGTGTCTGCCCAGAACACGTTTCAGCCTTGTTTTTCAGTCGTCTGGCAGACGCTGGAACAGACATTCCTCTCTTTCAATCAACTCGACTGTCTACACAGCTGTTGTGCTTCATTTTCTTCCGTTTCACATGTGTAACAACCGTGATTGTGTTTTGGATTTGTTGCGTGAGTGCTGTCAAAACACAGGTGGCCTACACACAATGAAGCGCCCCATGAACGAGTCTGACAGCCAGGAAATTGGTACTCCAATGATGCACTTCCTGTTTTCCTGTCTCAAAGTCAATCGTTTTTTATTATTCAATGTGTTTCCAGGGAGATGCCTTAAATCAGGCTGTTGATAACAACAAGCTTATGACACGTTCACATTTGCTTCAATGACACCAGTAAGTGCCACAAGTCCGTCTTTATGAGCTGACTTTAGTTCCTAACTACTCTTACTCTACAACTTGTAGATCAGTTTTGTAAGGAAGAGTGTAAAGTATAGTGTAGTAGGAAGCTTAGTGTTGGTGAAGTCATGCAACCACAGTATAGTTCCTCTATAGCCATAACCATTAGCTTTTTACTTCTAGTAATTGCATTTACGCATTTACTTTTAACATCATAAAAGCGGTGTTCATCTGTGAACATTATCTTGCTGAACAAAACGTCTGTTTGCCACAGATCTTATTTTCTGCAGTAATACAAAGTTCAATTGAAAAAGGGGCTTTCTGTCAAGGGAACCAGAGCGATTTCTTCCAGGATTGCAGGTTAGATACTGACAGAGGATCAGATGTCAGTTTCACATGATTATGGCCTCCCCGGCTCACCACACTGATCTGCTAATGTGCTGCTCTCAAGTCTGCATGCAGGCTGTTTGGACACTGTGTGTGGCTCACAGCATGATGATGTTCAGTGGGTGTCACCCTTACCATGTTCCACGTTTTAGTTAAGCGTGTCTGCAAGCTATCATTTGTTGATTGGCACTAAAAACAACGGGCAGCTGATGAGGTTCGAAAAGGTAATGAGGGTTCATCTGTACATGAGTATCTCTATCCATCCACTGGTTTTTGAGTGGACTGACTGAGTGACATGCCTGGAGTCAGTCTGCTATAGTCTGGATAAATAGATGGACGAAACGAGCTATTTGAGGACGCTACCTTGGACTCTGGGCGACCGTGATGGGCATTTTTTTTTTCTTTTTTCAGACATTTTATGAAGTAAATTACTTGATTTAAAAAAAAGAAAAAAAAATTGAATCAAATAGTAATATGTAACTTCCATGTGCGCAGACAGATGTGTGCATAAATGTCACTCTCTTGCAAGATCATGCAAAGACAATGTGATACATGTCTCAACAGCAAGTGGAGAGAAAAATTAAGTCAAGGCCTAAGAGTCAGGCACACACACACACACACACACACACGCACGCACACACACACACACAAATACCGTCAGCCCTGGACTGACAGCTGGCCATGGCCGAGCGAATGCATCTAAGCTCCCAAGGCTGACAAAATGATCATGCTGACATGATCACCTCAGACAGAACAATTGCCAGGGGAGACGAGCTGAGCTCAGAGCGCTTTGTGCAGCCAGGCACAAGACATAATATTCAGTTAAAGAGTGACGCTCACACTGAGCAGGAGACAGTGCAGTGAAGGAGCAGGGCTTTCACTCCACCAGCCGTGGTTCAGATGCAGACAGCTGGGAGATATCAGGTCTCTTTGGTAGACAATTACAGTAAACACACTCTGATGTTTTACGGTTGCAGAAAAAAAAAACAACATTATGCTTTGTAATTGAGTTTGGTTCAGTTCAAAATACACAATGGACAAAGGGACATGCTATATGTAATAAGAACGAATGTTTTAGCCTTGTAGTCAGACAGTTCGGAGTCTTAAAGTTTGCATACTTGATTGTACTGACAGCCCGGGTGCTCACCAAGAGCTATGTGTCCCCTCGAATTGTCCTCAAGCTAGACACTGAACCTATTCCCTGTTGCACTTTGTAACTCGGTCTAAAAGATGCAGATGACAGCAGCATTTGCTGGACGCTCAGAGCATTTAGTGGTGTTTTTGTACTCGATCAGCACAACGGAGACTCCCACTGTACTTTAGTGGCTCTATCAGCTCTGAGCTCTGAGCGTTCGCCTGCGTAAGAGGACCGTGTTTGGCACCGCCGACAGCGAGGCCGAGGCTGATAGACGGGAAAGAGAAGTTCGAATCAACAGCCACTCAAACAAGAGGGATGCAGCGGAGGAATGGAGAGAGCTGATAAGGAAAGAGTGAGACAGAGTGACCCGGAGCAATTCCCGGCGGTGTCTGAGAGAGACAGAGCGAGGGGGGCAGGGTAGAGGTTGGTGCAGAAGGAGAAGTTAACTGGGGCAAGGAGAATGAGAGCAGACAGCAAAACAGATAGAGAGGAGAAAGCAGATTCCCATTTCAGCTCCTTTAAACAAGGCTCTACAGTGTGCAAACCCTCTAATCTGACGTGCCACACATATTACTGTTGTGTATTGTGCTACTGTAGTTTAGAGAGAGAGAGGAGATTTTCCCTGCAAGATCATAGCAGCACCACATATGAATATATCTATGTAGAATATGTGTTCAATAAGAAGTCCATAATGAATTGATACAGTGCTGAAAACATTCAAAGCTATTGTATTTTGACAGTACGGTAGTAGTTTTGATGGGGTGAGGGAGTGTCCTGGGTTCAGCAGTGCATCCACGGCTCTGGGGAAAAAAGATGTAAAGCAGCGTGTGAGGATGCTTTCTATAGTGCAGCGGCAGAAGTGTGCCAACAGTTTTGGGTGGGGTCGCTGCACCTCAGGACCCTTAGGAAAAATAAGGGCCTCCTTGACCAGGTGAGAGGTGTAAAGGCTCCAGTTCAGCCCCTCAGATACATGGACATCTACAGTAGGTTCTCAAAGCTGGACACTTGCTCCACCCCCTGCCCGTCAGCTGACTTTTGGTGTTTCCTCCACCCAGATTAGGTCACAGTCCTCTCAAGCCAATCGTATCATTGCTGCTAAACTCTAAAACTGCTCTCTTCTCTGCTGCAAATTGTCATTGTATTGCAAACCTCCCAAACCCTCCACCCCTTTCAACTCCAGCACCCAGGGTCAGAGCTCACCAGAAGCCTGACCCCCTTCAGATCCATCCAGATCTGAGTCGTTCTCATCCTCTAATCACCACCACCACCCGTCTTTAGACTCCACCTGTGGGGTATCCTAAACAAAGCACAGCCCCATCACCCCCCTAAAACACAAGATTTTGTGAAGGGGTCCAGTCGCCAAAGACGATTCACATTTCCCATCTTTATAGCGCACATGTAAATAAATACTACTGTGAGGAGACCAAAAGCATGTCTTAGTCTGTCTCTCAATACTTTCAATATTTCCCACTGCCTGTGTGTTTCAACTAGTGTTTCAAGAGAATCAGTAACTTTCTACAACGGCTGGCACCGTAGTTTTCAGCAAATGTTACTCAAACGTGAGAAACAATGGAGCTCTGTGGCACAGAGGAGTGAGCTTTATCAGACTTCGGATAAGCGGCTTGGTGGCGGATTAATTCATTCCTGGTTTGGGTTTTATTTATAGTGTCTCCTACACAGAAAATCCACACTGTCTACATTTTATTGTGAGAAACTGCGAAAAACTGAAAACTGAGGTTTAAAGCAGGCCGGCGTGTTCACACTCAGACAGATTACCTCCCGTTGCATCAGAGCCCCCGTAAAGCTCTCACTTTGTACAGGCTTGAAGCGGGGAGTCGGCACACTCAGTCAGCTGAATCCTATCTACCATCTCTGCAGGAAGCACCTCTGTCTCCAGATCGTCGTCAACAAAAGACGCAGGAGCCCAACAAGTCGAACACCGCGGGGATGGATTCCTCAAAGAGCCCGCGTCCTCCCTCAGACAGGGGCTGATTGAATCTGAGTGTGTCCGCGCGCGTGTGTGGTTGATTGAGCGGAGGTGGAGGGGAGAGTATTGATTGGAACGCACAGTCTGATGGCTGCGGGGGATGGGGTTGACTCTCCGTGGGGAAATTATGATGCATTAGTGCATGCATACACTGTGTGTGTGTGTTTGTGTGCGTCTGTGTGTTTGTGTTTGTGTGTTTGTGTGTGTGTAACACTTTCCTGATGATTGATATGGACACCAGGGTGACCCAGTGTTCAAACAAACACCCTGCCTCCTTCTCAATCTGAAACACCCCATGGGCGACACAGTGGTATGATCACCTTGTCTCTGCCGCCATCTGTTCTCTACGGAAACCACAGCGGGATGTACCACTGAGAGGGGTAAAGGGATGATAGGGAAATGGAGGGGAATCCATTTTTTTTTCTTTACTGACTATAGTGCAAATGAAAGACAGTTTAACTTTCTTTTCTCCACGCAGCTGTCACTGGTTTATGATGAGGCGCTTCCAGGTCGCTGGAAAAGAGGAACATTTTCAATCCAGAATACAGAGAGAAAGAAAGCAAGGCGCACCCGCCTGTTTACCCATGATGCAACAAGACAGGTACCTCTAGGGTAGCCAAGACTTTTCACTTTGGTTGACTTCATTAGCCACAATGCCTGTGAGGTTACTGTAGGTGAGCGTGCACGCCAACACATGTTGGTTCGCACATAGTCACTGGACGCCAAAGACACTTAACATCACATGACCAGAGGTGACCACGTGTTTGCAATATGAGAGTTGTGTTCTGAGCTGTTTTCCACTGAAGTAACAGAGCATTAGTACTTGTGGAAACAGTTGCCAGCGGGGATAGGTGGCAAAAAGTAAACATTTTTACAGTTGACGGATACTGCAACGGCAAAATGATTCACAATTACTGAGAGTGGATACTGCACATATTCCGAATAAATATTTGATTCATTGTGCAGCTTTACACCAGAAATAAGTGACGAAATATGGTGGGGTTTTTTTGTAATTTGGGTGAACTGGGCAGCATTAATTAAACCTTCTTTACAGGAAGCTCAGTGTCGGTTTCAAGTGTGATTCCTCTTGACACTGGGACAGCTAATTGGTCGCTGAAGGCTGAGCGATATGGCCTCAGCCTGCTGCTATCAGGATACTTTCAGGCTATACTGATATGTAATGTTCATCTTCGCAAAAGTACTTCAAAGGGTACTTCAAAGACTGGGTGACACAATCGAATAGTAAATTATTCAGGAATCTAGCATTCTGTGGATCTAATGAGTATCACAATATAACAATATCCAAAATCTAATACATCGATATGACATGGATGTATTGCCCAGCCCTACTGAAGGCAGATTAATCATTTCTTGTCAACTTTTCCTCTCATCTCTCTCCCTCTCCCTTTTTACTCTTTCTCTCTCTCTCACACACACACACACGCAGCATAAATATACAGCAAGCAAGATTTAGAGCATGTGCTGCCAAGAGCCACTCCATCTTAAGATTAGAGTGGTGTATATGCTTTACAGTCAGCTGAATCAACACACACACGCGCACACGCACACACACACACACACAATATCTCATTCTTCGCTTGTCACACTAACACCTGTGACGCAAAAGGTTTACAGTTGCATTATTATGTAAGGGAACTGTTGCCTCATTAATGTCCATGTCCTCACTGTCCCATCTCACTCTGTCCTCCTGTAGCGCCTCACTCACTCACTCGCTCGCTCGCTCTCCCTCGTTCAGGGATCCCAAGGGGGCGCTGCGCTCCCGTTCTTTAACAAATCATGACCGCGCTCTTCTCACCTGACCCCACCGTGTCGTCCTGCTGCCTCCTCCTTGGGCTGAAGCGCATTAATATATGAATTACGCCAATATTATAATAAAGCTCCATCCTCATTAAGAAGCACCAATTAAGTGTGGTGTGGCTGGATGAGGCTGCGCCGTGGTGGGATGCTGCGCTTTAACCGCGCAACGAGACCCCCAAAATCCTCTCCAGGGTCCGACTGTTCCTGGACCTGGAGTGGTTTTGAGTGTGTTGCCGTTGCGGACAGATGGGACGCTTTCCTGTCAGGTCAACAGCTTCAACAGTTTAAAGACCAAATAGCGTGTGTGTTTTTTTTTTTCCTCTCTCAGTCTTACCTTGCGTTGTAGCCTTCCCGACAGCCAGGGAGAACCACAAAACCGCAACCGCAAACTTCATTCTCCCTCCGGGTCCTCAGCAGCACCGACTGGATGTGTCCACAGCGAGGATCAGCTCATTTTACTGCCCGCGCGTCACTTCAGCAGCCGAGCGGGACCTCCGGAGTGTCACCGCCGTGGTGTCCGGGCTGAGTGATGAAGGACGGACGCGCGTTGGAGGCTCTGTACGACACGATGTGAGGGAACAGAAGCAGATTCGGTTCCTTTTGTCCAGCTTTAATTCCTCCAGTTGTGTCGCCAGCGCCGTTTCCCCTGCTGCCGCTTTCAGTGTGTGTGTGTGTGTGTGTCCCGGTGCCGAGATGGACGATGCCGGAGCGGAGCCGGTGCTGAGGGCGGGAGGGAGGAGGGCTGGCCCGTCAGAGGATGGAGGAGATGGAAGGAGGACAGATACGGTCCCCATCCAGAGAGGAATAGATAGATAGATAGATAGATAGATAGATAGATAGATAGAGGTTAAATAAAGGTCTGATAAAGGTCAAAATACAAGCTTAGATGAATACATATACATGACAATTGTAATTTTATGGAGCAATATAATGTTATTTTATGAGGGCTACACACTAAACTACATCTCTCAGTGATGATAACAGCAGTCGGTAACTTCACTCCGGTTATGTGCATTTGGTAGATTCCAGTTTAGGCGTCAAACTACATGAAACAACGCCTCACATTTAAACGTTTCACAGTAATCTGGATGCTGTTCTAATGTGGGTGATGCAAATGAATCAAAAAGCGAGGAAAGGACTTGCCACACTGACCTAAAACTTCTCAGTATTTATTTAAATAGTAATCTAACACCGGATTAAAGGGCATTTTAAAAGTGTCAGGTGTGTGTCACTTCTGGATTAGCATCACTGATGGCGTGGTCAGAGGTGGGGAGAACTACGCTCTGTCATAACTGCAGCAAGATGACACGTAAACCACTGCCGATCAACAGATTGAAGACTTCTTCAGCCACTGTTAAAGATACAATATGTAACATATCTGCCTTAAAATGTCTGAAAATATATGTTTTGTTGTGTGGTGTACTTACATGATCCCAAATGTTTCCAACGATGCTTGAATCCAGAGAAATCAATTCTTATATTCAAGGGAACGGTGCGCTTCATTTCGTCACCCGGCGATATAACTTCCGAGTAAGTCAGAGGGTGAGGGAGGAGGTCACGGTCGTAACGAAATGTAACGTGATTAAAGCTTTAATACATTACCTCGTCCCGCCGTAACATTTCCACCTCAGTCACATAAATAGATACATTCATCAGCAGTGGTCGTTGAAAGCAACGTTATGTAGAAATTGGCATTTTGAGGGATTTGGCGCCCCCTACAGTCTCCGGACTGCAACACCACTGTCCTAAATAGAAATCCCTGGTCTGTAACCGTCATTCAGACAAAACCCATTACGACATAACAACGTTATGTGTTGGAGTTTCTTGAAGTTAACATCTATGTAAGGCTGTGATCCTACCCACTCACTGAAGCTACATAGTGCAGACACCATTCACCCTATTACACTGTACCATCAAAATGATTTTGAAACATTTACTTTACTTAACTTTGCTTTAACAATGACAACAACAACCCCCTCGACCCCACGCTACTTACGTCTTTTGTTTTGTTGAGGAGGGTTCTCAGTCACCTAGGTCATTGTAATTCTAAGTGTTTTGTTTTGTTTTAATTGAGAGCCCTCTAGTGGCCGATACTATATACTGTGCATTTAAACAGTTTCTGCGTGAGGGAGAATGAGCCAGATGAAGCAAAGTACGTAAATACAGAGCAGAGTCCAGTGTGCAGGAGGCCCTTTCTTAAGTTTTAATTGCAACTGACATGTTTGATTTACAGGTTGGTTTACGTTTTTTTCAAGTGTATAAGATACTCACACACCTTTTTGTACAATGACAAAGAAATGACTTACTGAGTTCCTGGTTATAAGGAGATGATGATTGATAATGATTTAATTGGGTCCACACAGTTCTTAATCTCTGAGTCTAGGATTTACACAAATGAGGTTGGTGTCGTCTCAAATTACAGTGTAATATTCTTTATTTGTGTTCTCACAGACAGTCTGCGCTGGCTAAGCTTTACAGAGGAGGTGACTTTTTAAACATAGCCACTTTATTTGTCTACTGCTGACTAATAGAGCCTGCGCTGAAATACCCTTTTGCACTGAATGAGGACTGTGGATTTTTGTCGACCTTGCCCACACATAAAGAGTGGAATCCCTCTGTTGGACAAACAAAGCAGACAGCGGACAAAGAGTCCTTTAGTGTACAAACAAGCATGTGAGTACCACTTAAGACAGCCTTGAGTAATGTGAACCCATTCTTTAAATCAGAGACGGAAACTCTTCACTCTTCGCTCTTAACATTACCGACATCAATCATCGACGTGACCTCATCAAGGCTCCAACTCAAGTTATTGCACCAAAGGTCACGTGCAGTAAGGAGCGGGGGATTGCGCAGAACAACAAGACCGAGCAATTTACTTTACGGGCAACACTTGGGGATGACGTGGAGCACTTTAGCCGATGATGAACGGCTTAAGATCATCTTTCGGGAAGCAGTGACCTGTAAGTTTCCTCTCAGAAGCCCATCACATTGTTTTATAGGCGGTGAGCTTAGCACATTATCATAAATCAGTGGGGAGGGCAATCTGATGCTTCTTTCATTCAGATACACTCGAATGTACAGATGCAACGTCACGCCATGCCATCATCCCTTTACTGTCACAGAGACTATGGGTGAGGCCGTAAGCACAAAGAATGACTCAGGCACAACTAATAGATGTAAAGAGACCAGAGGGAAAAACAGATCCCAGATGACTGACACGATCCACCCTGCCACATCACATCCAGAGACCCAATCTGATTAGAGCCCATTATGTACGAGTGCATCACGGACCGTGATCAGAGCCTGATTCCAGCGGAGGCTGGAGGTGCTCGGGGCTATTATTTCATGTATGTTGTTATTCCAAACCTCTCGCCTTGCGCTGCTAAAAACTAAAGTGGCAAATATGAGCACTTACTGTAGCACTATCTATCTAATTACCTGCTGTACAAGCCGAGCGGATGAGGCGATCTAGTTATCGATCGAGAGTCTTCCACACTTCCAGCATGCGTCTCCTCCGGTTCAACTTACCTCTGTTTGGAGATAATGTAGAGAGAAAATAGGAGCTTCATGAATATAGTCAGGCTCAGCGGGTTTATTTTCAACACATGTGATATAAAATTCATTGTGTGACTGTAAAAGAGAGAGAATGTGAAGAATGGGAGGGATTTATAGAAGGGGGCCGACGTCCAAACAAGCCAGACCATCTGACAGGGAGCGGGGCAGAGAGCTCGGATTCATTTGCTTTGTGTCATTTATTCAGGCAATCTAAGAAGCAGTTAGTTGACTCGTAAAGAAGTCAAGGCGAGCTCGACAAGGAGATGGACTCCTTCCCTTCCGCCATCCCACCATCCCCCTCTCTCTCTCTCTCTGTCTCGTAATTAATTTGGAGCAAACAGCAGCTGGAAGAAGAACTGCGAGGTGAATCACTCTGCACCCACGCGCAAACGCAACCAACAAATGCACGGGATTTGACGGCCCATTCGTAATCGACACGCACACACCCTGATTTTCCTGCACACACGCAGGTCACATGCTTGAAAATCTGCCACTTGGCTGAGTGTCAGCTGCGTGTATCTCATTAAACGCTGTCTTACTCAGGCACCTGATCGCGGCTCTGCGATTGCCAAGACTTTGCCCACGGGGGGAACCCAGCCTATCTGCCTCACACACAAACACACACGGACAGAGACGCACACGTACACACGCACAGCTTTCAAGTAGGCACAACCTTCCCACTTATCTAACACCCAAACAAACTCTGCCACTTCTGTGTCAGTGCACACAAACTGGCAGCAGGAGTGCTCCAGCAAGCCTTATTAGTTATCCGGCGCTGGAGGTAAATGGAGATTCTGGATGGTCTTTAAATTGCAGACTACTTCAGTAATTAGTCTCATTCCACTTTCAATCCATGTTAATTAAGAAAATGAGTTCACATTAAGGTCATCAGTACTGAGGGGAAGTCTGGAGAGCAATCTGTGCTTTAATTATGAGAGAAATGTGAAAAGCCCCATGTTTTCTGACAGAATTGACTCAACTGCTGAGTGTTGCAGAAGATAGGAGCTCCTTTCTTTCTTTCTTTCTTTCTTTCTTTCTTTCTTTCTTCTGCCTCACAATAGGTTTTAAAGAGTAAGTGAACCCCAGAATGAAAATTCAGTTATTACTCACCTTCAATGCCTGTGGTCAGTCGGGTGAAGTTTAGTGCGTTAGTTAGTTAGTCCACAACTACAGATTCACAGCAAAAAAGCATTCTGCTTAACAACTGACGTGAATGGGGACTTGTTTTTAAATGTTAAAAAACCCAACAACGGGAACGGGAAGGGGAAAATAACCCACCAAAAAAAAACCCTAAAATGGCTTCCTACAACTCGTGAGGCATAATTTAAATTTCCAGAAGCCCCAAGATCCAGAATGTTATTGTGGACTTTGAAACTTTCAACTTTTGGAACAGCACAGAGGTGAGTAGATAATGACTGAATCTTATTTTTTAGGTGAACATGTCTTTTTTTTTTTTGTCTTAACCCTTAATTTTTTCCCAAATTTGAAAGAATCTCCATTTTCTGTCCTTTTGAGGAGGAAAGGAGTAATTGTATTTTTCCCTGATCATTTTTTGCATTGAATAAGTGTGGCTTTGTCAGACACATGGTAACCTTAAGCCACACTTTGACTTCTCAGTCAGTGGAATTGCAGCTGCCTTTTTTAGCAATCCCTAACAGGCCGAGGCTTATTGCAGGAACATAAGGGCGCGTACACCTGAGTGACCACACACACACACACACACACACGTGCTCAATTGAATCTGTTGTTCCCAACACTATTCAACAGTCAGGCTCCAGTGTGTGCTCGGTGACCTTTTCAAAGCAAACAGTGAAAGAAAAAGGAAAACTACAGCTAAAATAGGAGCATTTGCCTGTGGCCGTGTACACATGTGTGTTCCTGTACATCTATCTTTACGAGGACCAGCTTCTTTTTAAACCCAAAGAGAGGCGCAGCCGCTTGGGATTCAGTTGGATCGAGGGGAAGAGCCGCTGAGATAGAAAAAACATGGACACTCAATTTGTTCAGTTGCTCAACTTCATGCTATCAATCAAGTCATCAGCTAAAAAGGAACACTGCTTCATTAGCTGGCCACTCGCGGTGCTTTGTAGGCTAACATTAGCAACCTGTGCTCTTCCTACCCTGCCAGTCTGCACTGACATTACAGGAGCGGTACCAAGTGCAGCAACTTCACCGCTGGACTTTTCTGGCATCATTTGCCATCAAAGAGAGTCACATTAAGATAGCCAGCTAGTTCTGTATAAAACACAGGATACCTCGGCCTCCTTGATTGCTTTTTTTCTAAGAAGTGACATACAAAATAGACTACCACTGTAGAGCTGAGCTTCCATACTGGAGGATGAATCTAATGTAGAAATACTGGTAAGGCACAGTGTTAAGGTGCATTAGCATTATAACTCCAAGCCTGAATCTATGCATTAAGGTATAAGCAGCTAAATCTCACACGAGGAGATTTAGCGAAAGCTGACAAGAGTCAGACTTAGAATCCCTGGTGCAGGAGCCGATAGCGGGGACCTCAGCTGCTGTCATCTGTGGAGGTACCACTATTGTGTCACGTCTTTATCATTCCCTCCTCCTCTGTCCCTCATTTTCATACCAATAGTTCTTTATTTATATATTATAACGTATCTGCGCTTCCAAAACACATTTTCCTTCCACCTCAAACACACACGCAAACACACACAGCAACAAATAAAACAGGCATCTGAGCATTTGGGTGCCATAGGAAGGCTGGTGCAAAGCCTCTCCCACCTGCAGTCATCCAGTATGGCTGAGTGACCAGTTTCTCTCGCAAGGAGCATCGCCCAGGGGAATGAAGCTAAACCTTCGACAGAGACCGAGAGCGAGAGAAAGAGAGAAAAGGCGGGAGAGGACTGCAGCTGAATTAAGAAAGAGCTGTGGATTTCAAAGAGACTTGTTTAGATCCAAACGAAATCACGCACAGGTTGTGTGTTTTAACGCAGGTTAATAGAGGAGGTTAAAGATCTGAAGGGCGGAACAGAAACCAGCAGTTTGTCTGGAGTCTGTAGGGACCGCAGGAACAGGAACGCAAAAGTGTGAAAACATGCTCTTGACATATACTGTAAATGCTGCGCTGCTGTCAGACTTCCAAGAGAAAGCGCTTGCACAGTTCTGTAGTGCTAAATTAAAGATCCAGAGTAAAGAGCTGCAAGTATGTTGCATGCACACTGACACGTCTATTTAAACAATCCGCACGGATCAGGTGCCTGGCTGGAGAGCGATAGATGTGTACAATATTTAGCAAAACAGACACTCCAGCGCAAAATCATACCTGAGAAAGATACAGATCATCAAATGAAAATGAGAACACGCGCGACAAAGACAGCGAGCGGAGAGACACATCGGGAACCGCGATCCGTCGCTGATTACGACAAAGCGATGGGCCTGATTTTCTGCCCCAGTTGCCGTGGCAGCCAGGAGCAGCTGCAGTGGCAGGGTAGCATTCGCTCTGCAGCTCCTCTCCTCCGTTCCCCGAGCCGGTCGATTATCAATGATACGGAAAAGCAAGGAAGATCCTGCCGGGCCCGCTGCCCAGCACATGCTGGGGCCTCAGGAGGGGGGAGGTGGGTGAGACATACACTGAGAGGAACGGTTAGAGAGCGAGGGGGAGAAGGGGACATGTTGTTGGCTGCGCTGATACACCAGTTCAGGCTCAAAGGCACGAGGGACAATGGGGAAGGGAAAACAATCACACGTGCACACACACACACACACACACACACACACACACTTGGTTGTGTCCCTCAGGAGGTACTTGTATCGACTTTCATTAATTCCCTGGGGATTTACACTAACATTAGCCATATGTGTGATGCCACATCACCTCACATGAGACAAATACTAAATATGACAATGACTCCATGTCAAGCAAGCGCTTACATCATTTGGATTTAATGACACTGAGCATCAATGTTTGATTGGATCCCTCGGGATAAGCGTAAATCTCACCTGTGGTCAAGTAAGTTTTCACGTTTGTTTGTTGCACATGAGTAAAAATGGGTTTACAACCTGTTGGAATTGGGGGCAAAGTGGATGGTCAGAGCTGGTGGCAGCCAAGACACCGTTCTGATAATACTGTTTCTCTGACCCTTCCAGTGGTTAACATCTGGCGATATCTGTGAAGCCATGGATGACATGGATCTCAAACAGGACTATCCTTACCCTTTTCTTACCCTGCCTATACACAACGTAGATGAACAATATGAACAACCCATATATGCAAAATACTCACCTGCAAATATACTGCATCAAAATTATTCCTAGGGTCAAGACAGTAGTGCAGAAGTAGCCACACTCTGTGGTAGTAGCTAGCTAATTACCACGTCTTCTGTTTCATGGCAGTTTGCAGCCAGCTTTGAGCTTTGCATTAGCCCCCTACCGACAATGTGAGGGTGGAAAGAAATGGAAAATGGCTGAAGAGGTGTTGATATATTTACACGCGAAAATCATGTGTATTATCAACACAAAGTCGTGTTATCTTTATTTATTTTTAAATATCACAATTGTTGCATTTATCACAGTGTATTTTGTGGTGCAAAAGCTCAGAAAAATCAACCTCGGCCCAAAATAAAAAAAAGATGTTGCTTTTTTTGCAGTGTGATATTTTTGTGTAAATGTACTTGTGAAAAAAACAACAGTTGAAAAAATGTATTGACGTGTCAAGGCCTTCAACCTTAAAATTTAATGAATGAATAAAATTGAGCTTTTTTTCCAACAAATGGGAGATGAGTCCCCAAAGGAGACATATTATGCTCATTTTCTAGATTTTCATTTTATTATGGGTTACTACTAGACTAAGTTTACATGTTTTAGTGCTAGAAAAACACATTGCTTTTCTCATACTGTCCAGTGTTTCCCCCAGTGTCTGAAACCTTCTGTTTTAACTCCTGTCTCTCTTTAAGGCCCCACTGCCTGAATGCCCAGCCTCTTCTGATTGGTCAGCTCATGCATGCCTGGCCAGCATCGCCAACAACAACAGAGCAGCCAAAAAATATTGTGCCAAACTAGCTGCTGGGCATAAATTATGGAAATTGTGTTACTCCGCGATGTAATGTGATGTCACAAGGTCACGGAATTAATGATGAGGCACTTCAGGAACTGTGTTTTCTGTGGGAGAGCGGAACGTCAATTGGCGTAGACTTTGATCTTTTCGACTTTCAAGATCTTTTCCATGAGCAATAATCTATATAAAATGTATTTTAATATACTAGTATACTGTCGGTGTGACGGGCTGACAGATGGAGAGCGGAATTGAAGTTTTTAATAAAATGAGAGTCATCATTTCGTTATCAGTCATGTAGCATCAGCTCTGTTGTGCGTTGTAGCACATCTAGAGCTGAACTGACATTTTGTTTGTTGTCTAAAGACAGCTACATGCCCGTTCAGTGAAAAACAAAGTCATCACAACAGCAAATAAGCAAATACAACATATCTGCGTGTGGGCACGCAGGCACACACGCGCGCGCAAACCAGAGAAACAGGAGCTGGCATTAACTAAAACCAAGTCTGTCGTTTCCACTCTTCCTCTCTGCCTCTTTTCCACTAAAGCTGTCACAAAAATATTCTGATAGAGAGACAGAGAACTGACTCAGTGCGACTCACTGTCTGCTCTCGTGGATGCTGCGTACCTTGATAGGTGCACGCATGCTCAATCTGCACACACACACGGTGTGCACACTCCCCCTGCTCCTCCACCACCGAAGTTGTCACAAAAATGTTCTGATCCGAGTCTTAAAGGTATGACTCAATCAGACTCCTTCTCCCTTCCTTACTTTTACACCCTCTACTCGCCGCATCGCTTGCACACACGCGCGCGCACACGGCATGTCTCTGTGTATGCATTCTCCACACACACACACACACACACACACACACACGCACACACACAAACACACACCAACGTCACACATACACAAATGTCATCAAGTTAAGCTGTGACAAATATGCAGACACTTTCGGATCTGACTCATTGAGACTGTAGCAATTCTGTTGCCACACACAAGCACACACACGCACACACACACACACACAAGCACACACATACACAAACATACAAAAACCCTGTTATCTACCACCCTGCAACAGACCGGTATCTGAAGTCTTTGCAGTACCCAGGGGGCAAAGCAGTGGCAGCTATCAAAGCATAATGATTCACCCAGCTTGCTGTAATATGGAATTTTTTTTTTCCGAATATACTTAAAGACACACACACACACACACTGACTTGTGGTATTACTATATGCACACTGAAAATAGAAACAAGTGCTCTGATTTGACTCTCTGTTTGCGTGCTGGATTGCTCATGAATTTCTGTCACTCTAAAACCTACCGTAGCAGTTTATCTACTGTTACAGTCCCCTGTGCTGGGAATTGTAGTCAGATATCTGACATTAACAGTCTTTGTTCCAATAAGCGACCAGCTAATGATGAACACTTTTGGGAAATAAGACCTTGCCAAGATCGTGAATGTGCCTGGTAAATCTCAGCGGAGGACGTGCCTGAAGCTGCAAAAAAACGCGCGGTGGCGACGCTTTACCAGCCGACTGTGAGCGCCACACTCGTTCTGAAGTGCTAAAAAGGTGGAGATGATGCTCAAAGAGTGATAAGTGTGTTATTATAAAAACATATCTCTTGCCGCCCACTCCTGTTCGCTGCGAGAGGAGCGCTAAGTGAGGGGTCTTTGAGGAGATTTCTAATGAGTGGGTCATTAAAAAGCCATTATGATGTCACAGCGCTGTCTCACTGAGTCATCGTCAAGGACGGTGGGATGAATATGTCATGCCAGTTGTCTTAGAGAGGGTCAGATCACGCCGTGGATTGCGTGACTTCCCTGAATTGACCTTTGGACGTCAGAGATATGAAGCCATCTGAGAGAGCACTTTAATAAATGAGCTGCGTGGGTGACTGAGTAAATGACGGTAAACTGATGGGATTTTCATGACTACAGGCCGTGTGTTTATGTTAATTTGGGGCGTTAGTGAAGCTGCCTGAACACAGCAATATATTAATCATTAATTTTCCATGTTTCCTGTTTATGTTTACATGTTTCTGTCTATATACACTATATTGCCAAAAGTATTCGCTCACCTGCCTTGACTCGTATTTGAACTTAAGGGACATTTTACACTACTGCATCCAACGCTTTGCACTGCACTTGCTGATGTATGGCTTGGATGCAGCTGCTCGGCCATGGAAACCCATTCCATGAAGCTCTCTATGCACTGTTCTTGAGCTAATCTGAGGGCCACATGAAGTTTGGAGGTCTGTAGCGATTGACTCTGCAGAAAGTTGGCGACCTCTGCGCACTATGCACCTCAGCATCCACTGACCCTGCTCCGTCATTTTACGAGGCCTACCGCATCTTGGCTTGGTGTAAGACGTGTGTGTTCCTGCCTCCTTGCACATCCTGGGTAACATCTGTGACAGCCGGTTTACTCCAAGGGGAATGGCGGTGTACCAGAAGCTGTCCATCACCACTGTTACCCTCCTCGGCTGCAGATACAGGGCCTTTGCATCGGGCGGAATTTTCTTGAGATATTTTTCGAGCGACGTTACCGGGCAGAACGCATTTCCTCGCTCCTCGTACATAGCGCCCCTCCGGTTTTCTCTGTCTCTCTCCAGTGGGTCTTTATGATTTTTTGTTTCTTTATTGAACGTCATGGTGAAATATTTTGCTCCATTGTCGTCACATTGAAGGACGGATGAGTTGATGTAACAGTTTAATCCAGCCCGAAGTCCCAGGTAGCTGCTGATGCTGTACTACTCTCCTTTAGTTGTCCGGATTGATCCATAAAAGCCCAGGTTGTCTGCTTTACAGTGTTGGCTTCATTTTTGCTCTTCTCTAATTTGTCGAGGGCGGCTGATGTCATATCAACACACATGGTTTGCGCTGATGTATCCTGGCCTCTCTCCTTCCCTTCGTCCTCTTCTGAGACTGACCATTCGTAATTTAAATCAAATGCAATTTGTTGAAATATGTCCATCTTTGCGGTGCAAAGTTTGCCACAATCCAAGACAAGTTGGCAACGTTAATTAACGGTAATTGGAACGTCTGCGCAGCGGAGTGATATGTCTGTAAGAAGTCCCAGTGCGGTTGTACTCTATATCAGCACTCATGGAATGCCTCTTGTCCAAACAAATGACGTGGTCGGAACTAACTGTTGTATAAAAGGTTTTAAAAGATTATATTAAAAAGTATAATGCAGGTAAACATGCTTGGGGTAATTAAAATAGTGTAATAACATTGTTTATCCAGCAGAGTGCGTTTCAATGGGGGATAAAACAGCTGGTTTCAGGAAATGTAACAGCTTCCTCATTAATGGTTAAACTATAAACCAGCACAAAAATGACAATTGGCAACATAACATAAGCCACCATGTTCTGAACTGACACACTTAAAATGCTAACAAAAAGTAACATTTTGGTTTTAGAATAGCAAACTTTTGTGTATCTGATAATCTTTTCTTTTTTATACAATCGGGAGTCTGCACGGGGTGTTTCATTTTGAAAATTGACCAGATGTTCTATGCCTTTTCTGTGTCTCTGACTTCCTGCTGGCGTGATCTGCTCTGTGCAGCTTGTTGCAGCTTCCGGCAAAAATAAACCAGGCAGCTGGATTGCAAAGCAGCCGTGCCCGGCTTGACTTAACGGCGCGTCGGAGCTGATCGTGGTCGCTTTGATTTGTAACACACTATCCAATGCTTGCGAATGGAGAGTGATGGCAGGTTGACAAGGGGGATGCTTTTTGGTAATTTTGCTAACAAGGGAGACGGCATCCCCCCTCAAATCGCTTACTGTAGCATAGGAATACAAGAGGAAAAAAACTTTTTTTTCCAATCAAAAATATGCGTCGTTTTTTACTACAGCATGTAATCATTATCAATTGACACGATAACCAATCCAATGAGACACCAGAGGACATTGTACAATCCTCACTCCCAAAACGTTGGGATGCTATGTAACTCATCAATAAAAACAGAATGCCATCACGTGTGTTCCTTTGCCCATGGAGTAAAACCCTTTGTGCAAACATGTGTAGAACCTCGTCCCATCCCTGCATGTGAACGACTGAGCCTTTTGAGAAATGCCTCTCTCATATCCAATCATGATACTGTCACCTTTGACCAATGGACCTGTTCCCCTGTAGAGTGTTTGAGCAACTCTCCCAGCCTTTTGTTGCTCCTGTTCCAACTTGTTTGGATATTTAACATTTATTTACTAAAGTCACTGAACTTTAAATATATTGTCTTTGTACCGTTTAAAATTGGGCATGTTGGTTTTTAGCAGATGATCACATTCTGTTTTATTTATGTTTTACACAGTTCACAAGGTTGATACAGAAAAGGTAGCATTATAAATGTACTGACTGCACTGTTTGAATCAGTTCGGTAACAGGTTGAATTCCAAAAGTAGGAGCTGTTACCAAGGGATGTCCGACTTGTCATGAATTATTGAGAGACACGCAAGTCTCTTCCTTGTTTGTTCCGTGGCAGCTTGATGCTGAATTGTACAGAAGTATTACACGCACAAATGCACATACAACATAAACAATCTGCCAACATGAATTGCACATGTTCTTCAGGAATACATTCTCGAGGAAGCAACATTTCCCCGCTGAAGGAGCCCCGCTGAAAAAAGAAGGAGCCAGATTGTGCTAAGTGCAAACAAGCAGGCTCGAAGCCCAGCTGATTTGTTCCACCATGCTCATGATGTTGTCGGATAAACAAGAAGAGACGGTGAAAGTCAAAGAGATAGGCGGAGTAAACAAGCAACTTGAGATGGGGGGATGGCGCGTGGGTCCGCCCGTGGGGAAGCCGGGGACGCTGACACAAACTTGTATTTGATCCCAAGACGTGCACTCACACGCCAGAACGTTTCAGTTCAGGGTTGTGAATATTTTATGACCCAAGAAAATGAAGGAATACGCTGAAAAGCGCAGGAGAGTTAGAGAAGCCGAGAAACAAACAAAGTGGCTTAAAACGGCACAAGATCAACCAAGTTGAACTTCGAATATTTGAGAATCACAGTGCGCGTTACCTTTTCAAGACGTTGAAACAAGACAAGGCAGATGGGTGCATCTGCATCAAGACTGATACAGAAGAGTGACACTTTAATGTCAAGTTATCCCCCTGTGTTCAGAAAGGAAGAGCCTGGTCAGTGGTTTAAGTGAGTTGTCAAAGAGATTCTTACAGGCAGAAGATTACAAGGGGGCTCAGCTGTCTGAATTATACATGGCCTTGGTGCCATTTGCAGTGGTCTTTCTCCGTATTTCAAAGCTGTGTGACTTTATGTCACTGTTACTCAGCGCTGAAGGAAACAGTGTTCTTGGAAAAATGTCACACCAAAACTATAAAATATCAGGGGTGTTTTGTGTTCCTTGTCATTCTGGTATCATAATAATAAACTGTTTACAGCTCCGATTGTGAAAGTTAGAAACTTGAAAGGTAAATATGACAGGCTTTAAAGCTGCAATAGATCATTTTTTGGTCACTTGGCGGCAGCAGAATAAGTTGTAAATTCAATATTGACATTTTATCAGCTCAAATAGCTGCTGCAGTGAATTTGTTAACCGACAGCCACCTTCACACATCATGCAAACGTTGAAGCAACACCATCATTAATTTGAAGTAGTGTTTCTGGATGACTGACAGCTGTACCGCTGACTTCACGGGCAGTAGGAGGCAGATTCTGGCTTGTCAGTGAGGTGTACACCGGGTGGCACTGTTGAAAGTGTTGCAAGTGTTGAAAACAATTATGCTGCCTGACCTGGCAAGACTGATTCTCATTGCGGCCCTGAATTTGTGCTGGGAGCGAGCCCCCACTCCACCGGTGTAGCAGAGACGTAAACAACTCTCAGCCTCTGTTGCCTGGTTGTCGCTTGGATTGCGTCAGAGGACATTTGCATGAAGTCTGAGCTTTTCTCAACTTTCCCCTGTAGTGCTCCTGGGCTGTGGAGTTATTTTTGTGTCTTTATCATGCAATCAAACAGAATGGATTTGGGAGCAAAACTATCGACACTGCAATTAAAAAATCCATTATTGCAAGTAAAAGAAAATGTGTGATTAAAAATGTATTAACGGAAATCAAAAGGCTTTGCTCGCTGCTGAACTGCATCTTGTGGGCGGGACCTATGCTGAAAGATGCAAGACACGTCTCTATTGGCCAGTGTCGATCGGAGTGACAGGTTGGCCGTACCCATTTTTGAAGTCCTGCGGGAGCGGAGCATGGGTGTATAGACACATGATCAGTGAGCAGCTGTGTTTACACCTCCATCCTAGTAATTGCAAGAATGTTATGCTTGAAGTAATGAATGTAGATGTCTTTTGTTTAACGATCTGTGATATAGTAATGGGTAAAAAAAAAAAAGAAGGCCGCCTATTAACCCGCATGTGCATGTAACGTTAGCCACTAGTTAACGGGACTTGTGATCAACGATCTAACGTTGCAAACAAAAGTTTCAGATTTGCATTAATACATTTTTCATCACAAATATATTATACTTGCAATAATACATTTTTTGGTGGCAGTGTCAATAGTTTTGCTCTCAAACCTATTCTGTTTGATGCATACACAAAAGTAAACCCATATCACTGGGCACCTTTTAGATCTCTGTAGCTGCGCACTTAGAAGCCAGGTCCCTTGCTTTTGAGTTGGTATGTGTGAAAAGCCCAAAAGTACTAACTTTACTGTCTTTCAGCACTGATTTGGTCTTGACAAACTGCTCTTTAGCTCTGAAATGCTCCAACATGATCACCAGCTTAATCGCTAATTTTGTACGTCTGCCATTTGGTACAGGACTAGCAGTGTATCGTAGGTTCTTCTGAAAGCAGTTGCCTGCTGCCACTTGAAATGCGGTGGAGCGTACAGTTAGTGCCCCAAAAAAACAGAAAGATGAACTGTAAGATGCGATAACACTTTGTAGAGCTGAGTTGTGTGATAATTCTCTTTGAGTTCATCACTACAACTAACACCTTTTTACATCAGACAGTCATTTTTTTAATTTAATAAAAAATATGTAGCGTTGCTGCATTGAACAAGCCTGAAATATTCAGCACAGTGAAGCCCCTTGTCCGACTTCCTATTTCCAAAGTATACTGTTTTCCATTATAAAGTTCATTGTTTATGCGTGGGAATGCTACATTGCGAAACGGCACCCAATATGATATATTTTTGCAGTGAATTCACAATACTAACGCCGGTATGCAGCGCTGTTGTACACTTCCCTCCCACTGCTCTGTCTGAAGTGTGCCTGTGAGAGTTGCTCAGTTTAACATTGAACATTAAATCTTGTGATTTCCTGCCTCCGCCCGCCATCAAAGAAACACCTCTCTGCTGCTGCTGCTGCTGCTGCTGCTCTGGACCGCAGCATCACTGTCTTTCTTCTTTTCCTCTACCTCTTCCTCCTCCTCCTCCTCCAGTATCCCACATGCAAACAGATTCTCATGAAAGGGAAAGTCGCCCTCATAAGTACCGCTGAAAAAAGTGAGGGAAGCAGTTTCACACATGAAAAGACTTCTGTAAAGTTTTTTGGGTATGAATAACAAAGTCAGATGTTTTATACACGTGTCCACCAATAGCATCACGTTAACAGAAGAACAGAAGATGAGGCTTGTTGTACCTGTTTATCTTGTCCGCATCAGGATATTGAACGGTATCCGATTGAATCAGACGGGATGATCCTTTAATGGGATCAAAAGGGGGAGAAGATGGCTGAGAGTCTTGCATAGTGGTAAACTACTGAAGTGGCTGATGGGATGTCGAACAACATTGATTCCCAAAGGGAACGATCAGAAGAGGCTACGTGATTTGCAACAAATGTATCCCATCACAGTCAGTTTAATCACTGTAATATAGACTGAGGCTCATGGAGTACTTTAACAGCGGAGGGTTTTCATTGAATCGAACCTTGCTCAGAAAATGTTGAAATACTTTAAAGGTGAGTAAGCAAAAAGAAAGCCACTAAGCAGGGGCGTTTCTAGGGGGGGGGGGGGGGGGGGGGTGGGGGGGCAACAGGGGCTAGTGCCCCCGTAACTCTGAGTCTGGACCCCCCTGTGGCCCCCCTGACAGGGGGTCTGCATCAATAATACAATGACAGATTTCTTGCAATGATTTTGTTCTGAAGGGAAAGGCAGAAATAAAGTGTCTCAGCAGTTTACCACCCAATCAAAATTGCTGAAATTGTAAACACTGCTTTGTCTGAATGAGGGATTTATCCTTTTTTCTGGGTTGTATGTGCCCCCTAACAAAAAAGGCGGCCCCAACCTGGCCCCCCTATTAAAACTGGTCTAGAACCGCCACTGCCACTAAGGATGGTATTTATTGACTTTGCAAGACCCTTTGTTCCTTAATTAGCCAGTGCATGTACTAATCAGACCAAAGCTCAGGGACAGATGCCGGTGTTTTGGATTAATAAGTGACTAAGTGACTAAGCGAATAAGTGTTAACCAGCAGACTGCTGCTGGAGCTGGTGAGCTCTGGAGGAGACAGCTATGGGCAGAGCGTGGAACTTCTGGAGGAATAAACACCTGGAGTCGAGGAGAGAACAGAGTTTGTTACCTAAACTTTTGGGACTCAAAGAGGATTTTTCGTCACTTCTCAAAATGTCTGTAGCGATGAGCCCAAGGCCCCTGCAATGTACTGTAGTTCTCTCTGATTTGACAGATGAATGGAGGGCAAATGTACTTTACTTTAAACAGAGAAAGACAGTGGAGGATAACAGAAATATCCAGAGTCACACACACGCACCCTCGGTGCTGGCTGTTGCTCCGAAGATATTTTGGCTGCTTGGGGTGAATAAACTCCTGGTCAAACTCACACAGGTAACTCTGTTAAACACAAATGATCCAACAAAGACCTGAATGTTGTGAGGTGATTCGCTTTTAGCATTTTTTTTTTTAACCTTAGCTAGCACATTTCATTAAACAGGCTTCATTTGGATTGTCTCAGCTACGCCCACACTCCACGTCTTTGCCCATTTTTGATTAACCAGGAGTTAGTTACTGCTAAGATTGCCCACTTTGAGCTTCATTCTGGCTCTTCAGGAACCTCGCGATAATTTCAGGTGGCTCTATCCACTATTATTACAGTCAACAGTTGTTGTGAGGACCGAGGTGCCTGGGTGCGTGATACAATTAAAAAGCTGAGTTGAAAACCTGCACAGATATGAGTCTTAGATGAGATTTCTGTATTACTGGTCCCATCATAACTCTTAATAACAACCTCCAGTGTTGACAATGTAAAAACCAACTACTCAGAATGAATTTAAATCGAGTGCACAGCTGTTTTACACTCTCTGCCAGCCACTATGTCGGCATCTCTCTGAGAGCAACAGAGCTTCAGATAACACGATCTGGGGCCATACATCGGTGTACTCGCTTTATTACAACGTTCAAATTGTTACGTTTAACACAATTTTCAACATTGTCATCATCCCTCTCGCTCATTTGATCAAATAGGCTTCCTTATTCACTCTCTACAAACTCTTCCTCAAATAGAATTCTTAAAAAAAACATCATAAATCCCTGGCAGCATAAAAAAAATTAATAATTATGAATATAAATATCATACCAGAACCGAGCACAAGGCTGCTTGGCTTCATTCATTTCCACAACTTGGCTTTTCATAAAGTCATATAACATGATTGAATATGCCAGTGCAGCCCAAAGAGGCAATTTTCTAGAGGGACTCAGATGTAAATTTGTATTACATATGATAATGTTTCCTATTAGGATTCAGCGCCGTTCCCTTTTTTGCAAATCCCACGGAAAATAGAACATGAATCACGCCATACAATGTAATTCCAATTCTGCCTGACATCCCAATTTCATTTGACCTCCGTTACTAAGAGCCCTCTATTGTCGATGGCACTTTATAGTATGGCGTCACGCTGCTCCATTAATGTTTTTCATTTGGCCATGTTCCTTCTGCCTCTAAGCATAAAGCTAAACTGGTTGCGAATTAAATATAAATCAAATTGCACACTTGTATACAAATTGGGAAATGAAGCGACAGAGCGCACAATGCGCCTGCCAGTTGCAAAGCATACATTATTGATACTTTCTGGCCAGATGACTCAGTGTTGACGTCATCGAGTCCACAAAGCATCTTCATTTTCCTGAGCTTGATTTACACCTGGCTCCTGACAAGAAACTCAATGAATGACTCCAAAAACATCAAAGGTGTTTGGCTGTCAATCTAAAAAGGGTTCCTCTGAATTCAGTGTGTTGAGTAAGGTAAGATTAAATACCTGTGTCACCTTAAAATAGCAGCTCCACATTCATTGTGATGGTACAGAAGCTTCTGATAAGGTGAACACAGTCTCAGCCCTTCTGCCACCATATCGCTAGTTTCTGCATTATGTAACCTTGCAGCCATATGTTACACACAGCACCAATTATCACTAATTTTGGTGAATCTTGATCGTATTTTGTGGAGCACATGTTTCCTGGTTTTTAATCTGGCGTCCTCCAGCTACTTTGCCTCTCCTAGATTAACAGAGTTGACTGAAAGCAACCTATAACTGCTGCGTGCTGTAGCTGCAGGTTAGCTTTGTTAGCATTGATGCTATCGCAGCAGCTTTGGATCGCCGGGACAAGGAGGTGTTCAGGTCCGGGGGCCGCAATGCTCTCCAGATCCAGGTGAGCGGGCCATGGAGCCAGGCTCAGCTGTCTCCACGGACAAGACAGAGGTTCAGAAGCTGAAGAGGACGCTGACAGAAGACGCTGAGAAGTGACAAAGAAACAGTGACCGAGCGAGAGGCGACAGCTTTGCAAATAAAAAGAGGTAGATGCATAGAACATACATCGAGCTGGACCTGGGTTGTGGTATGTAATATTAGTCAACTGCTAAATGATGTATCTGGTGTTGTTCCACTTGCTTGCTGTTTGGCTGTTTTATTTTATTTTGATCATAAGTCAAGTCAGCCCATTTTGCCGGAGGTTTAGCCGGTAGCATGTTACCGCCAGGTGTCATTGTCTCTGGTGCACTATACATTAGCTTGGCATTACTATTCTCAGTTGTATGCAGCGTTTCTGCAACTTGACTGCTGCACTGCAAAAAAACCCCAAATGTTTACATAGTGTTGCTTTAATCATAAAGCAGGGCAAAAGTCAGTTCGTCCTTTAGAGAGTAGACGCTGGTACTTACAAGGTGAACCGTCAAATTTGAAGGCAAAGGCTTGTTTTTGAATGTAGTGACGGGCCCTGATGCTTCACATTAAAAAGCTAACCAATTAGCATTGTGTTTTCCAAACCAAACACTAAATCTTCAAGTCCTGCAACCCCCTCAAAATTTGTCAGAAAACAAAGTATAAATCTCACCTTTGCATGGCCTGTCTAAGTTTGTTTCCTGGTGCTGTGAGAAACTCATTACTGCCCGCCTGTGGTCTGTGGGTGTAAAAAAAAAAAAACTACACCCACTGTCAAACCATCTAAAGATGAAGACTTTAGAATTGGAAGCTTCTGCAAACCCAGGATTTATTATTCAAGCACTGCCTGACTGTGATGCTTCTGGCACCGGGAGAAAATCACAGCAGGGTAGAGATGTTATATTCTAGCCATGACATAAAAAATGAACGTATCAGCAACTTCGGCATAATGCAATATCCGCCCATTACATTGAAGTCTTCAGGGACCGATAGTGTCGAATATAAGCCACACTGTGTTTATAGATGCCAACGCATACACAGACAGAAGTGCTGTGCGCACTGGAGTGAAAATCAAGCAAATTGAGCATACCCTCACCTCGTTGTAATACTCAGTTGTTGGAAACCCACTCCTAAGACCTTTTAATTCCCTCTTTTTGCACCACCTGAGTATGTTCTGTTGACTTAGCTGGACAGATTAGTTTGCTGGTATCGATGACTGACTAGGGGACTGTCTGTCCTTGGCGGAGGTATATGATCTACTGAGTGCACTTAAAGTTGGGGTTTATTTTTGCAGACTAACAGCTAATATGGGCATTCTTCCCAGTGAGCCTGCTGCGTCTGGAAGTTTTCATTCTCGTACTCACAGTTTACCTTACCTCTAACCTAGTCTTTGAAAAACTGTGTTTTCCTCTGCTGCCATTATTTTTTCTCTGTGTCTTCTGTCTGCTCTTTCTCTCTCTCTCTCTCTCTCTCTCTTTCTCTCACGCACACAAACACACACACACACAAACAAACGCCCTTTTAAAAGTTTGTTAAAGTGCCGTTTGCATGATTACAAGCCCCAGGGGACAGTTCAGGATATTATGTTTTTGCATTTATCACAACAAATGAAGCCATTCATCTCCTGTGTTACTCTCTGGGTCTCCAGACCCACTCTGCATACTAAATATTTGTTTATTATGCTTATTATTAAGCTAGGAGGACTTCGCTTGTTTGCATGGAGATTGTGATGAACAATACACTGAATATAAAAGCACAGCTGTTATTTCTGTTTGCAACTTCTTTGTTTGGATGACTTATCGAGGAAGCGCTGAGCGTTAAAGTTTTTCTGTGTGGAATTTGTTTTGCTTAGCGAAGACTTTCTGCCAGTTAATCCATCATCCAAATTCAATCTGTACACCAACACACGGAGAGACAAATGAACTCCCTCACTTACAAATAATCACTGACAGCAAGACCACGCAGGGTCCTGGAGACACAGTTTCTACAGCCTTGTACCACACAGTTGCTTCACTGAGACAATGTAACTGTGACCGTGTGAAGGTTGTTCAGCTAATAAAAGATGACATCTCTAATATTTCCATGTCAATACAGTAATGTTCAAACAGGAAAAGCCCTTTTTCATTTAGCTTTTTCATTAGATTTTTATCCACTGGGCAACAATTAGCTGTGTAATGCAGCATTTAGTCCCACTCAGCATGAACAGTGTGTTCTCTTCCAGACCAGTCTCAGTGTCCCTGTTAGCTGTCCCTGCTCTCTGTAACTGTTACTGCATCACTGAGGCTCCTCCAGCCTCTGGGCTACAGCCGTGTGTTTCATGCTCCGATGGCACCATAACTTACCATAGAAGAGATTATCCAGTGAGTCAAACTGCTCTCTGATCTCCTCCAAGCCCGCGTTTGTGTGTGTGCAGCCATGTCTCCAATGAATTACATTCATATACGCAACTATTCTGCACCAGAGATTTATGTTAAATGCGATGACATATTGCGTGTTATGAGGAGAAAGTCAGTGAGCTCTCAAAAAATTAACAAGTCCCTCTGGAAACACGCAACGTATCTCAGCAACGAGCTCCAGGAAGGGCAGACCAGGAGACTGGACTGGCGAGCGGCGCAGCGACAAAAAGAAAAACCCATCAGCAAAACTCGGGGCCGACATGAAGATACTGAAAAGGTTCGGATCAGAAGCTGATCAGGGGCTGAGCAGTGAGCTGGATGCTCTCGGTCAGGACTTAGAGAGCCTGGAAACAAGACCGGGGGAATTGGCCTCAACCAACCTCAAGCTTGCCGCTTAACTCAAGGATGAGGGAGAGGTCAGTCCGGCCCTCCAGAGAGGAACTGCTGAAGGTGCAGGAAGTGGAATCCATCACAGTTTTATAGACTTGTGATGGATGCCTATTGCCTGGATGGATTTCCTATTGCAATGCCTTGGACCCTAAAACAACCCTGTAACCTGGGAATGACACTCAACCATCAACTACAGTATCTAACTACAGAATCACTGATGTCCACAAACATCAAAATACTACGATTCTGTGGATAACATGACTCTTGTGCTGCTCTTATTTGTGTCTATCATCACGATTTACTGCTCAATATTGTGAACATCAATTAAATATGTTGCGGTGAATTACTAGACAAATGAAATGATTTTAGACACAGCCTATAATCCACTGTCCCATTGTATAAAGGTGTTTGCGTACTGTATGTTTGTACCTGGAGAGATGGACATAAAGACAAGGAGGGTGCTCAGAGATACCACAGTACAGCACATGTTGTCCAAATTATAAATATTCTGAAACAAAAGCCAGTGCAACGGTAAATGAGTAATCCGTAGTAAAATAAATATGCAATACTGACTCTTTACAATCTCTAACAGCTGACTCTGCCGCTGCAACTCATAATTACACATGTATAATAAAGCTGGGAGGTCGACCCTCTGACAGAAGAATGTGATCAAGCGGCAATGTCATGCATAATAATGCATTTCATCTACCTCTAGAATTATGTCTCCAGCACTTAAATGTCCAGATTTAAATTAGACTCTGGAACTGGAAGCTTAATTATAACACAAGAAAAATATCAAAGTAATCCTCCTGTTTCATTGGGTAAGTGTGTGTGTGTGTGTGTGTGTGTGTGTGTGTACTGTAAATGTTTATGTGTTACAGCCCTCTGAAGAATATATTATTATGTTACAGACTCTTTCCAGTGGCATTTTTGAAAACCTCTAGCAGCAAATGCCATTCACTTTATTTGAAGAAATATTGCATTTATTGTAAGACAATCAGACAAAAAGAAAGACAAAGATAATTTCATACAAACATGTTTTTCTCCCTTAAGCATGATTTGTGAATTTTCTAACGCATCGTATGACCAAAAAGGACCGGGGATAAATGAAATCAAACCAATGAAGCGGTACCATCATAGCGCTGTAATCAGGGGACAATATATTTGTGGCCAAAGCAATCAAAATATTCTGTCATGCATGTTTCTCGCATTGCATGTTTGCTCGTAATAACAAACGTAATCAAAAGTGACAAGAAAAAGAAAACATTGAATTAATAGCCATGGAATTGGATGATAGAATCCTCTCATGAATTAATTAATGCAATGCTATTTCAGGAATCTCATCAAGTACCATTTAATCCAATATTTACCAGGCCAACCAATTACCTTGTGGAACATTAATCAGAGAGAACATTTATAAACACATGGTTTCTAATTACAAAAAGAAGAACAGCCTGCCCTTATTTGTATAAAGCGCTGCCAAGTGCGCCAGAAATCGGTACTCTAATTGGAAATGACACAAAACAGCGGTGAGCGCGATCGGTTCTGACAGAGGGCAGCTTGATGAATCAGACTGGGGAGCGGGTACGACAGCCATCAGTCAGCTCAAAGGGGACAGAGTTAACTGTCTGCTGCAGGGCTGAGTTCAGGAGAGTTTGTGTCATATCTACTGGATGTGGAAAAGTTCCCAGTTCACTCACATCTATTGGATGTTGATTCTCCGGTTCCGGTCCTGAAGGACTATTAGATGTGCCAAGTTTTGTTCCCAGCCAAGCTCTAACATGCCTCTTTTTAATTATACAGGTGTCATGACTACAAGGCATACACTGTAACTGAATTTGGTCAAAAGTAAGGTACGACCTTAATTTTACTCTTTCATGTGTTAGCATATGAATAATCATAATGCCATATAAATAAAGTGCATGGAGATAACGTGTCACATTTGCAAAAAAGAGCGCCAACACAATAACTTCTGTGTAACTGCAGTCTGTTTAGTTATCTCCTGGATCTACAACATCTTTTAATTACGTTTTCTCAACTAATCAAATAAATCTATTTTCTTAAACCTGTACAAATCTTTATAAAAAGCGAGACAGAGTGCAACACTTTTAAGGAATTATGTTGGTTCTTTGTCAGTGTTTTGATTAAATAATCAGTCTTAAAGCGCTTCAAATTAAGGCATTACAACCTTTTTATCTGCACTTTAACAGCCAGTTCTAAAAACTTTAAACCCTTTGGCAACACTTCACTAATACTGGTAACACTAAATAACCATCATTAATATAGATCACATTTAAAGTTAATTAAACTTTAGTTAATATTACAATACAATGCTTTATAAACTATTTGTTATTGTAAAGTTGAACATTATTTTTATAAACCTTTACAACTGCATACAAAATGGTAAATAATGCATTTCATTGTTTGTTAACAGTCGTCCAACAATTAACTTAAGTTTTAGTACAAATATAACATTAATCAATGATAGTTATAATGAAGTGTTACCAGCCCTTTTTTCTTACCTTCATTATTTCTATATCACTGCTTTCTGCAAAAGGCAAGAAGCAAAACCTGCACACCAAGTAGTGCTTTAGGACTCAGAACTCTGTCTTCTGATTGGTCAACTGAGAACTGAGAGTTAGTCACTTGTTCAGGATTGGTCGACACAGGGCGGCAATGAACCCTGATCGGATAGCAGTTACGAGACGAAGCCACAAAGCGGCTGGAGGAAGAGGCCCACGGTTCCCAGGACGCACACGGTCACAAACACCCAAAGGAAGATTCTATCGATCACCATGGCAACATACTTCCAGTCATCTTCCACCTGTGAGTGAGGGAGGGGACACGACAACGAGGACAGTGTCAGCAGTGACAAATGCAAGATGAAAAGTGAGGAGATTTTTTTGAAAAAAAAGCGGGTGAGGAGAGGTGCTCAGTGAGGGGAAACAGAGTGGTTCAGAATCTCAGAGGGTGGGAGGTTTGTGGGAGTCAATGGGGGGAGAATTACACAGCAGGAATGGAAAGAAGGAAAGAAACAAAGAAAGAAGAAAAGGAGTTGAAGATTTCTTTTAAGCCAACAGAAAATTGATACATAATTTACACAGGAGGAAATTACTATGATAATCACATTCAAACCACGGTGTCAAAAGAAGCGACAGGCGTTTTGACAAAGCTGATTGAGCCACGAGTTTTGCATATCAAAGGCTGCCTCTCCCCTTTGGGAGATTTCACCCACTGTATTTATAACTGACAGAGGGAGGAGGGAGAGCTCTCCACTCAAATATAAAATTATTTGGTTCTAACTTACGCAGACATTCACTTATGGAGCAGGTTAGGATCTGCAACAATGCTGCCCTGAATCACAGCAGTATGCTCCCGGGCCAATGCTGCTAGGAGCGTGTTTGCATAAATACATTATGCATCGACCACATTCCCTGTCTGTTCGCTTTCCATGACTGACTGGAGGTTTAAATAAAGTTTAGAAAACCTGCATTATCAGATTTCCAGTGAGACTTGATCGGAAAAGTTTGGTCGGCTACTGTATTTCCTAAAAAAGCTCGCAAAAAAAAAGCTACACAGTGAGCATTTTACTGTTGTTGGTGTGATATTCAACACATACAGTACAGTAACTACAACTTGTCATTATGGAACATCACAATAAAGGCGGTCTTATATTGTTTCCCTTGCGGAAAATTGTGCTGATGAGCAGTGTCATCTTTGAAAAGATAAATGAGATTAATTACAATTTGTACTGGATTGTCATAGCTTGGGCACCATTTCTGTCTTTTATTATGACATTTTACTCTGTGTGATAGTCTGATCAAGACACACGAGCATTAAGATGGGTTGGAAACAAGCCCATAGTTTAGCATGATTATCAAAACCACTGTAAGCTGAGATGTATGTTTACATGAGCTTGGATAATAATTACACTGTTTGTCTTTGTTTTGTCTTCAAAATTAACAGAGCTGACCTATGAGGTCTGTTTAAACACTCTCTGATAATCCTTTTTCACAGCAGACATTTTGGTACGGCATCACAGAACGAAGCGGTTTGAACTCATAATATTGAGACAAAAGCGGTTGCATTTCATTACCATTGACCTTTTTCACAGAAAATATGTGGATGTGTCACAGCAGGAACAGACTCAGATGTAAGTAAAATATATACTGGCTGAATTTAGTCGCTTATAAGCGAGTTCTTGCGTTGTCTGCTGACTGTCACTGTCTCAATGACATGTCTTGACTGGAACACTTGAATACTGCAGAGCCATTGTTCATGTTATTAGTAACACCTGTGACAGGGTCAAAATCTCTGCTGTGAAGAATGGTACATGCAAACTCACTGGTACACTTATTGGGACAGCGCCAGTATAAATATGATTAATTATCACTGTTGTTTTCCTGCTGGGAGCAGTCACGTGTGTGCCATGAAAAGGCCAGTGATCGGACTGCTTGTGTTGACTTCCTTTCAGTGATGTTCTTAGATCACAGCACATAGCCACGTAAATACAATGCTGTCATTGCTGATTGACATTACTACTGATAGGAAAAGAACAATTTTGGTTTGTGGTTGGGTGAATCTTAGGAGAACTGGAAGCAGCTGCCCACGGTTTAATATTTTACACTCTTGTCAAAATTACATTTATAATCCATAGGAATAAGAGCTAGGTATCACCAGAATTGAAACTGCACAGTTCTCAGATAAACAACTGTGTGTTCAATGCCAAGTCTTTTTGGGTGCATTCCTCCCCTCACAGTTTTGGATGTTTCCTTTTCCCTTGGTAGCACCTACTGGCGTATTTGCTATTTTCTGAAAATATCACAACACACCACCTGCTAATCCTCACAATACCAGTCTACATAATTAAGAAGGTATTTTGGTGAATTTAATTAAACATGCAATATGTGTTTTGGCTGAAAACTTATCAACAGTATGTTGGGGGAATAACATTTTTTGACAATATGAGTAGTGTGTACTGTGAGGCAGAGAATCTACATTAGTAAGCATCTGATTCAGCAAGCTAAACAGCTAGCCCCAGCCCATCCCAGTCCAAAGCTCCTGTGTAAACAGTGCAAACATCAAGACTTTCCAAGCTCCTGTCCTGGCTGCTAGCTGCACAGCTAACTACACTGTTTGCAGCACTTCGCGGTTCCTCTAGCACTATGCTGCCCACAATTACTTTTGAGTATGCATTTTTTCATATATTGCTAATTTGGGATTTTGATTTACTTTTCAATTCACTTTCGCTTTCCATTTGTCTCCCTCCTTAGTGGTGGTTAAGCAAAAGCTGATACTAACTTCATTATTTACAGCGCAGACAAAAGCTTACTGACATTTAAAAATATTTGTATTCTAATTATTATGGAAAACATTATGGATTGCCCTTAATAAAACAATACGTTTTTGTCTGAGGACAAACCCAGGACAACAATCTGACAGAAAGCAAACAACCAAAATGTTGAAATGTATATTTGTATACATGTATTCTTTGGAGGACACTGAACATCAGCGGCTCTTGAACATCTGTGTTGCATTCTCACTGTCAGTCAGTGAAAATAATGACTCACCTCTTTGGCCTTGTTGCGACTCCTCATGTTCTCAGCGATGTACTTGACACTGTCGATGGCCTGTTTGATCTCAGGTGATACCACAGAAAAGGCCACCACTGTGTTGATGCTCTGTGGACTCAGCTGACGCGTGATCTTCCCCACCTCTGGTGTATCCGGGGTCTCCTTCCCATGCTGGCAGGGGCAGGGGCATTTCTTCCCAGTGCAGCCCTCCACGGACGAGAGCTTACTGTCCCCGAACTCCAGACAGTTGAGGGAGCCTCCTCCAACCTGCTGTGAATCATGAGCAGAGTTCAGGTTAAGTTCCACATTCTGCTTCAACTCAAAGTGGACATTTTTCAGGTGATAAAATTGTATACATCAAGGAATCTGTGGGGTCAGTGGGATCTTAGCCTTATACTTTAACAAGGTGTCATCAAGGACACACTTGTTTCTTTTCAGTGTTTTGGGTAGTAAAACTTTAATAAGGGCTCCCTTTGAGCTCTCAGTATTGACCATAAGGAACTTATGTGATCATACTGTATATACATTGTGTGCAAGAACCTTCTTCACCAGCAAAGAAAAGTTTTCCAGATTTTCAACTGACAGCAGTCTTTGAAGCAACATGAAAAGGGAAAGAAAAGGTGTCATGCATCTAACCTGTCTTGATCAGGTTCTTGACCTTCTCTAGGTGGTGAAAGGGAGACATACCCCGCTTAAATGTCTTTGCTTTAATTAGATAGTCCAGACCTGGACTTGATATTAGGGGATGGGGAGGCCTTACCTGCATCAAGCTATTCTTTCTTTTCTTTCCTCCTTTGCCTCCTCCGCCTCCTCCTCCCCCTCCAGCTCCTCCTGCCTCCCCACTGCTGTCCAACCCCCGAGCCTTGCTGTCTTCGTCAATCGGCCTCCGCATCAGCATAATCCTCGGCAGCATTTTGAGAAACACCGAGCGCACCCAACTCGGCATGGTATGGGTCATTGGCGTGCGGTAGTGTACGTTCAGCACGAACACAGTTATGACGATGCTGAGTGTGACGAAGATCATTGTGAAGAGCAGGTACTCTCCAATGAGCGGGATGACCAGCGACGTGGAGGGGATGGTCTCCGTGATAACGAGCAGGAACACAGTGAGGGAGAGCAGGACGGAGATACAGAGCGTGACCTTCTCACCACAGTCAGACGGGAGATAGAAAACCAGCACTGTGAGGAAAGAGATGAGGAGGCAGGGGATGATGAGGTTGATGGTGTAGAAGAGCGGCAAGCGCCGGATGTAGAAGGAGTAGGTGATGTCTGGGTAGATCTCCTCACAGCAGTTGTACTTAATATCATGCTTGTAGCCTGGAGCGTCAATGATTTCCCATTCACCACTCTCCCAGAAGTCTTTCAGGTTCACCTAGAAGATTGACAATGGTCTTAAAATCACATAGGGATTTAACACAAGTACAACATTCAGGGCCAACTTACCATTCTTAAAAGAGCCATGTCTAGCTTGGGAACCAAACAAATGTGCAAGCTCATGTTTCAGTAGCTCTGACAGATGCGTCTGACCAGCCTCCTATTCAGACAGTTTTGTCTGTGACTTGCTTTGTGAAGAGTTAATCACAACTGTTTATATTGATAAGTTAAATACAATAACTGACACAGGGGCATCTAGTGCAATGTACCAGGGTCTCAAGACTCAGATCAAACTGTCAAATAGAAATCAAGATTCTGTTGCTGGATTGGCTATTTCATGCCTTCGGTGTTTTCAGAAAGTGATTGTGGTGGTCTGTTTAGCCGACGAGGTCATTTGTGACCAGGCTGCAATTTTCTTTTCTCCTTGAAAAGCTTCATCCTGACTTGCAGCGCTACATCAGAATTTGGTGCTCTGATTGGTTATATGTCTATCCAATTGCATCCAGGGGCATTTTGTTCTGCGGCTGATTCCCAGTCAGAAAGCTCCAGGGCTGAAAAATGAAGCCACCTAGGAAGTACTGGAACGGTCACTTGAGGCTGGCCCCAAAAGTGAGTCAACCCCTGTTACAGTCCATGTTAAAATGCTTAACCATACAGCAAATATATACATTGTTTACAGCCTGGAAGAAATGAAAAGTATTAAAACATTAATTTCCCTGCTCATGGCATCTTTATGGGGGGCGAAGAAACAGAGTATCTGGTGTTTGCTAACTCTGAGTCAAAGATAAAACTGTACACAAACCCTCAGTGCCGGTTGTTGTTCATTTTCTTGCTGGTAATGTACAATCGGGAACTTGAATACACAGAAATGATCTCAATCAAACTCACACTGCTTCCAAGTTCAGCTCCACTCATGCTCCACCCCTCCACCACCACCCACCTTGAGGTTAATTTTTGCTCTTTAGAAAACCTATGGGTGATGTCACGGTGGCTCTGTCCGCTATTTTTTCAGTCAGTGATTATGGCACTTGGAAATGAAACTAATACACATTTGCAAAATAGTCTGGCAATGCCAGGCTAGACCCTGTTAGTCAACACAACAAAAGGCTCATTCTTTTTGCTGACAGAAATGGATTTGTTAGATTTGTCAAATAACTCAAAGCTGATTGTCACATGCTTCATGTTTACATGCACCCAAAATGTTATATGTTGTTTCAAGAAGACACTGAGAACTATTGTTTAAACTAAATAACACAAAACAATATTTCAGTAATATAAGAAGTTAAGTGAAGAGGAAATGACATCATCAGGAGCTCCCTCCAATGTAAAAAAAAAAAAAAAAGAATGATCCCTAAAGTAAATGCATGCAGTATCTGATTGGATGAGTGTTATTAGTTGTTTTCATGCAGGTAGGAATGACAGAAAAATGATGTAAAAATAAATAATTGACAGTTACAGCAGACTTGTACACAGTTACAAACACTGACCTTAGACCCGATAAGTACCAGGTCAATCTTGGCTTTGTCATAAGTCCAGGAGCCAAACTTCATGGAGCAGTTTTGATAGTCGAAGGGGAAATAGGTGATGTCCATGGGGCAGGAGGATTTAAAAATTGCTGGGGGAACCCAGGTGATGGTGCCATCAAACTTCAGGAGAGCCTTGGTCTTATCCTCCACTAGGAAATCACCTACAGCGCTGTGTATGACGTGTGTGTGTGTGTGTTTGTATAATCGAGCACAAGTATTCCCATGGCGAGGGGGAATGAGGAGATATGACACAAGCATATGTGGGTTTTGAAAAGGACACAAAGGTTAGACGAAGGCGGACCCATCAAACAATGAGAGGGAAGGCGAGGAGAAAATGAAAGCGAGGAACATAAGAGAGGGGAGAAGATAAAAAGGTGAGAGATAGGAAGGTGAGAGAGAGCATTAGGATTAAAAGACAGAGGACAATGAAGCTGCATTACATTGTATTGTGAAATACAAAATTGCCTTTGATTAACATTATGAGTCACCTTTGTGTGTGTGGAAAAAAATAATTGAGACCATAATTAACATTTGGAGAACAGAGCAGAGCATAAACTAACCCTGAACAATAGACAGTCATGTTCGCATACTTCAGTGTTATTACAGTATATTGTGTTTCACAGTGTGGCAGCTGGAGGGATAAATGAAAGTGACATGAATTTGGACATTACTGTCGTTTTTTCATGATGTAAGTAACAGGTTTTACAGGCTGAAATTGCGAGGGTTTTTTGTTAATGCCTTCATATGAGTAGTTTATCTGCCAACTCAATGGGTAAAGGTTTAATTAAAGCTGCTGTTGGTCATATATTTTTAATCAAATAAGTATTTAATAGCTCATTATTCCAACAGCAATTACTGTCATAGAGTATTTGGCCAGCAACCCATGTCTCTCCTCCCCCCGCTCTTGCAGTAAAAGAGATAATACATTTTCTGACGTCCCTTGCTCAGTTTGTCCAGTCAGGACAGAGAACTCCATAAGGAGACGGTCCTGTCTGCACGAGATCTCGCAGAGAGTTTGCTGCTATTACGGGTGATTACTGCTGCACATTCGCGTGGCGACGTAGAGAGCAAGGAGGGGATTGCTGACTGCAAAACGGACAGGAAGTTGGCTAAAACAATGACGCTAACAGCAGCTTTAGGTTTCAAAAACAAAAACCAAGGCTAATACACAGTTGTTTGATTTTGTATATAGAACCACTGACCCTGGAGAGGCCACTTTCCAGGAAATCGTGAACGTTTTATTTTGTAAACCATCGCTGTTGTCTTTTCTGATGCAGAACTCTAATAATGATGGCAATACTAGTGAACAAGGTGATGGTAATGATGATGATGATGATGATGATGATAGTTATGCCTCACTTGTTGTAGAGCACAATGTCGGGTCTCCAGATCTTGTTTGATGGAACTCTAATGAACTCAATCCCGTCAAACTCAGCTGGCAACCATCGCAGCTTGTAGTCGTTCCAAATCTGAGAGACGGGGAGAGAAAAACATTGTGAGCATACTGAGGAGTCAACCATCTGTTTTGTGTTTTGCATTGTACACTGCAGACAGTCTTAGTCACTGGAGACATCCCCCTTCATGGGAATATTTTGAAATACATATTTATACTGCCGGAAGAACTTCCTTTGATGTCTTACAGTAGAGCCAAATAAGGATATTTTAGCAAAAAATCTGATGTTTGGAGACAGAAACATGAATTTCAAGGAGCATCTGCTGCTTTTTTTTTTTTTTTTTTTCTATAGAAAATCAAGCACAAACATGTATGTTTTTCATGCAATTCCTCGTGGTAATAAAGCCACGGAGCTTCAATAAGTAAATAATAAGACATCTACATTAGTCATATTTGTGTAAAGAGCAGTTCTCAGAGACGCGGAGAAATAAAGAATGTGTGCTCTCGCTTGCTGTTCTGTCAACATACCTGAGGGTAATATTTCATGAGCCATAGATCCATTAGTCTTGGCTATTTGCATGTCATTCAAGATGAATTCATTCATTAGCACGGCGGATTAATACCCAGTTGTGACCTGGGAGCAGTTTAATTAACCACTTCATGCTACAGTGGCTTTTCCATTTATCTATCCAGAGTTATTACAATCTGATTGGCTGGAGATGTAATTCCTGATCCAGGTCGAGGTTTTATGGCTCACCGTTTACAAAATGAAATGATCCACACACACCTACTATCTATGAACACAACAATCTAGCAATGAGAAAAACATACAGTGAGTACATTTCAACATGCTAGTAAGTTGATGTGTGTTTCTGTTTAATACAGTGTAGTAGTTTGACAGAGTGCGGAACAGCTAGTATTTCCACAAAGACTAGATTGTTACACAGGCACATTTTAATATTAATAATAACTAATAGTAGGTAGATAGGGTGCAGATTGTGTTATATTTTTTATAAATTTGAGATCATGTAATATTTCCTTATCAATATTCCATTAAACACTTACTAAATGAGGGTACATCCTTAGATACTCATATACTATTTCAGGATACTGGTCTGACTCGATAGCTTTTGACTGAATTTCCTCCACGCAACAGCCCAACCAATCAAATCAAAGGTTGTCTGACAAGCAAATGTCAAACATAAATTTTTACATCATAAGATAAATAAAAGCGACCTTCTCAGGAAAGAAGTGAAGAAAACAAAAATGCAATCACATAAATAGAAAAGCTAGCATCTAAATGTGATTAAGCTCCCGTCCCCGGGTGAAAAGCAGTTACAGGATAAAGAGCAGAAAAAGAAAATGATTGAAAAAAACAAAACATAAAAACTAAACTTTTTGATAAGCAGATCAAGTATTCTTACATGTTGCTTCTTGTGTGTTGTAAGCACACTTCAGCTATAAATCGCCTATACATTTACATTTACGGCAAAAATCACTTATTCAATGAGTCTTACACAGAGGCTGTCTGTAAATGTGCAGTTTTCACTTGTTAAAATTAACTTCTCTTATCTCCAACATAAAAGTAGTCAATGGAGTGTGGTTTAAGGAGCCTGAAATGAACACATTTAGAAACACTGTATTCTGATACAGGAGGAATCCCCTGCAGTGTTACTGCAGAGCAGATGCAATACATTCATCAAGGGGGGCCTCCTAAAATGGCTACCACTGTAATCCCACTGGCTGCGATTCAAAGTGTTTATCAGTGACTGTGGTGTTGACACAGCTTCTCATTAGTGATGCCTTGTTATAAATAAACAGCTCAGCCACTACAAACAACAAATACGATCAGTCTGTACGGGTCTTTCAATGCATTTTAATTGGAGAGCTCAGAGATCACAGCATCTTATCCATCACTGAATCGCATCAGCATCCAACAGCTGTTTGTCCAATGTAATGCAATTAGTCACTGATTTGAAAAGGCAAGTTGTGTTATGTTTATTATCGCTTGCAGTTTAAGTTATATGTTTTTTAAAGGGACATTTAAAGGGATTTAGAAGAGGAACAAGTCAAACTAAAATAGGTAAAAAGGTATCCGAGCAGCCTGAAGGACTGAGACGAAATGCATTATTTTGGAGAATAGCTTGCTGTGTGAGGTCAGGAGTTCAGGGTCCGTGTCTGCTGAGAGGCAGAGCGTGACTCAACATAATGCTAACATTGATCACCAGCTGATTGCATTCTGGTGTCTGTCTAAGATATGCATCTGTCTTGGTCACTTGCCCCCGCTACTTTATTCCTTACTGTGTTTAACATTTTAGTGATGTATGACATTCACACACACACACACACACACACGCACATACACACACGCACACACACGGGGACAGAGAAACAGAGAGCAGTGACATTCCATATTGATGTCTGCTTAGTATGTATAGATGTGCTAACACACATGAACCCTCCTCAGTCTTCACTTACTTCTGTCTCTGTAGTCTCCTGTAGAGATGAGCTTATGTCAGTAGTGTTGCATGTTGTGTGTGATGGTGTGTGTTTGTGCGTGTGTGTGTGTGTGTGTGTACTTACATGTCGGAGCCATAAATTTGTTTCCATGATCTGATTCACTTCATCCTGCAGAGACAAGGAGGAGGAGGAGAGCTTGTTAGCCAGTTGAACGTGTGTGTGTTTGTGCGTGCGTGCGTGCGCGTGTTTGCGTGTGTGTGTGTGTGTATGTGTGGGTGTTCGAGTGCGTCCATGTGAGAGAGTGTGTGTTGCTGGAACGAAATGGAATTCATCACTATGCTTTGACCTCCAGGGCTGGAGTTGATTGACAGAAAAGGTCATAAGTAAGTTAATAATACATGGAGAGGTAAGAGATGTCCTTTTCTGAGACCCATTCATAGAATAGAATAGAATAGAATGCTTAGAATGCTTTTATTGTCATTGCATTTAAGTACAATGAAATTGGAGATGTGCAGTTTGATGTGCAGTCACGTGATTCGCTAAATTCCACATAAACCACATACAGATGAGCCTCACATTATGTATACAAACAGACATGTGAAAAATATGTGCAGAGACACACATATTCAGTCAATGCGCCCACGTTTACACACTCACCTTTAGATTAATCGCACCTTGCCGAGCACGCAGATACAGCTACCTATCAGTCCAGTCTGAAAAAGGCTCCTGCAGGCAATTTTCTCTTAATCTGAGGATTTCCATTCTGAGCTCAAAACCTCTTTTCACCGGCGGATGTGCTGCAAACCCCCCGAACAGCACCATCCCCCACCCGCATTAAACTTAACATTGCCGAAGCAAAATAGCAGTGTATAACAACACTGTGTGGCATTTTCCGAATCCGTGAAATTGAGCAGACTAAATAAAGACTGCATTCACTTTCGGCTTTCACTCCTCTCGTTCTGCAGCTTATCTTTTGCCTTTTCTGTATCAAAGGTATGAAATATGATCACGATGTTCGTAGGAAGACGTCTCTGAGTTCACAGAGACTCGCACGCTGTTGAGAGGATGCTGTAAGTAAAACATTGGCTTTGGTCACCTTTGTTCATGCACACTTAGTAAACGAGACGCACAGAGCTGGATGAAATGAAAAGCGCAAAGGTGCTTAAAACACCTTTGACATCATGTTTAACTGAGCCTTTTCAAGCTGTGCACACATTATGATTATAATATCGACTCCTGTGTGTGTGTGTGTGGTTGTGTGTGTGTTTATGGTTGAGTAGCTTACAACTTTGACGAGCTGCGAGATGGAGACCTCGAACTCCACTGTGACGGGGTCGGAGACATTTTCGACTGGTCTGATGAACTGGTTGTATCTTCTGAACAGTTTCCTGAACAGCCGGTCCTCTGCCTTGGATGAGAAGCAATCTGTACAATGGACAGAGACATTAAGAAGAGAAAGGACATGGAGAGTGATCGGTGGCTGGATGAGAGAGAGGAAGAGACTGAAAGAAGAGAAAGAAGTGCTCTGAATTGTAAACCACACGTTCTTAATCCAATAGAAATCTAACCGTCTCGATGAAGTGATAGATTTCTGAAAGGCTGACGCTATCGGTGACGATCAGCACAAAAAACAGAAAATCGGTCTCTCCCAGTTTTGATGAAGCGTCACATCAGTCAAGTCTTTTGAGCGTGTGGATTAATGTTTTATGATATCTGATGAATCGTCTATGAAAAAGTTCTCTTCAGATTATAGATCCTCTGCTCAGATCTTCAGAGGCGAAAGTCCACTTTGAACAAGACTGTGACATGAGAAGGCTTTTTGGGGTGTTTAAATGAAGTCATGGCATTTGAAAGTGTAAAGTAAGGAAGCACAAAACAGCCTTGTCCACCCTGAATGGTAGAGGTATATCACATGCAGTCTGAAGTATTTGATCTGTGACATTCATGTTCTGCCGCTGCTTGTCAATTGGGAATATGAGAAGGGAGGAAGAAAACTCATCACTTCATTCAGGGCACGGACGCCCCACAGCGACCTTTAGACCTGACCTCCTGAGTGACGCGATGGCTTTCAGTCTCAATGCCTCAATTTCTTTCAGTTCAGTTCAGTTAACCGTGAGGCCTTTTTCATTAGCTCCTGTTTCTAAAGCCGTCACCTGCCCTCTAGATCTGGGACCTACTGTCTTCACAGACCTAAACTTAGTTTCCCCTCAGCTTTTACAACCGCCGATATCAAACCATTATTTGAGAAATCGAACCTTCACCTAATCTCTCCCTGATACCAGCCTTTCTTGCAGTTCCAGGTATAAATACAAACACACCTTCCAGAGTGACAAATCTTTTGGTAGCTACTTTATTGACTCAGATTGTTCATTTCTTCCTCCACTTGATCTTGTGTTTACAGCATGTCATCAAATTGCCTGCTGAGCAATATATTTTCCACCAGCTATGCCTCAAGGTCATGGCTACAGTAAATGTTTCAAGTCAGTCCAACATGGAAGCTGCTTATTTCAGCTGAATCCCCTGCCTCACTTCAGTCCATTGTTGTTACGTGCGTGGGAGTAGTATCACTTTAAAAGCCCGAAACGTGTCTGCTTTTTTCGGTAGAATTATGTGCAGGTGGTATATTACCATATCCAAGATGTCCTAGAATAGAAACTCATTTAAGCACAAATAAAAAATGTAACATCTAAATGGAGATAAATCACAGTGACAAGCATGTCCTCTTCTCTTCTCCTGACTAATGGTAAATATAGATAGGTGGGTGTTGGCAGCTGTGGGAGTTCATCCTGTATGAGGACACACTTTATAATAATTTACCTTAATAGAGTTATATTTAGGTCTAGACTGCTGCTTAAGTGCTGTACACATAATCAAAATATGAAGGGCGTTATTTACTAATTATCCAGGAAGAAGCCTGGACAGCCTGAGGCACAATATTAGCATGTCTACAAAAATGCACAGCAAGCTATTTTATCATAGTGCACAGGAGTTGTAGACTGTAGCCTGAGGACAGGAGGTGAAGAACGGAAAGTTTTTCTAAAATATTTTTTTTTAGTGCAGGTTTGAAATCAAGTTGTTGGAGAAGTTCTGTTCCTAAATATCATTTGACAAAAGACTTTGTTCTCTCCCGACTAATCTGATCCAATTCAATAATCCTTGTGATTTTCCTGAAACTAAATGTTTTGGCACTATTAGTGGCCGGTATTCTTTCACAAATAGCCAATTAGCGTATTTACATTGAGTAATAACCTATTTATATCAATTTTAGTGGCAGGGCCTGCCATTCTCATTTATGTTCAAATTACCATTCTACGTATGAGGGATGCACAAGAAACAGTGTTACTGTTCTGGTCACTCTGGTCACCGTATCAGATTAGTATTAAGTTACTGCTAATGCCAACCAATCATTTCCCTCTGCTGATGCTTCACTTTAAAAGCCTTCAATTGGCTAAACGGGGGAGGCTTTTATTGCCAAGAAACCAAATGAAATGCAATTTATCTGTCACTGTTAAATAAAGTGCTCGACAAGGTGTCCATCATCAGGAATTAATGGACGCTGTGGAGATCTCCGGGGAGTCTGTAATTTCCTGATGATGAACACCTCAAGTGGCAATAACTCTCTATCCTCGGCGACACCTCAGGGCCTGACTAATACTGGAAGATTATTAAAATCTCAATTGGTTCCTATGTAATGGAAATGTTGTTTGCTGCGCCTGTAAAATAGGAAAATTTTAAGATACGGCTAATAAACTAAATAAAGTCTGCTCAACTCTGAAAAACCTCTAGCCAGAAAGCTAGACAAAGCTAGGTTGACAAACAGTAAATCTAGGTTGACGATACGTTTAACAACATGACTAGAAAGCTAGCTAGCCATGTCATTATCCCCAAATCAATATCAAGATTTTCTTAAACTAATGATAGGCAATGGTGGTCACTAGTTTTTCGCAATCCCATATTCTGGGTCCTGTAGTATGACACTGCACTTCTGAAATCGTTCAGATTATGACTTTAAATCCAGATGTGATATTGAATAAGAGTGAAACTGCACTCTTTATCAAGACAAACCAGTTTTTGTTGGTTGCATAAGCCGCGCACGTTTTCAAAGTGTACCATATCAAAGCGACTAGTTGAATGTTCCCCACACAGTTTTTTGCTGCCTTGAGGCCGACTGAGTCACAGCGGCTATCACTCCCGCAGTTAGTGAAGATGATCACCCACTCTTCCTGCTTCAAGACCCCCAGTGCCCTCAGAGTTGTCACGCAGGAAACCTGCTCGCTCCCCATCATAAATATAAATATCTAAATCAATAAAACATTTTTCTCTGCTGGACAGCTCTCAAGGTTGGTGGGTGGAGGAGAAAGGGTGCAGGAAAGGGCCGGATCGGATAGGGAATGTGCCAAAGGGCCAAAGAAAGTGAAAAAGAAAAAAACAAAGAAAACAAGTGAAGCAGAAAGACAAAGAATACGTCTACCAGTCAGAAGAATGTTGCAGAACTTGCCACCACAAAGACACCAGCAGATTTTGCTTCTGTTGTTTTTTTTCCCCTAAACTCTTCAAATACTGTCCTCATTTGACTAAAAATCTAAAACTGAGTGTGGGATAGATGAGATCTCTTCTCTTAATTGAAATGGACTTCTTTGGAGAAGGCATTAAAAATCATGATGAAACAGTGCTGACCCTATTACATCAAGATCCCTTCCTCAAAGGCAAGAGATAACCCTCATAGTGCAGATAACAATGACACCAGAAACCCAGCTGGTGCTGAAGACCGTCTGAAGAGGACACAAGGAATTTAAAAAACATCAAGATGAGGAGAGGAGAGGAGAGGAGAGGAGAGAAAGCAGAGAGAGAATGAAAGCAAAGCCTTCTTAAAATGTCATTCAGCAGATTATGTGAATCCAGACTTCATAGCCCTCCGTCTGTTAGCTGCCTAGCATGTGCTAATGCTATGCTAAATAGAGTTTAAGTAGAGTTTAAAGGCAGCATGGTAGAACAGTTTGTATCTGATCCATGTGTGGCGGGAAAAAAATTAAACATTCCAAAAGACGACGCTGACAGCAGTATTTGGACACGCACAAGAAACAGAATAGAGCAGAACAGAATAGAATAGAATAGAACAAGGAATAAAGGCAGGAATGAAATGTCATTCTAAAGAAAAGATCAAATAAAAGAAGCTGAGAAATTAGATGGCCTGAAATGGACGTGCTGCTTCATGGACTTGTCAGTGTAATTACAAAAGCAGAGCTGCCCTCTGTTACATGTCCACTGACTAAACCACCTCTTTGATCAAAACAGGATCCTACACTCGCATGCTCATACACACACACACACACACACACACACACATACACACACACTTGCGCACATTTAACATTGGTCAGGTGCATTTCACGTTGAGAATCATAAGAGAACCAATTATGACAGAGAATGAGCCACAGGTGCAAACCACTTTCATCTGGGTTTATCACATTTCTGTCCTCTCTCTCTTGCCGTCTCTCTATCTGTGAATCCAATTAAATGTCTTCCTGTGTGTCTGGCCTGTTTTCAATGGCTGCTTTCTTTAGGATTAACATATCACATGGCAAAAAGGTATCAGGGTGAAAAAATGATTTACTAAGAAGACAGCACATGACATGGGCGAGGGGGGGAGTCCAATGCGTCTTCCTCTCCACTATACCGCACACTAAATAGCTGCCATTTGTAGGCCAGCTGTAGTTGCTATAGCTTTGGCTTTCTCCACGTGTTGTAACGATGGGGCTGTAATAAGAGAGTTCAAGTGCATTTTGAGAGTTTGTAGATAGATTTCAAAATCAAAAACACAACAGCAAATGTCTGAGAAATTGATTATGGTGTGTATTTATGTACACTAATGTGAGCTATAATGGTTGGCTGATCCAGCTAGCTAGCTTATGACATACAGTAGCAGCCTCTAGAACAAAGACCATAAAGTGAACTAGCTAAATTAGTGGGGCTGTGGGGTTACAAAATATTTAAATAAAGGGGGCCCTGCTCTAAGTACAGTGTGCACTATCTTTCAACGGTTCTGCTGTTAGAATAAAGTCTCTCCACCAACCAGTTCAACAGAGGGCTAAGCTAGCAAGCTAGCTAGCACAAGCTGCCTGGGAAAGTCGGCTTTTCCATCAGACCAGCAAAACTATTCACAAATACTCAATTTCTTTCATTTATACTAAAACTGTACTTACCGGGAGAATTGCTGACATCTAGAAATGTGTTAACATCTACAAAAGGGACAATAGAAACACAAGCCGTCATACATGAAGCGACACAGCAGTCATTCAGGCAAAGCACAGGTGCTACTAATGATATTTAACCGTGGTTCTGTTCTACAGAAGTGTCCCAGTGGGCTGAACCATGATACTGTGACAGCGAACCGGCCAACAAAGTAACAGGACTTCCGAACTAAAGCAGCTAAATGCAGTTCTGCCACCAGTCTTTGTATTACTTACACCTGTGATTTCCTGCTGTGACGAAATGTCGTCTATGAAACAGTACTGTTGTGTTTGAGGCCACTCTATTGTCCAAGCTAACGTCAGTTTTGTCAAATGATAGAGTTAGCCAAGCATCAGTTGAGCCTGGCAGTTACTGGGTAAGCCTCAAATATTATAAATATAAAGACTAATTTTATTGTAAGAACTTGTGTATGCGGTACAACCCTGTTTTATTTATTAAAGATTAGATCTTCACTTCACAAATGTGCAATAAGGCTAAATTTGAAGAAGAACAGCAGGTGCATCTGGCTCCTTATTAGCATCTGACACAACCTGGGTCATGTTTTATATGGATGTTAGAGGTAGGCTTGGGCTGATGTTAGATATTATCTTATATTTCTCTTCATATGGGATTTTATATTTATTATCGAGTAACAGCCATGACAGCATCTTCAGACTTGCATTTTGACGCAGAGCTGTCATGGCACGTCGATATTGGGAGGCTACAGGTCAAGCGGCCTGATGTAATGAACGCCAGCTCACCAACCGGTCAATAATTTCAGTTTAAAGTGGGAGAGAATGAGGCTACATGTCGTCTTTATTGTGAGCCGGCGTTAACTAAACAGAGCAACACCAAACATTTGCAGTCTCACCTAAGACTCCATCACTGAATGCAATTCACTAGGCTGGTCTTGGTGAGGGGATGAGTTAATGACAACATCGTCTATCGAGATATTAATACAGGACAATATTGTGTTCTAAGATTTCGGATATCACGCAAGCCTAAATGAAAGTTTAGTTTTAGCCACGCAGAAGCATTTAATTCTTGATCACTGTGTCAACATTGGCATGCTAATTGATGACCTCAGTCCTAATATGATAACAGCTTAAAGAACACTTTGATATGACACATATAGCTGTATATCTGTGTAGATCTACATCACTGGTTGAGGTGGAACTGGAATCTTTTCAATTGGACTCTTTTGTTTTTAAACAAAATGAGAGAAAAAAGAAGCCGGCTCCGGCGTAAAAAAGCAGCCAGTGATTACGGTCAAGTCAGCAGCGTGTACATTTAATGCACTCAAATGTACAGTATCAATTATTCAACTCAATACGCAGAAACTGTCAAAACCCACTTTGAAAGCAAGTAAGTTGAAATACAGATCCAGCGAGACATTTAATGCTCCCGTTGACACGAGGGTCAGAGGTCATCGGCATACTGCGGGGGAAAAAAATGGTCTGGAGATGACTGTCACTCAGGACGATGATGGAGAGCGAGCATGAGGAGAACAAGAGGAATAGAGCGAAGGACAAATAATGAGTGATGGAGAAGAAGAGGCCATTTTATGGGCTTCACGAGAGGATACTGTTAGAGCCATTTAGCTTCCATTCTCCCCTGAGCGTGCAAATGCTTTTAAAGAGAGAGCGAGAGAGACGGAGAGGAAGAGAGCCAGACAGGGGCGAAGGAGAAAGTGCGTTTTCACTCTTCACATCTTCATCATCCTTACATTGTAAATACTGAATAAAAAAAAAGGAGTAATTGCTTGGCGACGAGCTGGAAGGCTCCGCTCAGACTGTTTGTTTTCCTTTTTGTTACGATTAAAGCCGGGTTGAAATGAGCTGAAGTCGACTGACGGAGATTAAACGGCAGGAGGAGAGCAGAGAGAGGGAGGGAGACAGAGACGCAACTGAGTAAGGCCGAGTGGAAAAGCTGGAGACAGAAACAGAACCTGGGAGATTTGTGGGTGAGAAAGTGTGGCGGAGGCACACGAATGAGAGGGACAGGTGCAAAGAGCCAGAGAAGATAGGATAGTGGATCAGGGATTGTGTGTGTGCGTGTGTGTGCGTGTGTGTGTCCAGCAAAAGGAGTGTTATTCTTTGCTTTTATATTTTCTTTTGACCGATATAAGGACTAATACAGGTCCAATACGGCGCTATTAAAAGCCCTGTGACATTCACAGAAGACTGCACAAGTAGCTTTCCGTGCGCTCGCACATTTACATACAGAAAGAAAATGATTTTTTTTTTCACCTTCAAAATGAGCGGATCAAGAAGAAACTGCTCGTCTTTCCCCCTCGAGGCGCCGCCCCCCCCCCCCCTCCAAAAAAAGTGGGTTACATGAATTTGAATGTGTTTCATGTAAAAGAGTCATTCAACCTTTGTAGTTCAATATCTGAACATCTTAAAATGTATATTTCTTGGTGATTGGGTGTAAATGAGGCCCTGCAGTGGCCATATTCTTCCTCTGTCTCCGGGGGTTCAGGTGATGTCATCTTAACCTTGACGAAGGAGAAGAGAAATTAGCCGTCATCTATGTGTTGTTTTTGGGGATTGTACACATATTCATTTTCACTGAATATGCTATGTGCTGACGACTGACTTACAGAAATCAAAGCACTCCCAGACTTTATGTGTTCTGGTAAAAGTGTGAAATCTAGTGCACAGGTTGGGTGTTCATGAAAACAGGTTCTGCGATTACAGTGTCGGTGTGAGGCGTGCTCAAAGCATTTATCTATGACTCAGTCCTCTTTAGCCACGCCCCCTCCGCCCTGTGTTCTGCTCTATAAATGTGACTGTGATATAAGTCTTGTTATCACACAGCTACTGTACAAACACACACACACACACACACACACACACACACACTCCATCACCACAGTTCACCGACCGGATCATCAGTCATGCATTCAAATGCATAAAGAGAGCAGCCTCTATTTGAATACAAGGGACAGCATCATGAACATACCTACAGGCTGAGGTAACACATTAGTCGGAGCACATTGAAACCCCTGGAAGCAAAAGTGCGTATGAGGCCACATTCAGCTCCGACAAAGGATGTGATGTCACAGTTTTTGATAAGGGTAATACATAAATGGGGATCAGAGCAATTGCTAGAGTTTGTAGTCCTGTGGTGTGCTGCTGCACTTATTATTAGGGGGGGGCAGATCGATCCAAATATCGATAGTATCGATACCAAGGTGTGTATTGGTATTGGATCGATACTAGCGCGATGAGATCGATATTTTTGTTGTAGTTTCTCTTCTATAAATTCATCAAATCACTTGTATTTCTTCACAGAATCTGTGTGACCGCAGCGTCTCTCTCAGTCCTTATGCACAGTGCTCCTCTCCACCTCTCTCAGGTTCACTCTGAAGTATGAATATGGCAGAATATGATTACCCTTTTGTGTATCTGTTGAAGGAACATTAGTATTCCTATTTAGGCTACATGCAGATAGGTTATAGATTTAATTATGTTAAATATTATTTTCTTATTTGGCTAAAATCTTTGTCCTGTGTTTTATTATTATCATAATCATGATCAGCTAATTAAAGGCAAAATTACAAAATCACTCAATGATCAGGAATTTAAGTAAAAAGTATCAGTATCGGTATCGGCAATACTGGCCTTGTAATTACTTGGTATCGGATCGATACCAAAATTTGCAGTATCGCCCACCCCTACTTATTATGCAGACATGTGTACACATGTCTGTGTATCATTGTCAACCTCGTATATCCACAGCTTCAAAGATTTACGAACTGTGTAACTGTGAAGTAACATGGCTTAAATCGTTTGATAATTTATGTGTGGAGTTGTGAGTATGATTTTCCATCCGTAAATGTGAAGTTGGATTTATAAATGACTTAATTTAACCCTGTCTAATAACTTGATTTGCAAAATATGCTTCAGAGGAAACATAATGGCTTCACTGCAATGTTTCCTTTTTACCAAGTGTGACATCACCATTTTCCATATATACTATATGCATATATCTATATATCTATCTAGATAGACAGACAGATAGATAGATAGATATGTGTATATATATATTTATCTATCTATCTCTATATATATATATAGATAGATTTATACACATATCTATATCTATCTATTTATATAGATATCTATATATATAAATTCAACAGATGGATAAGTGTACAAAGTTACGTTGTTGTCTCTCTTGTCTTTAGGTTACTCAAAAACATGCTTCAAACCAATCTTTAATCTTTTCTTTCAAGTTTTCAACACTATGATCCTTTTTTAACCTTCAAGGTTAATTTCACAAATGTTACTGATTGAAATGTCTTTTAAGGTCTTGAGGAGTACTAAAGCATATGTGAAAATGTGATATAAAGATATTTATATCTTATTCTATGGCTCCAGGGGAAGCTGTATAAAATCTGATAAATTGATTTCAGTAATGTCACTCAGTTGCTAAGTTGCATTGTGGGTAATGTAGGTGCAAGGTCTTGAACAGCCGTCTGCTGATCCGCAATGATCAAAATTGATGCAGCAGAACCAGAGATATCGTGCCTACATTACCCACAATGCAACATAGCCACTGAATGACATCACTGGAGACAATTTATCAGAGTACATGCAGCTTCATCTCGAGCCACAAAAGACTTTATTCTACTTTTTCAGGTATCCAGTAGTACTCCCGTTCACCTGTTCACACACTTTATTTTGTTAATTTTGGGGAGTCACCCTTTAATCACGTACTTTGGAATACAAAGACAAAACCAGAAAAGGGTTCATCTAGATGCCATGATATGCATGTCACATGTTGACAGTTTATAACATGTATATCTAAGTTAAACAATCTCTAAATGTGCAATAAATTGTTTGAATTGTACTCTAATCTGTAAAAAGGTTCTTCAGATTTGATCATGAAAATCGCAGGATCTGAGTTTAGTCAACTTCAGAGTAGCAAGCTCTCGTCCTGCCTGGCTAACGCTAGCTGTTGTATCTGGCCTCCCAGTAAATACCAGTAGTACAAGTACAGACTGTGATTCAGCTTTACGTATTCCCTCAAACATTTACACATGATTTAGTTCCACATGTGGCTTCAGATAACACAGGGTGAAAGAGAAGCACACACACACACACACACACAGACACACACACACAGACAGACACCTCTCAGCCGAGAGGGTCATGCACAGAAGAAAGTATGTGTGTAGAGGCTGATAAACCATAACAGAGCCTATCTGCCAGCTTCCATAAATCAGATAGCTGCTATTTGTGCCCTCGGAGCAAATGTTTACGTTACTGCTTTGAAATGCCGCTGCATAATTACGTGTGTGCATGTGTTCACAGAGTGGCTTCAGGTCACAGCCAGGCGCTGCCTCAGCTGCGGTCACTGATTAACTCTCTGCATGGACTTCAAAAGGACCAAATACTTCCTTCCTACCTTCCTGCCTGCCTTCCTTCCTTTTTCCCTATGTCCCTTGCTTACTTCCATATTTTCTCTCTTCTTTACTTTCTTCTTCCTCTTTGCCCACGTTCCATCCTTCATTATTCTTTCATTTCTTTCTGCCACCTCCCTCCTTTCGTTCTTCACTCTATTCCTTCATTTCTCCCTCACTGCCTTCCTCCTTACTTGCTTATTCTTCTGTTTAAATTGGTCTCCCTCTCTTCCATCTAATTTCCCTTCCTTCTTTCCTAATTTTCTTCTTTCCTTCCTTCCTTCCTATAACCGTTTCTTCCTTCCACCCATCATTCCTTGCTTCCTCTGACCCTGCTTCCTCCTTATTTCCTTTCACCCTTTCTTTAACCAATCCGTGCCTTCCATCCTTCCTTCCTTCCTTCCTGCCATTCTTGCTTTTGCCACCTTTTGTTGTCCGTTCTATCCATCTGTCCTTACTGTTTCCTTCTATCCTTCCTTCCTTATTTCCTTCCTTTCACCTTCTGTCCCCCTCTCTCAGCCTTCCTCCTTTTCTTCCTTCTTTCTATCCTTTCTTTATCCCTTGTTGTCTTCCATCCTTCAGTCTATTCCTCATTTCTTCCTTCCTCCCTTCCCTCCTCCCTTCCTTCCTCGCTTCCTTCCTTCCTTCCTTCCTTCCTCTCTTCCTTCTTTCCTCCCTCCCTTAACCAAGCATTTTCAACTCAATGTCTGCAGTCAGAGCTGCTACATTTTTTGCTTTAGGTATTACCTTGTCCTTATCTCAGTCATCAGTACACTTAAAAATAAACCTCCTTAAAAACGTATAGCCGAGTTAAACACAACTTGTGGGAGGAGTGTCCATCGAAATAGCCTTTAAATGACCCCACTTTACACTACATCCTCACTCTGTCTAAAAATACATTCCTACAGACAGGAACAGACACACTAAAGACAAGCAAATGTAACTTTTTATTTGTTCCATGAAGGGGGTAAAACGAAGAAAGGTTATCAGACTTATACAAAGACGCACACTGCAATGAGGAAGGTTGTTTTTTTGCTTTTTTTTTGTTTTTTTATCAAAAGCCTGCAGACGGAGTATCTCCCTGCCCTGACTGAAAAGCGCCTATCTATCTGCCCTCAGTCTGAATAAAACACTGTTGTGCGCAGGCCCCGAGTCACCCGTCAAGCTCTCTCACCCGCCGTCCGCAGGGAAACAGATCCTGTAAACAAAGTCTAATCTCTCTGGGTTTCCCGAAATCACGACTCACGCCTCAAAACAACATTTGCATTCATCAACATTCATTTGCCTTTTTTCCCTCGCATTCTTCTGCATTTCATTTTGTTGGCCTAGTTAACAGAGAAACAACTCGTGGACGAGGATTCTGACACGATCATGTGAGGACACAGACACATTTTACATATATTCAGAGGGCTAAAATGGACAGTTTGGCTTTTTATCGCCGGATGTCGAAAGAGTATGTTGTCACTTTTAGAACTGTTATAAAACTGAAAAAATTAAGAGACTGACTATCGATGATTTTTGCTCAAACGGCTGAGGAACTTCTTGGGCTTTTACGCGCCGGACAGAAACTCCTCACCAAATTTTCTGACTTCTCACAGCTCAGAGATTAAGACAAAGTTAGTGAAAAGCGTTTGATTTGACCGTCACAAAATCTCCAAGTTGACTGTCGAGGCACAGCCGTGCGTAAATCTCGCACCCTCCATCGCTTTTAAGCCGAACCATCGAAAATCCTCTATGCGTATCTGGCAGCATCAAATCCGCATCATATAAAAGCCAAACCTGGGACAAATCCTACTTACCTTGCGCCATCAAACCCACTAGAACAAGCAGTAAAGTGCATCTCGCCGCCGGCTTCATCGCTTCTTCACTTTTTTCTGTAGGAACTCGTTGGATTCTTGTCGACGAGAGGAAGAAATAACGTGAAATGGCATTAAAAACGCGCGTCTGTCCCCTGGTGCCGCCTGTCTCGCTCTGCCGGTGCGCTCCTTCCTGATCCGATCCAAACTTGACTTGGCTCGTCCCTCCCCTATGAGCGCAAAGCTCCCCTCTGGCGCATCCATACGGACTCCACACAGGGAGGGGAGATAAAAACCGCCCCGACAATTGCTCTCAAGGATAATAGGCGTAATTTGACTTCGGCGATGGCAGGGAGAGATCATTAATGAGTAAATCAAAATGTGAGGGCTGAATTCAGCGGGGGAGTGTTTTGACACCGCTGCCTGCTAACTGAAGGCAAGTTCTGTTTGTTTTCATGGTGCAGGTTTGAATAGAGCCGAAACGGTGAAAGACAGCCAAAACTCACACTGGGGGAGCAACAACATGTGCCTTCATTTCCTTCAAGCTGAGCCCGATTAGATCAAGATAATAAAACAATATAATGATGTCAAACTTTTTATTTATTTATTTATTTATTTAGAGTTTATAACCAGATGTTCAGCTCGTGTGGAGATGCTGGAAAGTTTTAGTGTTGTGAAGGACTGAAGGATTTCTCCATCCCGGCGTTTAGTTTCACCGAGAGCTGTCCGCGGTGCTGAAAGCAGCTGCGCACATTGCAGTTATTATAACCATTTTACATCGTGTTTTGTTGCATGAGACAACTGTGTGTTGAAATCTGAAGCGTGTGCGAGTTTATCCTGACGTATCCTCGCCATGCTGCGTCTTTCCCCGGCCACTACACAGCAGCACCGCGCCGTGCCGAGCTGATCTGATGTGATGTGATGTGATCTGATCCGAGGAGGAAACTTTAGCTGCTCCTGAACATCGTTTCTGCCTCACCGAGAGGCTCCGCTCGTATCTGACGCTCCCCAGGTGCCTGTTTACCAGCCTCTGGATCGCGCTGATTACGTTTAATTTTAGCTCGCGATCCTCCGCGCTTGGCTTGACGTCATCAAACAAAGTAATTAAGGGAGTGTAATGTTGAGCCGAGCTGAGCTGAACCGAGCCGACACCAAACACAGTGAGCGGCTGGAGAGGGAGCGAGACGCGACTGACTGACTGAGGGGGGATGTGTCCTGGTGTCACACATACACACACACACACACACACACACATACACACACACAGGGAGAGAGCGAGAGAGAAAGAGACTTTTCCTCTTCACTCGATGTTTATGCGCCTGTGTGTGTGTGTGTGTGTGCGTGTGTGTGTGTGTGCCTCCACACTTGTTTATTCATGGACACACACACACACACACACACACACACACACACACACACACTTGACATAGACACCACACACTCATAGATGTTAATGTTACATTCGGGGACTATATATTGACATTCATTTCCTGGAGACACATCCCTAACCTTAACCATTGACCCACAAATCAGCCTTTTCCTACACACACACACATACACACACACACACACACACACACGTATGCATATTCTACTTTCTATTAAAACTGATAAATTGCAGCCAGCAGCTTGGCTTCAGGCGGTACAGTTGAAACTCTTGTCTTTTACAACAATTTAACAGCGTCTGTTTCAGTTTATAAAATATTTTCATGATTCAGTTCTCTTTTGATTATTGTTAATTGTTACTAGTAGGGGCAGATAATCAGATAAACAGTAGGCCAATGTGCACACACACTTAAGACACTAGTCTGTGACAAGTGATGAACAGAATTTCACAACATAAAGTGGTGTGGTTATTTCGATGATCACCAGCTCCTGAGTCCTGTGAATTTCCAGAGACAAATGCTGTTGACAGTCACTTCAGTCAGAGGTACCCCCGGGGTCCCTGTGCCAGCTCCCAGTGGGCCCAGTAGGTAATCATTTATTAAGCATAAATCATTTCTTAATGGGTCAGTTAAATATTTGAAAGGCAGTTGAACGTCTGCAGTGCTCCAAATTGAATCGAGGTGGAAGCAGAAAATGAAAATACTCAAGTAAAGGACCTGAAAGCTGAACTCAAGCACAGAACTTCAGTTGATGACCTTTACATTACATCCAATAAATCAACTATTTCTTTTGCCTGTCAGATCTCGAAAATGCACCACAGATGCTCAAATGTTGTTTTTTAAACACTTACATTACCTTTTTTTTTTCATTTTAAAAGTACCAAATTGCGTTTTGGTTGTCTTAATGTGTGTTTATACACTAGATATCCTGATATCACCGAGTCACTCATCCAGAACACCTAATACAATCATATCAGCTTATGCTAATTTAATATTATCTTTTTAATTACCAAGATCATGAAACCACTTCACCATCAGACTGGATGAAACAAATAGTGTATTTCAATTAAGTGAAACAGCTAACTGGGTGGTGTTGTTGCCTCAGGTGGCGCTCTGCCAGATGTGACATGACGGATATAAATATCCTCTCAACATATGCAGCATATGTGCGTGTACACATGGTGCTTTTATACACACGCTTTTTATCAGAACCTCCGCGTCACCCTCAGGCCGTCTCACCCAGGATAAACACAATCAACCTTTCGCACATGTCTGAGTGTAGTCACAACGGTCGCTGTCCTGTCATTCCAGCAGTGCAACCATCAAAAACTGTGCGCACATCTCCTTCCCTTCCTTATATAGCTATTGGAAGGCGTTGACTGTTACAAGAGCCTAATCCCCGCAGACAGGCGCTGCATAAAAAGGACAGATGAAGAGAAACAGAATAAGCACAACGGGGATAATGTGTTTTTGCTGTTGCTGGTGTCGCCATCTGACAAGTGCTGAGCTCACAGCGTGGCGTCATGACACGCTTGTCTTCGCCAGCCTTATTAGCGAAGCGGTTTAGAGGAGGAACTAGGTGGGAATCAGTGTTTCTGCCAGGATTGTTTAGTGTGACGCACCATAGCCCGTCCTGCCGCTCTGCCCGGGGCAATGTTTAATTCATGCTCTTCGTAAAAGCTGGATGCACCAAGTCCAAAAGCCATTAGCGTCATCCCGTCTCCCCTCCATTTTTTCTCCACTTCTTCTCCTCTCAGGCGTCGTCCCCGACGATTCAACACATCCCGTCGTCAGTCACTCTCTGTCCTCCTTTCCGTGCTTTTGTTTCCTCTCGGCCCTCCTGTTTCACTTGATTTTCCTTGCTTCCTCCTTTTTTTCTGCCACCTCTCTCCTTTCACCTCACATACCTCGAGCATGCGTTCCTTCCCCCTCCCCTGCACCTGCTCTCATTCATGCGCCGTACACTGGTGCCATCTTTCTGCCTCAAGTGAAACACAACACATAAAAAATATCAATCTCTCTCGCTAGAACTTTTAGACCATCCTGAATTATTCACATCCACATATCTGCACCACATCTCCTGACCCCGAGAGAAGTGCTTTTATTTTCAACCCCACGTAATGAAATCTGGATGGCCTCTTTTTTATATATATACATATATATATATTTATATATTCTCCCTGGCATGATCGTTTCACTGAGGTGGGTTTAATGGAGCGGAGGTGATCAGAGGCTTCTGGAAGATTCCAGGAGGCAGGGTGGTGGATACCATGTCTTCCTTCTATGGTGAGAAAAGATATAACAGTGGTGGTAGAGTAAAGAGGTCAGGGCTTGTGCTATAGACAGAGCAGGAAGCATGGCTTTCAGAGGGGTTGAGTGCTTCTGCATCCAGGAAATCACATCCATCCCACCGACAAAGACACAAACTTGGTCAGGATTATTGCATGCATCACAGATCTTTTTAAAAACGAAAAAAATCAATACATCACTTTCTTGAAATTTCTTTGTTAGTTTGGTGACTTACGGTCCCTTTACGCTGATCTGATTGAGTTTATTACTATAGGGGCACTTTGCTGCAGTTCATCCAATGTAAGCCGATGCAAAGGGCTTTACAGTGATTGCACTGCAACAGCCTCTAAAATGATGAGAGAGTTGAATCAAACTTCCATGAAGGTCGGGCTTTATTGTAAGGCTTCCATCTGGTTGTACAGGATGGGGATACGTGCACCAGATGAAGTGGCAATTCAATCTATCTCGTAACTAAGTTTGTTTCAGACCTGGAGGCAGGCTGCATCAAATGTTCCAAGAGTTCAAACTTGACTTAGTGAGAAGATAATTGATTCCTGAGATTTCTTGTCACATAAACTAGATTTTGTAGAGAGAGTAGCTGTTATTGTTCTTGATTGGATTCTCAGCAGTTTTTAGTCCTCCCAGGGTCCCACTAATTGCAACACACCAACTTGGAATAGTACACATTAAAATTGCACAGTAGTAATCAATGAAATAACAACCAACAATGCTGTTTAACTATTCACAAAGGAGCAATAACACAGAATGAAAACACAACTATAAAATGTGCAAATCCGTACTGGTTTATTCAATATTTGAATCTCTTTGATGTTGTTACTTAGTTTTGTTCAGGAAGTCCTCAAAAGTTGTCATAGATGTAGCTAAATATTGACATCAACCATCTCACACAACCGTGTTGCCATTATTTGATCTGCTTAGCGTTTAGAGGTGATACACGGTGGACATATTCTATGCATCAGAACATATTGGAGATTTTGGGAACATATTGGGGTTAAGGGCCACAGGCTGAAATCCAGCAAGGGCTGCTGTAGTAAATGTGAAACCACTGCATATTCACAGCAAGACCTTTGGGCATTTTGTTGTCTTTGTGGCAACAAAACCGGTTGTTTTCGATGAGACGTACGGACATCTTCCAGCTGTGTCGTGGCAACAGAACAAGGTAAGTGAAAACATGAACTTTTCCTAACCCTAACGCTATCCATGTGTCTTTTGTGCCTAAACCTAATCCGACCATTAGCACAGGGCAGTACCCACGTTAAATTCGAAACTGAACCGAAAGAAACAAGAAGTTGCAACGTAAAGAGTTGTTGGGGGTTTGCAGAAATGTACATTGTGAACATTTATTCTGGCATCTGGGTTACATCTTTTTCCAGTGTATTTACACTCGGTAATATTGTCTCTGAAGAGTGGATGTTAGTGGTAATGGCAGATTCTGCGCAGGAGGCTGTCACAACAGCAGCTTGATTCATGTCATTATCTTCTCTCGGTCTGCTCATTCCCTGTAACACTAACCCTCTTCTGATTTGCCTGCCTGCACACCTGTTCCCACATCCCTCAGCCTTACTGTATATGTACCAGCCTGTTTCCACCTGTTCCCTGTCAGATCACCTCATGTGTTCCTCACAGTTACCTGCCTGAATCCGACTCCTGCCCTTTGGCCCCATCTCTTCCATGCTTTTTTTGTTTGCGTAAATGACTCCCTCTCTCCTGCCTTTTCTGACAAGTGAGGACAAAGTTTTATGTTTGCCTGCTTCGTCTCTGGGTCCAAACCCTCCTTTTCTGAGCCAATGCAGTCTGCCTGTAATCTCAACAATATAAACTTTCCTCTTTCAACTGGCTTTACTGTGACTCGCTGCTGTCCCACTGCTGCTGGTTGCATTTATTTGATTTACTTTATTAAATTAAAATGAGTTTGTAGCTCGTCCGTTTTATACTCGGCAAAGCAGCTATTCTACAAGCGAATGCTGTAAAATTGAATCATAGTTCCTGTCCTCATTGTAAGCACTGGTGTTGGCAACCCAGGCCTGCAGTCTATATGTGCTCAATCTTTCTGCACTCTGCTGACCTCTGTCTGCTTCAGGTCAGCAGAATGCTGAGCATGATAGCTCAGGAGGAGATTCTGAGAGGTTTCTGAAAATTTTGGTTGTAATTGGGTGCAAAATAAAAAAGCCAAAGGAAATAAATTCCTCAAGACATTTTCTTCATATGAGAGATATGTTAAACAAGTCATGTCTTTCTCAAGATCTTTTTCCTCTGTTTTAGTGTACTTAAATTGACGTTACGGATGTCAGTGAACCCCAAAGGGCACCTAATACCTGTGTTTGGGCAACCTGATGTAATGTATAATGTGATTATTTATTGCTTCAGTGATGACTTAACTGGAGTGACTGATCTCAAGGCTTAACACTTAACAATCATTTGTGTAATGTTTTGTTCTCACACAATTGGAAGTTATATAAGCAATCAACACTTAAAGGAACAGTTACGAGTTTCAGTCATGATCTACTCATCCCCATGAGAAATAGTGTAGGGAAAGATGGGCAATGTCTTGTAGTCAACAAAACATTGTTTAGACCAGAGATCCCAAATTCATTGTAAAATATGTTATTTACTAGATTTTTGTAAGGCTGATAACTTCCCTGCAGCTGTTGAGCTTGAAGCGCGCACCCCATCTGAAGAGGGCGCACAGGCTCGCCCATGTCTCGAAGGTGTAAATAATGTCTTTTTGAATCGATTTGTGATCTCTTGGCTTCTGGAAACTTCCAGATGCTGTTTAACATTTTAAACAAGTCCTCATCTACGTCAGTTTTTAAAGAGAATGCTGCACCTCAGTTTTCCTGTGAGGATCCACAGATGTTTTGTGGACTACGAACCTCGACCCAGCTTTTCCTTTGGCATGAGTAGAATATGGGGCAAACTGTTCATTTAAAGTGGCTTTTTGATGGCAGTTTCTTGGTGGAGGCATAAAATGCAGTGTATTGTTATCGTGCAGTCTTTTCTGAGGTTGCTAAAACTACATAAGCTAGCGGTTGGAAGACCTGATCTCTCGAGGAGGGGGCGTCTTACTCGATGTCACAGTGTGTTAGACCATGGATTAAATTTACGCCTTAATATCCCTTTAAGTGTACAGTATAGTCAGACTAAGAGATGTGACCTCAGTCAAAGCTTCGTATAATTTCTCTAAACACATGTGATTGTGTCTAAATCAAAAGGTCTCCCCACAGTAGCAATGTTGTTACTGAACGAAGGATTACCAGCTTAACGCACACACGCACCGACGAATGCAGGCGGAGGAGCACATACACACACCTACACAAACATGTCTGTTCATTTGTCTGATTAAGGGAAGCAATAATTTGATTGACTCGGCCCACGTAGGTCTAGCACTATAGTGTGAGTGCACCGTTGTGTGGTTTTATACACACCTGGGCGCACAGAACACCTACATAGGGATGATTTACGTCAGCAGCAAAGAGCCATATTTTACACTGGAGCGAAAAACATACGCATAGGGACACACACATGCTGCTTTTGCAAAACTAATTTCCCATGGGACAATAAATGACATGTAGTACAAAAATGGGTTAGCTCGTGCTTATAACTGTAATGAATCAAACGGAGGAGCACGGTTTTTGCCCCAAATAATATGTAAAAGTCCCAGATTTCAAGTTTAAAGTCCTGAAACCTGTCCTCACCTGGGTCTCTGCTGCTCACACACTCACTTATATGCTCTGCAGGTCTCTGTGCGAGGAGATTGCAAGTCTAGGAATTGTAAACTGATGGGTATAAATCCAAAATAAATGTGGCAGCTCACCAGTCTGGCGATCCTTTAACTGTTACAGCTTGTGATAGCGAGTGAAGGAGTATCTGACACTCGTACGTACTCGAGCCAAAGGCAAGAGGAATACTTAAACAAGCTCAAACCTCTGTTAGTACATCATAAGTGCTGTCTAAGAGCATCGCACTCATTACTGTCTGCAGAGCCGGGTATCTTTTATTCATCACTGTGGCGGCAGAAGGGGAAGGGGAGTATAATTAGAGACCAAATGTACTGTCAACATTGGGGATGTTTTTACATGGTTTGGATATCCAAAGCGAAGTAAAAAGCCAAACTCAAAACTGATCTGCCAGGAATGGTGAATCAGTGATGCGCAGATGTGAAATATCTGAACGGAAACGTCTTTAAAAACAAAGCCCTGACACTTGTTCACAGGACGGAAATGTTGGGCATGCGTTTTTTTCATCTTGAAGTTATTAGTCAGCACTGTGTTTCTGCGCTGGTGTCCTTTTTGGTCATCTTCAGCCAGCAGGCCAAACACACACACACACACACACACACCCACACACACACACACATGCGAGCTGACAAACAGGGCGATCAAATATTGTGTTCTGCTGAAAGTGGGTTATCCTGTGGGACAAGCTGACCTAAGCCATCATGCTTAGCAGGCGATATCTGGAGGAGCCACACAGTGAAAGCGCAGAAAGAATAATACTGCAGGGTCATCTGTGACCTATTGCTGCACTGGCACAACTTTATCTCGCCCGTTTCTCTCTCCACTAGCTTTCACTACACTTCTCTGGTCCGCGAGAACAATTGTACCCAAAGTCTATTTTGGTTTCTCACACTCAGATGCTGTGGCCATTTGATTTGTAGGTCCAAACTGCTAACAGTCAGCCGAATCTGCGGAATTACTTCAACGCTCAGGTGGAGGAACACAAAATTGCAGGAATCCACAGTGCGGGCTTGCATCTGGCACACAGCCCGTCCCATGTTCTAAGCTATTTGGGCGTGTAGCGTGAAAAAGGACAGATAATTGGGTTTATCACTGGCGTATTTTTAGTTCCCATTTCTCCACACGCAAATTTACAAAAGACTTTTAAAGGGGCGGAAGGGAGTGAGGGAGAGCAGAAATAGAGCGAGGAGAGGGAGAAGGAGGAGAGGGAAGAGAGGAATGGAGGTTAATAAAGGGAAGAAAAAGAAGGAGGAATGGGCCGCAGAGATGGAGCCTGGCACGTGTCCAGGTCTGGTGGAGTGCGTGAAGGAGCAGTAGTGTTTCTGCCCTCGGGCACGAGCGCGGGCAGACGGAGCAGAACGAGCCCGTCGGATGACTGCAGGGGTGCCTGAGAATCCTTCGGAGAGCGAGCTCAGGAAAACTCAAGCATCGCAGAGAGCCAGATTTTTTTCGGCATGATGCAGACCTCTGTTAACCCAGACAAATATCACGGGGCACAAGAGTATGAATGTGATGGTTGCTGTGTGGTTTGAGACATCAAGTCATGCTGATGAGTGAGAAGACGGGTCAACGTGAGTGCTGGGAATTGTTTCCACAGTGGAATTTACATTTAGTCTAAATGAGAACAATAAAAGAGATATGAAACCAGCTCCGAATAAATGGAAGATGCCATAGGCAGTTTTTAGGAAGGCCAACCCCTTTTATATTATTTTATATGATATATCTTTTTTTAATTCACTTTTTGTGTGAAGTCTGAAGGGCTTCACCAACCTTTCTATTGGCTTTGTGGTATTACATCATCAAAGAGCATAAAAGAAAGAGGCTTATATGATGGCAAATGTCAGGTTTAACGTTATATTCTTGATGGCAATGTATTAGGCGCTGCAGAATAATGCAAAACTAATTAAAATGTTGCTTTCTCCAGCAAGTAAATAAGTAAGTGCATTGCTTTTTGAAAAGTAACGAGTAATGTGTGCTCCATTACTCCTTTAAGTAACTGCTCCAACAATGGTTGTAGCCAGGTAGCAAAGGTTGCAGCCATGTTCTGGAGCTACAACACAGTAACTGTGCCTAGTTAGTAATTAGAATACAAAAGCTTTCAATGTGATTGTCAACACATGGTAGCTTCGTACTTGCATTTTGTCTTACGAGGCCAGAAAGGAAACATGATTCAACCTTCGCCAGTCCATAGCTAGCTAATGTTAAGTGGTGAAGAAGAAAGGCAGCAAAGTGTCCTTCTGACTGTTTCTTGAGATGCATTTAAAAAAAAAAAAAAAAAGCATTGCAAAGCCAGTCTGTTAAACTTGGCTTGTGCCACAGGAAATAAAAGCTTGCTTAGCTATGTTGTTCACAGCCTAGCCTATTAGCTGAGCTTGACCTCGGCCTGCACTGCAACTTTTCATCCCGGTGGATGTTTCCAAAGTGGCTTAATTTGCTTGGCACAAGTAAGTAAATCCAATCATGCCAAACACAACTCGTGTTCATTCACCTATGGTCCTTAATGCAATTCTTATTAATTACAACCTACTACAGCTATCGCCTAATAGGCTATTAGCTAGATATCTGGCTGACTGCAGTATAATATTCTCAACATGATGGGACTAAAGTCAGTCTACACGACCTAAGAAAATGAGCCACAGCTTGCGCGTACACACATGCATGCCTAACCACCTCCGAGCTGTAGCTTCATATTAACACACAACAATATGAGACTGGAAGCAAGGCAAAAAAAGAAGATCCCTTTGACAAATCTCTCAAGGCAACTGAAACAACGTGTGGAGGTCCTCCTGAAAATGATTTGATGTAAATACCTACGTTCAACTGCCTATGGCTCTTCATGCCAGATTCAGGTTATAGTTGTTTTTTATTTTTCCAAAGAGCTAACAGCTAGATGTTTGTGAAAGTCCATGACAGCATGAGCCACATTCACTGGGAGCTGCAGCAGTTAAAAAAAGACACATGCAATGCAGCCACTACATACAGTCCCTGACAAACGGACAAAGTGCTCATGGTGTACCCGTGTGTGTTGGACAATAAAAGATGGGTTCGCTTAAAGTAACTCTGCTGCGGGTCGGTTTAGGCCAGCACGCCTGCAGAGATCGGATGAGCGAGGGCCAGGTGTGGCACGGAAAGGAGAGCTGGATAGAGATCAGTTGAAAAAGTCCTGTCCTGGAAAACTGCTGCTCTGTGAAAAACACTGTAACCGTTCAGAAGTCAGAGCCACAGACGAAGAGACATGAAAGCACTGAGTCGAGTCAGTTCCCTGTTAAAGCTACTTAAGGCAACGCTTAAACACAGTTAAAGTGAATTTGTTCACATGAATACTTTAACACAATGCATGATTCATAATAATTAAAATGAATCATTAAAAAATACTTGCGCTAATTGTGCACCATTACATCTTTTCTAATCGTTTCCAAACCACTTACAACTAATGCACATGTTTCATAAGTATTTATGACACTGGGTCCCAAACATTTTTCAGTCATTGGTTTTAAACTATTAATTATATATTAGGAGATATTATTAAATATTTTTGTACAATTGAATTGTCACGTTGATGCTGCTTGTCTAGATGTTTCAACCATTTATCTATATTATCCATCCATTCATTCATTACTTTTAATAACCAGTTCATTTGTTTATCAGTGGAACAAACAGTCAGAATTCGAAGGTAGCTCCAAAGCTACAGGGGGCAGCACACCCGCTTACTGCTCCTCAGTATACTGGACTTGCTCATTTCAAAATTAAGCTAAAAGTAACTTTTCTGTAAAGTGTAAATATTTAAGTGCCTACTGCAGCGTTGAAATATAAGGACTACAATCAAGTCGACCCACAGTGCCCGTCCTCAAACTCTGAATCAGCCAATAGCAGCAGTATTGGCGATTTGGTGCCTGGGAGCACAGACAGTAGGGTGCTGAGAGTGGGTCAGTGGTCTGCTGGGTCCTCGTGGGATGTTTGGCTGGTTGGCGTCCTCTCTCAGCTGCTCCAGGGACACCACAAACACAGAGGGGTCCCTGTGACACTGAGAAACATGCCAGGAATACAGTTTGGACACAAATGTACAAACCTTTGAGTTTGTATACATTTTAGAAACAATGATATGAACAACGATAATTTTCAAGAAGGTTCCTATAATAAATATAATGTACATCATCATGAGGGGATCATTCAGTTTTAGCCCACTGATAGAAAGGTGCCCACCACCAGCTGCTCCTGTGGTCCTCCATCCTTACGTGGTCCTACTCCTTGTTCACCTTCTGGGGGTAGCTGCTGCACGAGGAGGGAGTTAGGTCGAACGTCCTCTTCACCACCATCTTCAATATCCTCTCCATCCTCAGTCTCTCTGTCTAATGTGTGTACATGTGTCCTTTGTTTATAAGGTAATGATGAGACTGCTGCATGAAGGCTTAAACATTTTCCAAAAATGTTTTTTTGTTCACACCAGATAAGAATAAATGACTGAATCAACAACAACAGGTGTTGATTCAACCTCATGATAATTATTGAAAATGTAGTTTGTGGTGCAGTTGCTCGTACTGAACAGATCATAATGCATGAGGGATGTGGAATATGTTTTTAATTATTATGTTTTTGTTGTTCACAGAGTTGAGTGAACACCTTTCTGACAAACTGCACAAAACGTTAGATTCACAAAGTTGGCGGTAGTTCATTACTTACTTACTGTGACTGTGTTAAGAGAAATAAGCAAATTTGCCACTTTTACATCTCCCAGCTGATCTTCTACTTTTTGTTTTTAAGTAACATCAAAAATACTTGAAAACAGCCACTAGCTCCACTCCACGAGTTAGTTAATCGCATTTCCATAATTAAGGCAAAAACTAGTCATAGATCATTTTTGTGCATTGTTTTTCCCCTCTGCAGGCTTCTCTCAGAGTCCTGACTGGACATGAATGTATCATCATGATGCTCTGGTAGCTGATGCTTCCCCCTGACAGAAAAGAGGCTGTACAGGTTTTTATTTTCTTCATCTTTCATTTGCTTCTGCTGCTTTATGTGATTATTAACCATGTCAATCACTATCTGTACATTGCACTATGACCATTATACTAAAGATGTATTCATACACAGTAATCAAAGTGTAATGTACATTATATACTGCCTATATACATTACACCGTTCCCTCCTGCCTCTAGATAGTCATCATCATTCCTGTGCCTAAGTGGTCGGCTGTGTCTAGTCTCAACCGCTACCATCCTGTGGTTGGTTCTCACCCAAATCCTGATTAAATGTTTTGAGAAACAAGCTCTCCAGGACATCAACGATAGATCCACAAAGGATGTCATATCCACTGCCCCCCCACTCAGTATTCAAATGCCTGGAGAATAAGAGCAGCTACATCAGGATGCTGTTTGTTGACTGCAGCTCAGCATTCAGCACAACCTCACCCATGAAGCTGAGTGGAAAATTTAAACGCTCTGGACTTGAGTGTAAACGCCCTGCAAGTGGATATTAGACTTCCTCACAAGCAGACCCCAGATAGTACAGATTAGCATTTTCGTTTTTCTTCTCGTGTTCTAAAAGATGACAGTAAATTTATGTTGTTTATACGTGTTTTGTTGGCTTTTTGTCATGTTCGTAGGTAAAAATGCTCAATCCAAATGAATTTACTGGCCCTTGGTAATGTGTTTTTGATGTATTATCTAAACTGCACTGAACAAAATTGCATTACACAATCCAGCACTACTCTCTGACAGCTGGCCTTCCCTGTCCTCCTCTGCCGTTCTCCCAGACACACCAGCATCACATCCTTCACCTTTATGCTTTAGTCAACCCCATATTGACAGGGTGGGACACCAGGTAAATAGTGAACACACACATACACACACACGCACAAACACACACCGAAGGGGCCACAGTAAATATGTGTTTTGTCGATAGCTGTCCGCACAGCAGAGAATCAGTAGTAGTAGTATTTTTGCTGATGTGCTGACTTCAGGAATCAGAGCCTCACTTTTGCTGAGATAAAGGATTTGGGCCAGTTAAATCTTATCATAGTCTATTATATGTGTGCCTGTTCATTCATGCAGTGGTACATAAAAAAGTAACAGTGTGCTCCATCTTCAGAGGCCGCTGACAGTTTGAAGGTGATGGTATTTTCCACCTGATATTACCTTTTCCTTGGCAGATGCAGCACAGATTTGGGCACATGCACTGGCAAACACAGACACACACACACACACACACATACACACATGCTTCCAGTGGAACAAAAGCGCATTAGTGCTGGCGAGCATTTCCTCTTGAGTCAGGCTGAGGAAGGCTTTCTCGTACAGACACATACGCACACAAACACACACACACACACACACACACACACACACAACCACCAGAAGGTCCATTAACAGGATGTGACCCACTGTGTGGATTCATCCCTTTTCCACTTCAGATAGGTCCACTGACCAGAGCGAGGGCTTTAAAAGGGTTTTAATTGTACGTGTGTGTCTGTGCGTGTGGTTAATCTTGGAGGGACACACAAAAAGAAAATCTCTGAAATTGTCGTTGTTCATGTAATCTCACCAGTAAAACTATAAATATATATACATTTTAAACAGAACAAAAGGAATTTGAATATGGATTTCTCAGGCAGAGCAACACTTAAACATACATTCCCAAACCCTCACACACACACACACACACACACACGACTGCTGTGGTGCTGCTTGATCAAGAAAAACAAGTTTGAGAGAAGTTCAAGATGCATATAGGGTCATCCAGATGAAACGCACGTCATAAATGACACATGAGTGTCATTATACCGACTTTGAAAAAGTATAAAAATACTTACACCACTGTCTAACCCCGTCAGCCTCCTCCTGAGTCTCGAACACCTCCTTTTATCGTGTCCTGTCAGGACTCAGCTGAGTCTTTTCACAGTGTCACTTATCCCTTCCATAAAAGCAATAAAAAATGATTTCTCCTGCTCTAATAGTTTCTTCCCCTCCTCTGTCTTACTGAGAGAGTGCTTCAAATATATTTACCATCAAGTTCCGAACTCCTGCTGTCAGTGTTCAGTTCAGAGAGAGTCCAGCTAAATTATATCCTGTAACACACTTAGACTGTTTCCTAAAAGTATAACATGAGGCTGTCAAATGATGATGATGATGATGTTCTTGGTTATATATCACAATTTGGCTATATATCACCATTTGTGATCCTCTGGAAAAAACATAAGAGGTATTTATGTTAATGAATGTAAAATGTAAAAAAAAGATGTGTGCCAACATACAATACTTGCCAAGACTCGTCAGTGTAGAGGCATCTGACATCAAATCTATTTTCTCTTCTATTTTTTCTGTTTTGACACAAATAATCTTTGGCCTCTGTAAATTGTTGAGCATTTTTTATCATACAGTTGCCTGTAATGTTGGTGATTTTTGTGAAATTACCCAGGATTTACTGGGCTGTCATGGTTTGGGTTTCTGATTTAGGTGTTTCCTGTTTTATTTTGTAGATTATATCATTGGGTGACATGTTGTTCTTTACACTTCCTGTCTTTGTCTTTTTCCTGTCTGTTTTTTCATTTTCAATGTAATACAGCCTGTGTTTTCCCACACTCTTTGTTGGTTTGTCCGTGTCTAATGCATTGCACATCTATTCCCAGACCTGTGTTCCTTGTGTAACTTTGGATTGTACTTGTTTTTGTTGCCAGATCTTTGATTACCTACCTTTTGGTTTAAGGACAACAGCTTTGCTTTTATTAAAGCTCACTTTTTGTTTTTCAACCTGCTTGCTTCTGTGTGTCTTGCTTTTAGGACCCATTTTAATAATTTATAACTCCGGCTATTACTTCATCCTAATCCCAGAAATTGATGTAAAATGATTCTAAACTCCATCACAGTCTAGCCCAAAGTGAAATTCAAAGCTATTGTCTAACCATTTGGAGAACAGGCATGGTTTTAGGCTTTTTTGAAAGCTTACACAGTAAGCTGATTTTTTCTCCAGCTGTCAGAAGCTCTGTAAGTGTTCTGGCATTAATCTAGAAGTTTGAACACACTGTATTACTTACTTATTTTCCTAAACTGAATCTTGTCATGCAATAAAAGGCTGAAAATGACCTGACCTGACCAGGTGATGACCAGAACTACCCCTCTTAGCTAAACATACAGGTCCACATCATATAGGATTTAAAGGTCTTACATGGTCAAGTTCAAATTAGACAACAATATAACTGAAAATGGACATTTAACATATTTTTCTATTTATTATATTTCTTATATATTTTTCTAATATTCAAGTGCCTGGCAAAGAAAAAATTCAAAATTTGTGACCTCTGCCTGTGAATAACGGGGCAAAAACTCATTATGGTTCTTTATTGATGCATCATTAAGGAAAATAAATTCAATTCAATTCAATTCAATTCAATTTATTTTTCTTAATGATGCATCAATCATCTGGAGGCTGGAGAGACCTGAGAGTGGGTCACTGGTCTTCATGATCGCTCATTGGCTGTTGTAGACTTTAGGCCGGGCTTAGATGCTCATATCTACTCAAATCAGCTTCCAATCAGCATCCGTGATGGCAATTACTTTGCCAGTTTGTCACTATTTAATCGTGGAATGCTGTGTTTTAGACTAAATATGTTGCCGAAATGGGTTTAGTGGACATTTGGCAAAAAGAGCAGATAGTGTTTGTTGGAGTTTTAAGAAACACCCAGACACTTCATTTGCGAGTTTGCAAAGCAACGTGCACGTGTGAGTTTGTTGGCTTGTTTGTTTGTTTGCTGATTGTACCTTTGCTGATCAGGTTTTATATTGAAACATGAATAGAATCATGAGAATCTTAGCTTTCTAACGATGTATTGCATGAATATAGACCTAAATTGCTTTGCTGTGTTTGTATTGTTTGGCTAACTCACCAAGGTAAAGTTTAAACAGACAAAATTTCAGACAAAATGTAAGGTTAAAAATGGGAAGCATGTGACATTCACATTGATTCACGGCTTTTTATTAACATAATATGTAATAGAATACAGTTGGTGTCATATTTATTGTTAACACTGAATGCCACCTGGTGCTGCTACAATTGTGACGTGACAAGGTAAACAAAGGAGAGATAATCAGAGAACAACTAAACAACCGAGAGAGAAATAGGCTGCGTCCGAAATTCCACACCAACATGCAATTTAGCACGCTGAAAAAGTATGAGATTTTATTTTTTTTTTCAGTATGTCAAAGACCTTAGCATGAAGCCAGTTGTATATGCTGTGCATACTATTTGCAACTACATCGGCATGAAGGCAGCGCAACGTACTGATGACAACGACAACAACATAACAGACAATGGCGAACAGCAATCAAGGCAGCTCTGGCATAATGTCCATAACACTTGACGACGTGTAAGGTTTCACATAGCTCGGTGTAATCCAGATTCGAAATTTGTTCTTCGTTGGCACGTTACCATTGTCACGCGTCTGCGACCGACGTGGCGTGGCGAGCAGTGCATCCAAAAGACACTGCTGTTTATTCACAAAAAGTAAGTTGAACGATGGTACACAGGTTGGGTATGTAGGCCTACCGCACAGTATGCAATTTCAGACGCAGTGACAGAAAGAGGAAGCAGGAGGCGAGTACACATTCTTCAAAATAAGACACTGCATTAACAATGCATAACGATTACAACACCGCTCAGGAGGTGGATGGAGGAGATGAGGCACAAAGCTCTGAAGCAGAACAAGAACAAGACAGAGTGAGAGGGACGATGCATTAATATTTTTATGAAGAGAAAAGGTAGAGAAGACAAAGTGTCCTCAGAGCTTTGTTCAAGAAGTGTGGAGGAAAAAAGAAATGATGGTCCATTGTGCTGTGCCATCAACAACTGGTATAATGTTTTATTATGTCTTATTTTTCACATCAGCAATGCCGCAGAGGAGAGCAGACCTTGTGGGTTCATAGGAGCTTCACTGCTTAATGAACCTTTGTGCCTCAACTGCACAGAGCTCCAACTGTTCCATTAGCAGCGCAGCCAGTCCAAACTGAAGGGAAGACAGCAAATATCCAGTTTTTTTCATCAGCTTTGTGAATTGCGGTTGGGGAAAACAGTCTGCAGCTTTCCTGTTTGCCGTGTCAAAACCTGTGAACAGGCACTATCTCGGCTCCATGGAAATGTCATCTTGCCAGAGGTTATAAAAAGTATATCGAGATTTCCATGCCTGTGGTGACGGCCGAGGTTGGATGGAGTCCATCAAAAATAGAAGCCATGCATAACGATAAAAAACAAAGACGGAAAGTTTATTCTTTCTTTGTTCAAGGTCCACTGTGGCAAATAGAACCAATGTAGCTGGATGCATCGATTCGACAGATCAGAACCAGACCTGGCGCAGCTTCCCCGTCATACTTTCTATGACAGACGATTATCCGTCTGTTTCACAGAAATCCTAGAAATCTCCGTACCTGTGAAAAGAAAAACACAGGATTGTATATAAGAAATATAATTGTAGAAATACTGGTTTCTGCAAAAATCACCGGGCTCATGAATGCTTGTTTGAAATGAAGATACATTTTTAGATTGTTAGCATTGTTAGCAGAGACAACTGCTCTAAGTATTGCTGTCACGTTCACTTTATCAAGTTCTGATACTGCAAGTCATTTCTGATTGCTGTGATTGTTAACAATTAGCGAGAAAATAAACTATAAAATGTGAAGGCAATAATTACCTCTTTTTTAGGCTTTAATAAACAGCCTTTTGTCACAAACGAGAAACTAGTTTGTGATTGTGAGCCCACTAGTCTTTTTCAACATCCAGACGGGTTAAAAGCCATTTTATAACCTATTCTACTTTTATTTTGAAACAACTATAGCTGCATGCAGCCTTAGTCACTCTTCTTAGTGACTGCTTGCTCAATGCTGCATAAAAATAGGTCTACATGTTGGCAGATTACTTGAACTTCGTCTTCACCATGCTTAAAGGTGTGTTGTTACATATCTTAAAGTGTCAGTGTGTGTGTGTGTGTGTGTGTATGTGACTCACTCTGTGTCATCAGCGGTGGGTGTGTTGTAGCTTTGGAACAGCGGCTGCATGAAGAGCCCCAGAGTTCCCACCACACACACCAGGATGAAGATCCACAGGAACAGACGGTCTATCACCATGGCTACGTACTTCCAGTCCTCTATGATCTGGAACCAAACCAACAAGATGAGACTTTTACGGCTTGTTAAAGACACATCCAATTATGACTTTAAAGTACGCGTGTGTAGCAGCAGACCCTCAGAGAAACACCATGATGGAACTTTTTTTCTGTCAGAGGAACATGAGCTAATGACCTTCGCAATCCAGCTGTGATAACTGATTGTCTGCCAAACCCCTGAACAGTAAGCACCCAGGGACAGCTTAGCTACTGTGAACAGGTCAGTCAAGCTTTGGCTTTCGCATCAAATACAGAAGCCTGGTCAGTAGCCCGACACTTCCAAGCATGACGCTGAAGCTACCCCTGTAGCATGACTTCTGGAAGCACCCCTCTAGTGTAGTAGTATAAAGAGTGTCAACACTGATATGTTGATATGTTTATAAGTGTTGTTGTGTAAGTAACTAGATGTAATTTGTGAAAATAAAAGTGACTTGAGGATGTTTTTTTCTTAAACCAAACCGAGTGCTTTTTGTCTCTAAACCTAATCAAGTAGTTTTGGGTTTTTTTGCCCAAACTTAACCAAATGCTAACCATCTGAGAACATTAACAACAGTCCAAAGGTTATAGCATATCATAATATGGGAAATGTTAGGTCAGCAAGCTTTATTTTGAAAGTGGTTTATGTGCCTAACTTGAAAGTGGAGCCCTTCACGTAAAAAACTGGAGTGGTGAGTACAGCAATGAGTGTAAAGAATGCATTAAACTGTTCATCTACTCTGAAGTGACAATGTTAGCATGTCTGGATAACTGACTTAACACCCACAATAATGACCTGTCTTCTATGGGCATGGAGCACATCACTAACATGAACTATCTACGTTAGTTTGCGGAGGAGAAGTTGGAAAACAAAGATGAATGTTGTATGTCCCCAGTAGTATAAATAAATCATTTAGACCTCATGATGTTAAGATGTAAAAATACACCACTTTAAAATACAGGCGAGCACGTAAGCTTTCTCCCTCATCACACTTATCTAGGTCTAGGAATTTAGGACTAACTCACTACGCTTCAGTGCAAGGATAACACTGATGGATCAATGCTAACATCATACCTGTTAAATTAGTTGCGCATGTCCAAGGCCCTTTATTGGGTTCTTCCTTTTTAATACAAGTCAGCTGGAGACATAAAGTGCTGACTTTATACAATACAAGATTATTTTGTTTTTAAATCGTGGCGCTCAATAAACTATTAGAGTTTCTGTGATCAGAAGCAGTGTTGTATTGACTGCTGCTGTGGCAAACGAGATTTTTTAGGATACCAAATGCATATCAGTGTGTAATTTTAACTTGCACTGCAGCCGGCAGTGCTGAGAGCAAGAGAGGCAGCCTGATGGAAAAAAATGTGCCATTAGCAATTACAGCTGCAAAACTTGTTTGTAATATTTATTAAGTGTGGGACTTCTGTGGAAGTTTGGAGGCCCAGGGCCACAAACATGGGGTCAGGGTTTGTGCTGAGATAAGTCAGTTTGTCTATCTTTTTTACTGAGGATATCTGGTATTTTCAGTATGAAATCGGAGATTGACCGGCTGTTATAATGTCACAGCCGTACTTAAGCGAACACTGAACAATTTAAGACGGGGCGTGTTTGGTTCTCATGTGGCCCTGAAAACCCTCTTCATTCCTTGCGCAAATCTTCTCATTCTCCCATGTTGCATATCCATAATCTGTTTTTACATGTCTTTACCTCTTCCATCTGTCCCCACTTTAATATATTCTATCTCTCCATTCTTTCATCCTTTGATCCTTCCAGCTCATCATCACTTATCTATTTTTTTTTAATTTTTTTTCTAAACCCACGGCTTTGTCTCCTCACCCCCTCGTCATCGTCCTCTGTCTTCATGTGTTCGGAGATGTATTTCACTCCGTCCACTGCCTCCTCCAGGTCTGCATCCCACTGAACAGTCAAACGCTTCCTGTACTCCGGGAACCCACCGCCCCCATCTGGCAAGTCGCCCGGCTTCCAGCAAAACGTGTGCGCCAAGTCCTCGTTCACGTAGAACGATTCGGAGTCCTTTGGGATCCCACCGAGTCTGATGTTGGAGTACTGCCTCTTGTCTGTGCTGGACTGGGGGTAGCTTTTCCCGGCGTTAGTCTGGTTGGCGTACTTCCGGCGGAGTTTGTCGCGGATGTTGGAGGGGCCTGGACGCCTCATGAGGAGGAAGGTGGGCAGCCGGACTAAAAAGAGGCGTTTGACCCAGTCGGGCATGTGGTGGGTGGACGGGGAGCGGTGGTGCACGTTGAGGACGCAGACAGTGCATACGGTAGAGAAAGTGACCAGCACCATGGTGAACATCAAGTATTTACCTTGGAGAGAGTGACAGACAGAGAGGGAAAAGATGAGTTAAGCAGTGGTCAAATATTGGTGCCTAAAATAATAGCTGGTAGCATGTTCAATAGAGGTGGGAAAAAAAATCGATATTGCAATATATTGTTGTGCTCTCTGTCGCAATAAATAATCGATATACTGACGGCAAATATCGGTATTTTATTACAACACACATTATGGATTTACCCCGTTGTCACCGTCTGTACTTAATCTCTCCTGTCCTGTTTGTGGGGGCGCTAATCCCGTAAATGAGGGTAAAGTAGGCGTAAGCAGCGGCCGGTGAAGAAGATGAGTTAACAACAGAAGAAGAACAGATGCAAGAATGGCAGAAAATACGAACAACGAAAAACAAATCAAAGACCCACCCGCAAGTTTCCACTCTAAAGTGTGGACCCACTTTGGCTTTTACGAGAAAGATGACGGGAGAACACTGGTGCGGTCGTTATCGCCGTCGGGGGGGGGGAACATTCGTCCTTCCGTCCCCGAACGGACGCTCGTCACCGTCAGCCGGGGGGCACTTTTTTTAATGAGAAGACCGCGGCAGCCCACTAACACCCGCTATAAAGCAGCTAACATTGAAAATGAGTATAGCGGCGCAGCGCCGCTGTTCCACCGTCTGGAGAGAACCCTGAGCTGCCTGGACATTAAAGTGCATGAACATTAATAACATGTCTTATGTAAACCAGGACAGTGCTTTCTGATACTGAAAAGTCAGTAGCAACTTGTTTTATGTAAACTTGGGCCCGTTTTAGTTTAACAATAGCTAAACAAGATAAGAATAACATCAAAATTAAATGAAATATTGGGCACATTTCAGTATGCAACCAATTATATGCAGAGTTATGTTCACCCATCCAGTACCTGGGAAGTGGGAACATAAAAGTGCTTTGGGTCAACCTGGACACATCAAGGCATATTAAATTTATAGAAAATAAAATAAAATAAATGCAATAGATGCATATGACGTTTTTCTTTTTCAGTCACATATCGTGATATATCGCTGATGAAATTTCTTGCAATATATCAAATATTGCAGATATCGTGTATCGTGATATTATCATTATCGTGGGCCAAATATCGTCACAGTATCGAATCGTGAGTTACACGTATCGTCCCACCCCTAATGTCCAACATGGACGAACAAGTCTCAAATAATGGCTCCATTCTTTAGGATGTACATAACACTTATCAGCAGCACAGCAGCAGCCAGGTTGCACTCATCAACTTGTGGTTTGTATTTTCATTTTGGTGTCTACTGGATTAAGTTAACATGCTTTAATGTTCGAAAAAACACGTTATTTTTCTCGTACTGTCCTGAAGCTCCTCTAGTGCGTCCATTTCAGCGCCTGTACCTTTAAGGCCTTCCTCCAGAAAAGCTTTGTCTGCTTGTTTCATTCATCTGCGGGTTCATATCCCTAAATTCTGATCAAATTCTACACACAGTCGCGAAAAGACACACATTAACTGTAACTGACCTATGAGTGGCACTGCAAGAGAGGTGGGCGGCACTATCTTCGATATCAGCAGCAGGAACACAGTGAGCGCCAGCAGCACCGAGATACACAGCGTCATCTTCTCCCCGCAGTCCGACGGCAGGTAGAACACCAGGATGGCCAGCGACGTGATCAGCACGCACGGGATGATCAGGTTAATGGTGTAAAACAGCGGCTTCCTCTGGATCACGAAATCATAGGTGATGTCCAGGTAGGTGATGTCGTTGGGGTCCTCGTTTTTGCGGCCCGGGAGCGAGACGATGTCCCACTCCCCGCTCGGCGTGAAGTCGTCGCGGCTGGCGAAGTCGCTCGTGAGGATTAGGTCCACTTCCGTGTGGTCGTAGGTCCACGAGCGGAACTTGAGGGTGCAGTTCTGCTGGTCGAAGGGGAAGTTCTGCACCTCGATGGCGCAGGCCGACTTGTAGATGGCCGGGGGGAGCCAGAAGATGTCTCCCGTGTTGGAGACCACCGCGTTGCAGTAGAAGGAAACCTCGTACACGCCGTCGGCACTGTGAGAGGTCGTGGGTGAGACGCAGGATTAGACCTCACAATCACAATTGACATTTAAGTAAGACATGTTTGAAGTCAGCCAGGCAGAACTGTCGACCTTATTTCCCCTCATTGGAATTCAAGTAATCAGACCAACGCTAGCTCCTGATTGGCTGAAGAGATATTTAAACCAGATATTGTTTTTAGCACTTACTAATCCCTTTCACCTCAGCAAAAAAAAAAAAAAAAAACAGGCTACAGAGAGAGAATGCAGAGCGTTTTAATTACAAAATCCCTGAAGAAAAACATGCTTATTTTAGCAGAAGAGGTTCTGCTTCTGATGCCTTGGTGGTAAAGATACTGTAACTCCACCACAAAGGCTGTGTTTCTTTCCATTACGCTGATTCATGAGCCGTATAATAAAACCAGATCGACTCAATCGAACACTGACCAGCTGCCTCTCTCTTCAGCTGGATGACGCGCACACACTCACTTGTTGTAGAGCACTATGTCAGGAAGCCAGATGTGTTTGGACGGTATCCGAAGTTTCTTGATGCCTTCATACTTCTCTGGGTCCCATCTGAGCCTGTAGTCATTCCACTCCTGCAGAGACAGTGAGAGACCCATGCTGACAAAACACACCCACATACTGTGCATTCATTATAAAGGAAATTACGGTGTTTGTGCACAGGGCTGTCAGACACATTGCATCTTACCTGAAACAGCCACAAGTTGGTCGTCATGATCTGCTCCCGCTCATTCTGCAGGAAAACAACAGTCAGCTTATCCAACCGCGAGCACCGTTTCGATAAAAGTTTCACTCGACAATGCACATGGGTGAGTTATTATAACGCCTAAGCTCCACTGGGCACTGATTTTAGCAAAACACATAAAAGGTCAGACTCAAATACCAAAGCATCGCCTGGGGGGGTGGACGCAAAAAGCATAAACATTTATAACACCTTCACAAATGTCACAAATGTGACATAAGTGTGCAGACTTCATGCGGAAGTGAGCTACGTTTTATTGTGCAGAAGTTTCGGGGTGCGGACAGTCAACACGGACGAATATGCACAGTCAAAACTTAAGGAACATAACATTGTGCTTGTTGTAGAGCTGATTAGAGATGTCAAACATATCGCAGAAGTCTAGGAGAGCCCTTATGGGTAATAATAGGTAATGTGACTGAAAATATCTCAGGCATAAACATTTTATGGGAAATCCTGTTCAGAAGCCTATATTATGAGACCGAGACTTAGTCGCTAAAATGTGACAGATATTTCAAAATGCCTCTGATACTTTGGCATCTTGTTTACATCTTGTTTACATCTTGTTTGCGTCTTGTTTGCGGGAACATCCGTTTGCCACAGCACAGCCTTTGAAAACCTCGGCTGCAGCGAGGACTTCATTCAGCATATCAAAAACACAGATCATCCGGGGATGGATTACTTTTTATAAACCAAAAGTCCAAAATGATTCATGTGCTACTTTGCATGTCCTGTTCAGGGTGGAGGGAGGGCAGCCTATCCCAGCATGCATTGGACATGAGGTGCTGCGCATCCTCGATGGCTCGCCGGGCGATTGTGGGCCTGTCTCAAAGAGTCTGACAAAAAGATTCAGACTTTTTTCACACCTACAGGCAATTAAAACGGACAGTTTGCCTAACCTCCATGTCTTTAGATTCATCATCTTAAAGTTTTTATTACTGCATATACGATAATTTCATTTTTATTCACTGCTGTTCAAATTTTAATTCAGTTGTATTATTTAAGTTTAATTTAGGAAAGACTAGGGCAAGTTATTGCACTGAAGCGGTTGCAAAGTTACCACACAGTTATAGACACTTTTTAGGGAAGACATTCTGACTAGTTAAAATACAGTAGCAAAAGTCTATACTTCTAAATTGTTCTGTATCATGATGTGGCTGACTTTTATTTCTATCCTACACGGTTCAAGTAATGTGTAATAAAGTCATTGTTTAACACATTCATACTAAATTTGACAACTTCACATCCATATTCCACTGGAGTGTGGGTGATTAAATAAGTGAAGTCCAGTGAAGCCTGTAGGCCAAGGAGACTCTCTGGAAGTCTGCAAAAAAAAAGTCAATAAAATGTGACTTTTGACAGCCCTCAAGACTCGCGGACTTCCCGCGGATGCGCCTGCAAAGTCTGCGTATTAGCAATTACGGTGAAGTCCGGACATTTGGATGCAGCGACACAGATTTCTCGAAAGAAGACTTTGGACTTCGCTGACAGAGCAGGAGCCTGAAGAACAGAAGACCGCACTAATCAAAGGACCTGCACACCAACACAGCGGGCTGAGTAGACGTGTAGTTTCACATAAAACATTTTGACGTGTCACAGCAGAACGAGGACAGGTGCAAATGATGAAGTTAATGAGGTCTGAATTTCATTTAGCTGCTTTAGTTTCAGGGTCCTGGCGTTGTGCATGCTGGCTCAGTGTCAGGCTGCCATGGCCAACTGGTACCCTAAAATGGAACAGAGCCATTCTTAATGCCGTTAGGAAGATCTGCAGGTTCTGACAAGCCAAAATGCCCGCTGGGGAAAAAGGCCTGGAATTACGTGATGTGACTGAACTAATAACAATGATTGGGGTCAGGGTGTTCTGTCCTGATGGAGCTGTCCATCAGACACAGCGGGCACACACCCACATGGTTGTGTAAAGAGCACTAATCTGGCTGCATAAGTCCAAACACCTGCGTGGGGGATCAGGTCAAATATGTAAAATGTAAATTTTTTTACAAAGTTCTGATGCAACTTTTGCTCTCAGCAAAGATGTAAACTCAAGACTCAGTATTTGAAAAGACATCTAAAAAGCGGAGTGGACAGGAATCGCTCGGAGCCATGAAAGATATGCATCCAAGTTGTCAGTTCCTGGTGACAAAACAAAACAAACAGGGTTACAATTTACGCTTTGTGACCACGCTATGAAAAATGGCAGTGGCTGGCTCAGGACATTTGAGGGGCAGGGGCGAAGAAAATAAATAAAAAGGGCGCCAGTTTTATGTGATGGGGCAGCAGCACGCAGGAAGTCGTGATTACGGGGCATTTACTCTACCGCAGGGGCATCCGAGAGGGCACTTTTGCTGCATTTTCTTTTATTCTGAACAAAACGATGATGAACAAAAAGATACTTACCACACTGATGAGCTGAGACAGAGACACCTGTATGGAGATGGTGACCTGTTGGCTCTTATTGACTGCTGGTCTGATCAGCTTGTTGTAGCGCTCCGGACCCAACAGGTAGTTCACCAGCCGCTCCTCTGCATTCTCTGCCCTGCTGCCTAAAACAACGCAGAGACACGGGGGGCGAGAAGTCATTAGTGAATATTTTGAAAGTGCTATAAGCTCTTGGATGCACGCTCTGTTTAAAATCTTCGCAAAGCGGCATGAGCATTTATCGCCCTGCTTGAAAAGTACCATCTATCAGCAAACCATAAGCTCCGTTAGCGGGGGGGGCATTTTGTCGCCCTTCCACTGTAACGTCGTGTACAAAAATGTCACCATATTATCTATGTGTCTGTAGTTCCAAGCATGATGATCTCTCCACCGCAGTGTGTTTTCAGTCCCGTGACATCATGAATGATGAACAATAAACAAGTTGGCTGTAAGTGAAGTAAATCTACCAAAGGGTAGCGAGGCTGAATCACATGTCCTCATTCGAACGCGCGCATTGCGGTGTCATGCTTCACTGCGGGGTTTGAGAGCAAGAGAACAAACAAAACTCCAGTCATGCATCCATCCCTGCAAGAGGATCCCTGAAGCTTTGTGTTTCCTCAGCCCTAAATCATTCGTTATGTAAAAGTGATCGTATGAATAAGTCAGAGGCAGAGCGCTTTTGACCCTTTCTCCTGGCTTCCGCAGCCATTACGTCTGCATTGTCAGACAAAGTGACAACAGCGCGGCGAGCGTTTAATATCTGGAAGGCTTCACCTCCTCTGTGCCACATGAGTTGTCTGTTTTTTCTAAGATTGCACGCAGGGAGGACCGGGCGAGCATGGACATTCTTTTTTTTTTTTTTTTCGGAGGCACCCTGCTGTTTCGAGCCTTCATGTGACAGTGAACGCAAGTGTCTTCTCGAAAGCGAGAGAGGAGAGGGAAGCCATTAGAGCTTAATGGAGTCTATGGTTTATTTTGACTTAAGAGGATAAATGATTTGCCATGAAGTACCTGAACCTGAATAGTCTGCTTGTTTAAAAGAAAAACTGTTCGTCAAATTACGGGTTAGCCTCATAGTTAAAGGTGTGTAAGTGGTAAGGATTTGATTACAGCCTGCAAATTACTCTGTAATTATTTAGAACAAGTAGCAAAGGGGAAAAGGGTTGCACCTTTGTTTAAAGTGGGATATAAACAAAACAGAGACCAGAAACATGATCTCTTTTATTCCATAATTCTTCTTCTATATCAAAACCTGACATCTACATTACCATGTCTAACTCGGCCTCCTGAGCAGCGACACAGGTCTGGTATGAACACCTCTTTCATCACGTACATGGACAGCTGTAATATAATACCCGATCAATGAGTACCTGCGCATTTTTTCGTTAGGGCATCATTCCCCCAAAGCAGTACACGTTGATGTCTCTGACCGTACTTTGACACTTCACGGACCATATATCCACAGATATGCTCTTTCACCGCAACTTTCTGAAGTCCTCGCGGAGGACGCCTTCCACAAATGCACAGACTGTGCAGCGTTGTTGAACATGCAGACAAGTCCACGCAGTCACAACAAAGTTGACGTGCACGGACGTTCTCAGAGAACCTGCGTATGCTCTCACAGAAACTGTGGTTTTGGCTCCACCCTGCAAATACACACATTTTTCATTCTTAGACTTGGCGCTGTTCCAAGTGACGTCGCCTAATGTGTAAATTGGAGCTGGCCACTTTCAGTGACCGTACACATCGTTAAAGGGGTAATATTCATCACCACTTTTACACATTAAAGTGTGTTTACAGGTCTGAGGGGGTACTAATGCATATATAAAAACAGTAGTGTATAGTGGCTTCAGAGGAAGCTGCATAGTATGTGTAGTGGGTAACGTAGGCCTCACTGTTGGACTCATTATGGACGGTTTTAAAAACAAATGATCAAACTTGATACAGCAGAGCCAGAGATATCGCACTTTAGATTTGTTGCATTCTCCTTTCTTTTCAAAACCCGGTGCCTACATTACCCACAATGCAGCTAAACCACTTAGTGACATTAGTGGAGGCAATCTATCAGTTTATCAGATTGCAGCTTCCTATAGAAACACTTACGGCTATAAACAACTTGCACTTGCAGTATTACTCCCCAAGACCTGTAATCACACTGTAATGTGTAAAATTGGTGGACTTACCCTTTAAGTAAAAGGAAAAACGACAGGGAGCTGTTACCATTAAGTCTGTGACACATAGTAGTCCCTTTTCCACCTAATAGAGTGTAACTTGCAGTCAATATTAATGAAATGTAAAAAAAAATTAAAAATCTTTGTTTATTATATTGGAACTGGTGGTTTTGTTTCACTTCTATGTTTCACGACAGCTTCACTTGAATCAGTGATGCAGCGTTTGAAGAACGGTGCCAAACATCATCACACAGTACAAGGCCTGGGCTTCTTCTTCTGGTCTTCAGGGAAATATAAACACTCAAAACAACATGGCGGAAGACACAGAGAAGTGCTATGTGCCTTCTCGGTGTATTACATCATTTAAATAATTCAAAGCTGGATTTCAGGGTATCTTTGCCTTGATGGATGTTGCAGAATAGCGCTCGACTATATTGCCTGCCATACCTGATTTCCGTCAGGGTCCAGCTGTTTTGCGGAGCAAGCATGATGAGTTGCTTTTATTCTTGTTTCTGTTTGTTTTTCCTAAAGCTTACCGACAGATGAGTCCAGCCTTCGAGCTAAAGCTAGCCTCAACCACAAGCGGAAGCAATTTTATGGGCTTAAAGATGCGAACGTGAAACCCTCTGTAGAAGCAAACTTGAATCAAGGTCAGGTTGATAAAAGTACGCTCTTCTTTTAGGACGGTAGCGGAGACATCCGTGTGTTTTGCCTAAAAGACAGGAGACTTGTGCTTTCTTAGTGGTAGGTATAAAATAAGCCTCTGTAAATTATTCAAAGAGCCCTTCTGCTTTTACTTACAAGTATTTTAGGAATGTGAACACGGTTTTAAAACTCTGTCTCTGGGGGGGGGGAGAGTTATTGCAAGGAGTGTTGTGGCTGCTTGTAATTCAAAAACTCAAAGACACAACGAAGACAGACCGCATCCTCCCTCTGTGGGATACTCAAGGGCCCTACACGTTTCTGGGTCGTTCTTTAGTTTTAAAGTTTTACTGTTTAGCTCCACACCGACAATGACAATCCGAGGCCACAGAATACACATATAGGTAAGACAAGCTGAGTAAGATGTAAGATGATTTCCACAGTTGTTGTCTGAACACACGCGCACATTGGACACTGTGGCTAAATACAAAGCAGAGCTTAGTTACGCTAAAGGCTACAACAAGGGCACTGAGGTCATGTCCTCCATATTATCTCCGGAAATGTGGAGATTTTGACATCCTGAGGTTTTGTTTACATTCAACAAAAACACTCTAACAATAAATGATGGCTTATTTAGTGCTGATTTTGACATGCTTCTGCCATGCTTGTCCCATTATAATCCCCTTTGCCTTTTCTTTGGGCTGTTTCTGCCTAATCAAATTAAATACCAAATAAATGAAAAGGGATTTGGTGGTTCATCACCTGGAATGGTACTCCTTGCATGTGGAGAACAGTTTTAACAACATTTCACCATCACAGGGAGATGATGAATGATTAACTAGAATGGCATTCAGTAGAGCAAATACCTCCACCAAGGCCCATGTCCCCTTTTGTATTCACTCATAGATACCTGCCACCTAAAAACACCTGATTATTTTCAGCAAGATATATGTGTTATTTCCTGAGAAATTCATGAAAAAGTAAAAAAAATAAATAAAAGTAAAAATGTCAAAGACAGTGAGGAAAAATCACTGGATCCGTCCCTTCTTCCGGATCTGCACTAAAAGTCAATGGGGTCTATTCTGGTCCGAGAGCCCCCCCACCCCCCAAGCCAAGTTTTGTGGAAGTCCGTTCAGTAGTTTTAGTGTAATCCTGCTGACAAACCAACCAACCAACCAACAGAAATGGACTAGGTGGAGCTGAGGAAAGAAAGCGATTTTTGGCGGTTTTCTACCACGGTTACAATGGTGGCATGAAGCGAAGGTTTCAAATAATATTTCACCATCAAATTATGAATTAAATGTAAGAAGGACAGAAACAAACAAACAAAGCAGCATGCAGAGTGGTGTAGAGAACATGAGGTTAGCACTCGTCCTTCAGGACCGTGTTGGGATTGGTTCAGATTGTGTCTCATGTCCCCTTCTGCTTGTAGAAGAATATGACATTTTGACATACACACATACACATCTTACGTACAAACAGAGGACCATGTTATACCCCCACGGCTTTATTTTAAACCTGTAGCACGAGTTACAGTAATCAGTTATTATTAAATGACAAATGCATGGTATCTTTTTTAAATTTTTAAATTTGAGCTGACAAAGAAGGCTCCAGCTGCAGCTGAACATCTGGAGAGACCACTTTAATCTTAACAACAGATTTCTTTAATGACACATTAGGTCCCCTCACTGAAATGAAACACCTTTACTTCACCACAATCCTAACCCGTTTGGGGATTTATTTAAAGGATAATAATAATAAAAAAAAAACTCACTTGTGAGAGAGAGGATGGAGAGCAGGAGGACGGTGTTGGTCGTCATCTCCTCTCTGCTTCCCTGGACGAACTTCTTACTTTCTTATATCGTCCTTCAAAAAGAAATAATCGGTGCTTGTATCCCGTCGTGATATAGTGACTCCTCTCTTACATCTCTCTGGTCTTCTCCTCTCCTCTGCGCGCTGGTTGCCACTCACCTGCTCCGGCTGGTTGGTCCGCTCGCTGCTGTGAATATTGAACAGCGCTCAAACACAGAAGGAAACTTTGGCTACTGTGATAAACGGGCGATTTGTAGAAAACGTTTATTCGCCGACGACATGTTGGTGATCTGTTTAAAAGTCTACGGCCAGTGGAGCTGCGCTGTCCTGTGCGCCGCCGCTTCAGCCTCAAACCAACCACGGTGACATTTAAAACGCTTCGGTCCAACAAATCACGCGGTTCACACGAGTGCAAGGCTGTCGTCTCCAAATTAAAAAAATAAAAATAAAAATGCTCTTTTAACTTATTCTGAGATTAAAACAAGCGGCGCTCACCTGCTTTACTCTCGCTCTCCTCTGATGGAGCGCAGACAAGTTACGAAATTGGCGCAGTTGCTCGAAGTGCGGCGCGCACCGCCAGGACGCAGCTCGTACATCTGCTCCTCGGGGTGTTTACGCGCAGTTGAAGTCCAAAAAAGAGGCCGGGAGCGATTTCTTCCATGCAAAGTCCGTGTTGCCCGGAAGAGAAGCCCGGAGTAGAAGCGGGAAGAGGGTGTGTGCGTGTGTGTGCGTGCGTGCGCGCGCTCCTTACGCGTCGGACCGGAGTGTAAAAGATTCACGTCACGGCTTGAAGTGATGTTCAGCTGCCAGTCTGCTCTGAATGGCCTCTGTTCTGCCGGTGGGGCTCTGATAGCCTAGTTTCCGCAGCACCAAGTGATCCCGGAGTTGAACAACAGAGAAAGGGGAAAAGACACAGAGAGGCCACAGCACATGAGCCAGAGGTCCCACCTGAACCCTAACCCACCGGATCTGTTCGCTCTTACACATTTACATCAGAGCCATTATAAGAAGGCTAGGTTTAAAGCTGGTTGTTTGGGCTAAGTCTTCCCAGGGTAATATTAGTTCGAATATAAGATCACTGGATTGTGTTTTTGAAACTGTATGAGCAGACAGCCTCGAGTGCCAGCTGTGAGCAGATGTTGTCGTAATGAGTTTATCTTGAAAAAATAAAAATAAAAAAAAACGTTTGAAATGGAAGAGAAAGAAACGAAAAGAAAAGAAAACATTTAAAAGAAAAGAAGCACAAAATACAACATGCATTAAAAAAACAAAATGCTCTTGAGAATACTCTCGGGAAAACAGGATCACCACGCATGGCTGCATGGCTTTTTTTTTTCCAGTTCAGCCAGCATGAAAACACACTGCAGCGCTGTGAAATGTGGTTTAAGTGGGGATATCTAACTGAATGCAAGGCTACATGCCAGCATCACTCCCTGCCAAAGTGTCACTGAGCAAGACATCCCCGCAGGCAGCGCTCACCCACTCTGCACTTTGACTTTCACGTGGATTGCAAAAATATCATGTTTCCCCCCCCTCTGGACATCAATGACATATAAAAACACTGTGCTTTGAATTGTAATTTGTGTATTTATGTCCTTTAAAATCCTTATAATTACATGAACTACTCTCATTGAAAAAAAACTAAATCCACAAATATAGATACGCGTTGTTTGTTGTGGTTAAAAAGTAAAATTTGCTTAACGCACTGTGTCTATTAGTTCTCTGGAAAGTCCATTTTCAGTGTAGGAGTTTTGAAGTTTCCGCCTCACACTTTTGCAGATTAGCTGTGATCCCACAAAATCATCTTTGCACACATCGTTAACCGAGATTTGAGGTGATCACAGAGAAACTTCCTGTCTTCAGTAGATGAATGTGAAATCAGCCTTCAACTCTGCCCCCTGCATCATTCTGTACAGGGGAGGTCCAACATCACAGTGAAGGAGCAATGAGTCAAAGACATTTTCGAGCTTTGAAACCACACGAAAAAAGCTTTTGTAAGTAATGGTCGGAAATCGAAGGTAGCTCCAAAACTATAAGATGGAGGGAGCCCTCTTACAGCTGCTCATTTTACTGGACTTGCTACTCCTTGGATGACAGTTGGACTCCAGACTGGGACTGAACACAGCTGAGACTGGCAGAGGCCAGTTTAAAGACAGGGGATACAGTCAGGGTAAGAGAAGACATGAAGGGAGAGAGCGAGGTTGGCATCAGCAGCGAACAAAAATGGCGTGTTGAGCTGGAACATTTTCACATCTTACCCGGTGTATTGAGGATTTATTGCGGCCAAACCAGGGGGCGCTTGTGGAAAGACAAACCAGGATGGGGTTGTGAGTTTTATTTTGTTTATATCTCAAACAAATTCTCATATAGGATGAGTTAACCAGGGGCCAGGCACAGGAGACACGCGGACGGAAACAGATGAACCAACAAAGAGCGAGGCTTTAATACGATCTAAATCTAATGTTGAATGTTTCAAACAAAAACGTCATTAAAGAGATACAGGAGTTAGTCTTCCTATTAAGCCCACTATACAGAGTAGCTAGTCAGTTGTGTTGCATACGCATGCGTGGGAGTGGGGGGTTGCTTTTCCACTCGTGCCAGGGGTATTTTTAACAGTTGGACTGATTGCACATGGCTATGATTTTGCCATCACGCTAAGAGGAGAGGCATGTCACGGGCCACTCCGCTGCAGAGGTCACAGTGAAGAGAGAGAAAGGCTCGGTGGGTGTGAAAGCAGTAAGGAGGGGAGGACGCGAAACAGCTGCACCTCTTTTGGACATTTCTGCATGTCACACATGAATAAACCATTGCAGATTCAGCAGCTTACACTCGCAAGCATGGATATTCCTCCTGGCCGAGGGGATGGAGAGGTTCTTTGATTGTGGGGTTATAATAAAAATAAGGATGCACACAGAGGATTTATATATATATTGGAAAAAAAAAAAACCTTATTCAAACATCTTTGAAAAAAAACAACATATTTTCATAATTGAATCTTAATCGTTTTTAATTTTTCAAATGTGAATTCATGCGTAAACGACCACGCCCCCCCCCCCCCTCGAGACAATCGCCTTCAACAGAATCGGTGATGTCAAAACAAAAAACTGATAGCTGATTTACTCCGGTGCCATCATTTAGAGGTTTAGCATGTGCATAAATCCCTCACAGTCCGGGCCATATAACTAACATATTACTCCTTTACACGGCCCACTGGAGATTTCAATCTGCCTTAATGGAGGTGTGTGTCTGCTTCAGCCAAGTTAACTGGCACGAGGGCGTTGCAGCGTACAGCAATTCATAACAGCCTCCCTCACTGACTCTAGCGCCATCACTTACCTTTCTCTCTCCTACGGACAGGTCCAGGCTGCCAAATAAAAAGTGCCAAGCTGATACCTGTCATATTCAGTATTTATAGTCAGGACACGCTGCGTTCCGTGGGACCGATACATCAACATATTACACAGAGGAGGAGTTACACTGTTAGAGCTCCCTACTTGTTGGTGTTTAATCTTTAGTCATCTTGATAAGGTCTGCTGAGTGTGCATGTTGGGAAGTTTGCTGAGCCTGCAGCAAACAGCCTCCGGTCCCATTCATAAACACACACACACACACACACACACACACACACACACATTTGCACCTGGGTGAGGTGCTAATGTGAGCCAATGAACAGCTCTGGTGGATTGTCATTCTCTCAGAAAAATAAAAAATGGAAGGACCAGCTGCACCAGCAGCAGCCTTGTCACAGATTGAATCTTTACATATGTTCTGTTTGTGTGAGGCCCAGTTTCATTTGGAAGAGATCATCTCTGAGTAATACAAGTACTTAAACCTCCCATTGATTCCAAATGCACCACATGTACAGAAATATAAGGCTTGAAAATGAGCGCAATGGAGAAATGAAATGAAGGAATACAAACGTGCAGTGCAGTAAAGTGCTTGAAATATTAAACTATTTCAAACTGGTACAAGGGGACAAAAGGCATATTGACAGGTTCAACAAACAGGTGTACTAAAAGTCCTAAAAAAATCCATGCTAAATCTGAAATTATAGACAGAAATCATAGCAACTCCCACCAAACGCTGGGGAAAAAATCTTATCTCTAACATAGTATGTTAAATAGAAAATGAGTCAAGTTAATCAATAACGATGTCTGTTTGTCTCTTAAAGGGACACTCCAGTAATTTAGTATCACACTTATTTAAAATTGGGAACCGGGCCACAATTGAGGCAGCAGAAGCTGAGATATCCTAACTTTTAGTCACCACTATGGGAAAAATTTGAAAAAAGAAAAACCTTGAATCCTATATTTCCCATAATGCAACTCATTAGTATCTTTTCATTCAACCCACACTTTCGAAGGAACAAAAAAGATTTAGTTATCGAGTTGTTGTCTCCGAGCATAAACTGAGATTGACCCTAATGGCATTATTATATCTCTATTTACACCTTTTGTGTACACGTGATCCTGTTTGCTCGTTGGTGCATAAAGTGTGATTTCGTGAGGCAGTCAGAGTGGACAACAGTTCAGAATCAATCTCTGTGAGGGAAACTTGGTAGCTTCTGCTCCTACTACGTAGCTTTTTGCCAGGCTACTTGAGTTAGCATAGGAGACGGAGTTAGCTGATCTGTCACCATGTTTGCGGGTTTGTCTGACGATTCATCTGGTGACATAGAGAGGAGGGAAGGGGTTGCTTCCCGGTGAGCAAGTTAGCTAAAACAACAACCCCTCCAGCAGCTTTAATCACTGTGACATTATGCACAATCTCGAGTGCCTCGTCTCAGGGCCTCTCTCCGCTCCGCTAACAGAAAGCAACAGCAGCTAAGGTTTGTTATGGCGTGAACACCGGTCCCCTTAAAATCAGCAATGAAAGGATGCACTTCATGGCGGACAGCGGCGCAGCACATAAATATGCAGTCCTATCGGAGGAGCGGGCATGGCTGTAGATCTGATGCAGACAGCTCGGAGGCAGGGAACAGGCCAGAGAGTGCATCAAAGCATGACACGTAACCATGAAGAGAGAGGCGCAAGAGTCATACCGGGGAATGTCTTGAGTGCAAACAAGAAGTTAAGGACTGCATGATGGTTTTTCCCAAAAACACATCAAGACTCCGAAAAGATGCCACTGTGGGTTCACAAGTGCTTATGTAAAGGTTGTGTGCAGGGGCAGACTGCTCCAGGGAAGAGAGTAACTCCAGCATTTTGAGAGTGAATCAGAGGATATGTACACCTCAGCCTGAGATCCCAAGACTGGGAGAGAAGAGTAGATTTAAGGCATATCAATGGTAGTTGGTGTCGGACGCTGAAACAGATGGAGACTGACTCCTGCAGGACTCCTGTGCTCCTGTCAGCATAACTGATAAGCATGATGGTCATACAGATCGAGCACAAACCATCAGTTAACCTTCCCTGCAGCTTGTCAACACAAAAATTGATCATCTGGGCATTCTTTGTACAGTTTCCTGAATTCATCCTGTAAAAAAATAGCAAAGAAATATGACCACTACTTGTAGTTGAATATGAATGTAACCAGAGATCTGTTATATTTTGTTGTTGCAGAACACTGTCAGTATTGTCCAGTGAAAACAGCGCTGGCATAGACAAGCCGGCGCAGGCCCACACATCCACACACACACACACACACACACACACACATTTAAGGGGAACAGTTGTAATATGTCACCGCAGTCATCAAAGTCCCAGAGCGTTTACCTTGCAGTCAGTCCTCCCTCTGCGCTCTCACAGCATCGCATTAACCCAGGTTTCATTGTGGGTGCATGTGCATCCAAATGTGGCTTCTTACGCAACACATGTGAGAATGTGTGTGTGTGTGTGTGTGTGTGTGTGTGTGCGTCTGACATTTTGTGGGAGTGTGACTATTTTTTGCTTACCACAGTTTCAGGGCTGGAAAATAATTAGATTTATGATATCTTAACATTTGTACATGACAAGACCCAAATCCTACATACGCAAGGCGATGCGTTGATCAGCCTACATGTAGGTTATTTCACAGTGTTTGTTATGTGTAAAGAACCTTTTCCTGTTCACTCGACATATGATATTGCTCACAACAGATATTTCTGGAGGTGTACCTGCTCTAAATGGTACAACAAATTGTAAAAATTAGTTAATCCATTTCCTTTACTGACTCAATGTATTTAGTGTAACAGATTAAATTTTCCCCGGCGTTTTGGAAGCGTCTCAATCAGTTTAGGCGGATTAGCCGACCGGATGCAAACAGCACACCTACATCTTTACTTTGCACTCCTTTCATAATCGTCACATCAGATGGTTAAGCTGTCACCGCAGCTCTGTATCTGATGGCTTCGAAAAAGAAAATGTGAACTGAAACATTTTTATCCACATTTTCCCACAAGATGCAGGTTAAAACGACCAGTTTATATTTCCTCTTTTATTACTTTTTGTATGCTGGAAATAAAGCCTCACTAAAATGTAAAGCTCATGAAAGCTGGAAAATTCTGAAAAGGGATAGAAATGGGTGGACTGATGTTGTGTGGTCGTGCATATGCTGTATCGATTTCACCACTAGATGGCAGCTGCGACTTAACCCAGAAACCGAGGCCCCTGCTGATGTTACATCGCTGCAGTCTAAAGCCAGATCATGGTTTTGAAGTGTTGAAGGTGTGGTGATTGGATTAATGATAATAGCAGCGTTGGGTTATTATGCACCACATATCTGGAACAAAACCCGAGAACACTGCAGGTCTGCTCCGACTCTCAGCTCTTTTCAATCAACGCTGAAGACCTTTCTGTTTGCCACAGCCTTTCACTGAGGCAATGTCAAGGCTTTGAACTGCACTGTGATTTTTATTCTCTAGTGTTGTCTCTCTTTAACCTGTTCTATTTTTGCTAACTTTGCTATTTCTTAACCTGTAACCTGTTTTGAAGTTTTGCCTCTTCCAACTTGTTTTGAATGTATTTTAAATGCAACTTTGAACATCTTTTAATGTAATTTTATGCCCCTGTAAAGCACTTTAAGTTGCCTTGTGTCTAAGTTGAGCTATACAAATAAATTTGCCTTGCCTTAACCCTAACACTAATGTATATGTCACATGTGAGCACAGTATCAACTCCAATGCAAGACCCACACTTAATCCACTTAGAATGTCAGAAATCAGAATCAAAAACACTTTAACATTATTACAAATTAAACTTAACAGCCAAACCTTCGTAAATGTCGGTATAGTTACATTTGGTCATACATGTAGAAATGTGTGCATTTCAGAGTAAGCAGAACTCTAAACCTGACCACAGCTGTTGTCTGGTTATCAAGCAAAATATTATTGGTGTTAGTGTGGTGAAAAACATTGAAATACATATACGTCATTTTGAATTGTTTGAACACTAGTTTTTCTGAAGATGCACCAGTACCAGCTGAGTTCTATTGCTTCCCAACAGTTGACACACACACACACACACACACACACACATGCACGCACGCACACACACACACACACACACACACACACACACACATACCGCTGCAGGTCTACCTCCTTCAGGAGTGAATAAATTCAGATCTCTTTGGGCGTACCTCACTGTACAAAAACCTTGTCATATTTGTCCACAAATAAAGATGTCACATTTTACATCCCTAAAGTATTGTCAGTTTTTCCCTCATGGTACTGAACCTGGTATCAAATATCAATATTTTTCAAAGTATTGGATCAAAGTGAGATATTCCAGTATCGTGACAGCGCTACTTAGAAGCCTGTTTTGTCATCTGAGGTATGTTGTTAGTGATTTAAAAAAAAAATCTAATATGAAATTTAAAATCTTCCCAATTTGCATCACTATCAACAAGCATATATTAGCGGTTAACGTTAGCATTGTCAGTTGGTTCAGTTGGCTATGCAACACTTGCAAAATCCAACCCATTCCATTTAGTGACATGTGAATCTTCCCTTAGTAAACACGTCTGTTTTAACTACACTGCAAATTTTTTAAAGTTGACTTAAAAAAAGTAACCGATTACCTCAGAATTACCACTAAGACGTTATTAAAACTTGAAATTGTTACTCTGCTTCACTTGGTTCATTTTTTTATTAAACACACAGTCAGACTGTACAGTGTTGCTGAGTTTGAATTTATTGAGAGCTGGTGTTACCTGTTACGGAGGCCCAGGGCGAGTTGCCTGCTCTGTCAGGTAGGTGATCCATTCAATTAGAAGTCCTCATTTACTGTGTCTGTGATACAGACCCCAAACACACAAAAATACACAAACACATGTGGATGTAAAGGAGCTCTCACAGTCACTCTGTCTCCATCCTACAAGCCTGTCCACCGGGGCAAGTACAGTTCAAGTTTATAGTGTGTGATACTTAAAAACAAGTGACACTCCCATCTTCTTAAAGGACCACGAGATGAAGGCTGACTCATCATCGCCCTGTTCTTTTCCTTCACCTGAGCCTTGAGAATGGGGACATAATGGAGCACAGATTAGACACCAGTGGGCCAGCAGAGGACAGCTGCCCGGTGTGTTTCAAGTGAGGGATTGCCTTATGCAAGACAAATGAAGTGTTGCACTTCTGACATTAAGGAGGCCGAGCCAAGAGTCTCAGCAGCCTTCCTCGTAGAAGAAGAGTGTCCACAGGTTGGAACTGTGCAAGGCCGTGACTCCTCGCCCAGAAAAGTCTCTGCAAAGCTGGAGGATGAGGAGGATAAAGCACGGCTGCCAGCACTGGTTAGACACGTGTCTGAAGCCCTCGCAGCCCTCTCATGTTCACAGTTTGGATCAAAATTACATTTAGTTTCTTTGTGGTTTCTCAGAGGCCATAGTGGAGAGCAGCAGCAGAAGGGCGGGCTGCTTCTAGAGTTTCTTTTAATAGGATCAGAAAAGCTTCCTCAAGCTGGTTCCACGGTAATGGGAAAATGTCATGAATCATCAACGTCTGGTTTACATTATCAGTCATCATGTATTGTGTCATTTAGTACTTTTTATGTTCTGTATTCATTTCACTTTTCCTAATCATCTGTCAGTAAAACTATTGACTGACTTAAAAAAAAAAAGTTTTGTGGTATCAGAATATCAAAATAATCATATTCCCCTAAAGGAATGATACCGTACAAAAATACATTTACAGCACAGTGCAAAATACAACAATAAATAATCATTTATAATTATTTTGGTTATTCGATATTTTAAAAAAGATTATGTGATGATACACATTACAATTGTCTCCTCTCTATTCTAACATTCCAGTAAAAGTTACCAAAACAGGGACCATGGGATAGAGTAGGTACACCTGCAATGATTTAAACGGTCCCCTAGATGGTGTTAGATTCCTGCTGTGTTGGTTGGATAGAGTGATCTACCATCAGGTACCAGGCTGCCACGCGCAGCTACAGGTTCAGCACTCTGGACAGTGGTCCTGACGTGCGGAGTCGCCCAGTCAGTAACCTCTGATTGTAATATGATCAACGAGACATGGACTTTCAGTTTTATCAAAACCTTCATTCAGCTTCCACAACGATCATCTCGTGATCGCTAGTGGGCTGTGTTAGGTAACTGTGAGCTACATCATCAGCTGAACACAGCGTTTTGAATTTAAAGTCGTAGCACAGGAAGTCAATTATATCAATGTGTATTAACTTTTGTCATTTGGATGGTTTCTCTCACTGGGTGGTCTTTGTATTAAGCATCTCATCAATTAATGAACTTCCTCGTACAGTTTGAGAACAGCCGCGCTTCTGTGCCCTTGTAGTGTTGTGTGCTTAGTAAATGAGCGTGATCCTGCCCTGTGCCATCTGCCTTCTTCTGAGTGAAGAATTTAAATCACTTGCACTGTGTTTAAAATGAAAGTGAAAAGGCATACACAGTGTGCTGTATTCCAAATAGAGCATTATGGGAATAAATGTCACTCAGGTCAGAGGTCATGTGAGCAAGTGTTGACAGGAGTGTGCCTCTTGGATAAGAGATCTACACTGCCACCAAGTGGCTTGGCCCGACTGCACATCACTGGTCTTTTCCTTGTCAAGAATTTCTTTTTGAAATGTGAACAGGAAAGAAAAACTAGAGGACACAATGTCTTAGAAGAGGATGTTATACATTTATTATTGAACCAGCTTTTGAAATCCAAAAGACGGGGTAAGGGATTAAAAAAATCATTGCACTACTTAATAAAGTATTACTAGTAATAACTCTCATACAAAATGTACAAATGTTTGTTAAAAATTTCATTATCATCATACCAGGCCTTCAAATGATTTTGGTTACAGATATAATACATAATGAAACTACTATGACACCATTTTAATGACAGAGTTTCATGGAGTTTAAAAGGAAAAAAATGTTCAAACAACCCAACAACTTGCATGGAAAAAATTAGCGAAATAAATCCATAAGCACTAATCATACTGGTTGCGCCTTTTTCTGAAAAGACATAAATAGTGGGACTGAGGTAATTGCTAGTGTACCAAGCAACAAAAAAACTGTCCAACATAATACAATCCTAAGACACAAAATGGATGCAGTCACATTTATGACCTTTGACCCCAAAGAAAAAAGATGACAGAAAATATCATTTCCCTCCATTCCCATGGGTATTACATGATTTTATACACAGACGATGCTCAAGAAACGTAAAAAAAAAAAAAAAGTCAACTAAACCCCCTGGACACTGATACACTGTTGCTTTTGGAAAACTCAGGTTTAAACAAATGTCTTGGTCTGACGTGGTAACACTGGACAGATACAAATTGTACCAAGAGAAAATGAAGGTGTGTTAAAGGCATCTCAGATGCAAGACACTGTAGGTGCCTGGCAGAACTTTTCAAACAAAACTTTTCAAACAAAACTTTTGTCTCTGCGATCTCTATAAGGCCTATGTTAGATTTTTATCTTGACACAAAACACCAATTGTGATAAATAGTGATAAATTACATTAGATAGCCTGCTCTGTGCATGAGGTGAACATCTCTGAGTTACATTATCACACGCTGACATAGACCTTACAGAGATATATTATTATTATCACCAAACAGAGCTCCCAAACCTTTGGAAACGAAAAGATGTGCAGTGAGAAGAATATAAAGAGTCGACATATTGGAACACTGTAGCTACTGGAAGTTGAACTGGAACTGTTTATAGTTTTAATGCATTCTAATGTTTGTTATCAGACACACACGGACTGTGGGAAACTGATCAGTGGTTCGTTCAGAATGAAAAATAGAGTGTGTAGGTCTTAAATCTACGTATTAAAGTGCTCGAGTGTCAAATCCACCGTGTGGTGAAACAGTAGATTTAGCTGTGTCCTTGCAAGTCCCTTCCAACTTGCTCCTCGTCAATGAGGGACAAAACATAGCGCCTATATCCGTCAACACTTGCAGAACGCTGCTTGAGTACCAAGACAGATACAGACACATGTTTTCAAAGGCCTCATTCCCAGAAGAAAGCTAGCAAACTGAGCATGTGTGAAATGTTTCGCAGACATTTGTAATCCATTTCTTTGCATCCATCTTGTCAGATCTGTTAGATTCAACTAATCACAAGATGTGCCTTGGGGTGAGCTCAGTGGATATGTCGAGAAAGATAAATATTCCTGATCAGTTTCCTTTAGGTTTGGACGTATTGTATCACAAAGAAATTGTCTTTCAAAAGCTTCCAGGCTTTTCTAGTTTAAGACGAGAACAATGCAGAAGGGCAGACATGGAGTGATGGAGTCAAAGTTGTAAAGCATGATCATGACATGACACAAAAGCATTGGTAACTTCCCTGGAGGTGTTCTTGGTCCTACGCTTTGATTTTAAAATTTGCTTTTTGAACAAATCTTGGCTGTACAAGGTCTGAAGTAACCCTCAATCTTCAGTGAGTGTAAATGTTAAAAAAGTAGGATAAAGGTCAAGGAAGTCAATGCACTGTACCACATGAACTGTATAAATACCACAGGAGTAGTAACACACGCACGCACGCACACATACACACTCGCATACAGACACACATATAGAGAAAATAAAGTATATTTTTCACTGTTCCAAAGTAGCTCACTCTTGGATACACAGTGTACAGTATCTTTGTTTCACCCCATACAGACTGCTCTCATGCTCAATGCAAGGATAAACAAATGGAAATTAAAACGTTCAACAGCAATTATAACGAGCCTCGTAAAAATGTCCAGAACAATAACGACATTAGCAGAATCTTTGGGCTGCCAATTCTCCCCTAAATGTTTGTATACGGAAGTCTTTTTACTCTGTCCATCACCTACAAGACTGAACGGGTTGCATCAGTTTAGAAGGACTTTTAAAAGAAATACACATATACATGTCCACCTGCACATGACACTTTATGTGTTTCAAAGGCCATTCATAGTAAGGAGTAACCATGAGCAGAAGGCAGGGTAGTAGGAGCGTAATAGTCCAAAACAGAAGGCCTAGGAAGTCCAGCAATAAAGTGAGCATGAGTCAGTAGAAAGCTGCTGTTCCCAGGTGAGAATTACTGTTAAGTGTCCTGGGTGATTAAACCGTGAGGGAATAAGGAGCACTGGTCCCAATTATGTGGCAGAATGTGTGGGCGGGGGCGTACGATGGAAATAGTTCACTGATCGCTTGGTGCATCCATAAGGTTGTCTGGGACTGTGGGTGTCAGGTGCTGATGCGAGGTCACTCAGAATCCCGCTGGACCTCTGAGGCATCGGCTCGACAGATGGGACAGGTTCGGTTAGCCTGGGAGGAACAGAAAACAGGGAGACAAGGGTTAAACAGGTTAAATGTATACCTTAAATATAAAATACATACAAGGGATTGACCGATATGGTTCACGAGGGCTGAAACTGATTATTAGCATCAAGGAGACCATTAACCTTTTGAGGTAAAAATGGAAATCTCACTGTCAAATGTTTAGAGACAATGTAACTAACTACAATCTTCCACTTTATACTATATTTATTTGATCGAGATTTACAGAATAACTGGAAAAATGTTGAGTATCAGCTGCGATAGTCAGTCGAACCCTCAGAGCAAGGCGATCAAAGTCAGATCTTGTTGAGATTAAAACAACTTGGCCAGATCCAAATAAAATAAATGTATTGTTCTTGAATTTCAACAATTGGGAGATCAATGGATCAAAGAAAATCTGCACAAATCTTGTAAAATTTGACAACCAAATTTCAGACTGATGATCAACAGCTAACTAATATATAGCTATATCTATATCAATACCAATCCAATAGCAATCTGGACAGTTCTGATCCTGGATTGAGATGAAAGACAAAGAGTCCAAAACAGAGGAATCCTCTTCTGAATAATCAACAAATTGTCCCGTTGGCAGGCTTGCTAACTGTTAGTTAGCTAACTGTTAGTTAGCAAGCTTGGTAGCTTCGTAAGACTATTTCTGCCTTTAATAACTGAAAGAAATGGGGTAATTAACTGCCCCAAGCTGAGACAAGAACAAGCTCAGACAGATAAGCACTAACATGTTCCATGTGTAAAATTTTTTGTGTTGATGAATTTTGTTATTTTCTGCAAATGCGACTGGACCTTAAAGGCACGGGGGGGGAACGGCTGACACATTTGCATTCATCCAAAAGCTTACTCACCTTTAGCCACTTGTCGACACACTTGGTGTGGAACTCATGATTACACGGCAAGACCCTTAGGACCTGGCGAGACTCGAAGTCACACATACATACCACACACCTGTAAGACAAAGCAAGTTTAGTACCATTTAAAAAACGCAATTTGTACAAATTTATACCAACTCAAAACTACAGCCGCCCGCAAGACACAATAACACAGATTTTTAAGGCAGAAAGGTACTCACAGTGTTTGCTCAGACTGATGGTTGTTGGGGTTGAACCTGTACGATGGGAGCTGTTCAATATCTGCTTTAGTTAGACCGCGGGGCTTGGCTTCTCCCAGACGTTCTGCAAGGTTCAATAGGGCCTGAAGGTTTCACACAGAAAGGCATCATTTAGAGGACAAAGTTCATAATGGAAACACATTTTGAGACAAATGGCAACTGGATTTAATAGCACATACGTGTACGTGTCAACAAAAGAAGTCATGTGTTAATTTTCATGAATAAAATATCTTTGTGTGTGTCAAGTGATGACATTATTCTCGGTTGAATGCTGTTTATGCTACCTCATAGTTCTCCACTTCTCCGTCGTCCACATCAAGCTCTAGACTGATAGTGGGTGCCACATTCGGGGGCACAGGAAGCATGGAGCTGTAGGTGATTAGAGACAAGGTACACACATTTTAGGAGCAGTCTCTGAGGCATACTCAAATCTATTTCAATTACATCTGTACATAGTTCCAAAATAAACTTGAGGAAGTGAAAAAAACCTACAGGAAGTAAGGCAGGAAGCTGGGGTGGTAGGGGGACGGGGGTACAGCCTGCTGAGAGCGGTAACGCCGGCTTGTGAATCGGCGAGGCATAAAGTGGGGATAGGGCTGCAAGAGATGAGACAAAGAGAAAATGCATTTATTCCACCAAGGGTCATCGCATCATTTTAACATAATCATATGTTATAATCCAAGCAAATGATGATGATGTCATGTAATGGATGAACTCACCACTGTAAAGAGCTCCTGCGACAGAGGGTCATGGTGGGAGAGGAACTGGAGTGGTGTGGAGGGTGGCAGGGTGGAGGGAGGCTGGTGGTGATGGTGGTGGTGATGGTGGGCGTAGCTGAAGCCTCCACCTACTGACAGCTGTTCTCCCAGAAGCTCAACCTCATTTTCGATCCTCTGTAAGGGCTGAGAGGAAACACACAAGGTTATCCAACGTGAGACAAATGCATGACAGGTGGTTACTGGTGGGACAGTAACTGGGCCAAACATGTGTACAAGTAGACCGAACTAGGACAGCAGAATATAATAGAGGTCTGTGTTTGATGGCTTCATTGTTCTTAGTGGTTTAAGTGTGCAATTACTGCTAGATGTTGCAGTTACTATGATGAAAATAAAATGCTATGTATACATTGTGATGATGAATATGCCAATCAGCTTTAAACACAAGAACAAAGTTATGTTTGGTTTGATGACTTAACAGGAAGACCCGATTACAGTTCATTTCACTCTGCTAGGACCATCAAATAATGCTAGGAATGTGTCAGTTAACAGTGATGCAAACAAATTAGTCTATACCTTTTTGTATTATTTTTATGTGAAGAAATCAGAGCAGATGTACAAAAGTGAACTCTAAACTAAGTGTTTCCCATTTGGACATAAAGTAAACTGACAGCAAATATCATTGCTGGGTAGAAGACACCCCTCTCTTATCTGACAAGACAGAGAAAAATCTAAAAAGTTTTTATTGACTCTGCTGAAGTTTATAAAACTACTAGTGTCAAACTGACCACAACTTCTCAGGCATTAATGGCTTCCTTTCATCGAACCATAATCCTTGCCATTATTATAGCACAGAATGAAGCAAGTTAATATGATATCATTAATGAATTAAAACATTAATCATTCACATACCGATCGTGGCTGTTGCGTCTGAAAGGGCAGGAACTGTCCTGGTGTGGGGAGGTGGGGCGGGTGGTGAGAGAGGTGAGGTGGATGGGGAAGCAGGAACTGAGGGTCACTGGACAGCAGTGAGGGAAAGGCGTAGGGCACTGGCAAATGTTGCATTGAACATGCCTGTAGCATCTGAAATAGGGAGATATGAGTTATAAGATATAAGTGATGGAAAAGGAAACTTTAAAAAAAGCATGTTCTCTTATCACATAGTGACTGTAATGTGCCAAGTCTACCACAAGGCGGCAGCCAACACCTGTAAGATGAACAAGCCCTGTGGGTCATTGCTGCTTTCTACCACGTTTCTTTTGAATACCTCACTTTTTCTATGGTTGAGCCATAGGTGAGGCTGTACAAAATGTGCTTTTGTTATTAACGAACAAGCCCACACACTCTTCACAAACTGCAGAGTCCTTCTTACCGGGTGGTAGTGTTGTCCAGTGCTAAAGACCACGCTGCAGGCAGGGACTTGTTGTTGTGAGGAACAGGTAGGGGGAAGGTGCTGGCCACTACACAAAGGCCCTGCAAGACCATGTGGAGGGACTGGGGTCACTGTGTAGGAGACTGGTACACTCGCCTGCTGTAGCTGGGGAGAAAACACACAGTTAATATGCAGCCTCACACACACACCCGCACACACACACACACACACACACACACACACACACACACACACACACACACACACACACAGAGTGTCTCCTGGCTGTCTCGCACATAAATTATTTGCAGACTAACCTGTTCGTGCAAGTCCATGACCATGGCTCCCTGCTGCTGTTGCGTCACATGATGCTGTTGCTGATGATGATGGTGATGGTGGTGGTGGTGAGCAGCCGGGTGCAGTAGTCGCGGCGATAAGGTGGGGGGGTGGAAAGCTCGGGGCTCCTCCAAACCTGCTGCGCCACCACCGGCTGTGGGAGGCTGGACGTAGGCGCTGGGTGTGTGTGTTGGGTACGTCTGGTGTGTGGAGGGATGTGGGTTGCGGTGGTAATTTTCATCCTGGAGCTCTGATGGTGACAGGCGAGGTGCGGGGCCCTGGGTGGAGGGGTGGTGATGGGGAGGGATGTGACGAGCTGGTCTGGAGAGACGGCCACGCTGACGCCTTGCTGGTGGGCTAGAGGTGGGAAGAGAGGGGAAAGTTTCACATTTGGACACTCAGTAAAATTGATAGTTCACAACTAGACCAAAACACTTATTTTTTCTTCATACCTGTAGTGCCATTGTTTTGGTGAGAGTTGCTGAGTTTTACAGATATATGCTGTAGAGACCTCTGCCTTATCTCGAAAATAATGTAACTAAATCGCACTAAGTTTGGGGTGCTCAAACAAATACATTTGAAAAACTCAACAACAATGTACTCAAAATAAACCACAGAAACACCACATGAAACTGCTCTCAACAAGGTCTGTTATCTAGATGGATATATATGGATAAATAGCACTCAGGGAAAGGGGAATAATTCAGATTTTGAGGTGTACTGTCCCTTTAATGAATCACAGTGGAACCAATTCATAGAAATCAAGAATCCCACGATACCTGCGTCTGTGCCGAGCAGGAGTGAGGCATCTCTCCTGATGGTAGTGTGTGTGGGGGTGAGGCTGTCTCCGACTTGGGGGTCCTGACTCCCAGGGCCGGATGGGGGGAGATGGGGTGGACGGAGGGGGGGCGGATGAGGTTAGCTGTTCCAAAACAGACTGACTGGACAGCCTCTGGCGCTTTGGACTGGGGCTTTCCTCACTCTGCAGAGGGAAGGAGGGGTGGAAAATGGGGGAGGAAAAAGAGGAAAAAAGAGAGGGTAAGAGAGAGGACGGGTATTGTGGTTAATGACCCATAGCACTCGGATCAAATCAATTTCACCATGCTTTGCAGTCCGGCACTCTGGCTTACAATCCATACTAATGCATAGACACTAGGTTCCTTTGTGACTCATGGCATTTCCTGTATGATCCGGTGCTTGTGTGTGTGCTTGCTTGTATGAATTGTGTGCATGTGTGTGTGTGTGTGTGAAAGAGAGCATATTACACCACTAGTGCTCTGAGGCCCTGAGGGTTCAAAGTCACTTCCTCTTGGAGTGAGGAAATGCAAGACAAGCACTCACAGGCCCATGTGCGAGTCATACGAACACACCCTCGACCGGAGAACTTCGCAAATACTTTCGCTCAGAGACAAAATAAGTCATTGATACACACAAGAACAGTGACATAGCTGAACATATAGTCATCAAGGTTCGGACTGAGTAAGGAGTTATCATATATTAGACTCATGTGTGAGTCACTTCACTTACTGTCAAGCAGTGACTCTCACACTTGGCGAGGTAAGAACACACACACACACACACTCATGTGTCAGTTCTTAGTCATTCTGTCGTACTCGGACCTACGCTGTACCCTGAACAACACATCGGTTCTTTAAGATGCCGCAAACACACACACACATATTGCCTCATAGTTATCATCCCAACACTTTCTTTCCCTTTACTTACTTGATCCCTGCTTCTACCTCCCCTCTTCGTGGGAGAGACACGTTGTTAAAGTGTGATAAAAATGACTCAGCGGCTGTGACTTCTAACACACACACACACACACACACACACACACACACACACACACACACACACACACACACACACACACACACACACACACACACACACACACACACACACACACACACACACAGCAACCTTGAGAGCAGTGTGATAGCTAACAGGAAACAGCTGGAGAGCAGGCTGCAGAAACACACACACACACGGTTATGGAAACGCCTGCAGACATGCGCAAATTCACACATGGGTAGCTGCCACTGTTTGAGTTCTGCAGCCTATAAAGAACAATACCTTCTGAAGCTCTTTAAAGCACACTCTGCTGTTCTAACCAACCTGAACACTATGTATTTTGACTGTCGGGCCAAACGCACAGTTCACTCATTGCTCTGTCGCTCACTAGCACTGGATGTGACCTAGGTTGGAGCAGCTTATGGGAAAAACAAACAAAAACAATGACTTCATTTAGTCTTGACCGGAGTGGACTACATGACAGGAGCAGAGTGGTGGAAAGAAGGAAGGGCCGATGAAATGAAAAGAGAAGAAGAGTTAGAATGAGTGTGTAAGCCTGGCGCAGATGAAAGAGAAGTGAAGCTCGGTGTAGCCTCAGGGTGCACCAGACCCTAAATGACAGAGCAAATTTAGGTCGTAGTGAGGGCTACACGCCACGTTTTTGAGTGCATCTGTCTGTGTCCGCCTGTATTTCCTAATGAGCCGTGTAAATTACCGTGCCTGAGCAGTTGGCTGGTGCTCCAACCTCTTGAAAGCGGTATAACATCTAAATTCATCCTTACCTGCCCTCTCTTACCAAAAGATTGTTCTCTTGTTCTTTCTGGAAATGATGGTACAATTTATTTCCAGATTTTTAAATGAGTGATCGCAAAATGGGTTGGAAAGACCCACAAATATTCCAGCAGACAAAGATTTTTTTTTCCTTAATCATACTTTATTCTGCTTAAAAGGAGACACTGCGGATGAATAAGGTAAAAAAAAAAAAAAAGAAAAAAGATTACTAAATAGATTTGACCATGAAACTTCCCAGCTGATTACTAACATGAGGATTATTTTTTGTTTTGCAAGTTTGATGATATTCAATGTTTAAATATGCAATGAGGGTATCTAATTAAATATGCATTTGTTTGCATACATTTCCAGAACACATTTTCTAATTAAAATAAAGAACTAAATGTTAATTTTTGGATGTATTTTTTTCTCCACCACACACTGAAAAGATGCATGTTATGGAAGCTAAAACGCCCCAAATCTTAAAAATTGATTTTTTTTTTCTTGAAATGACTACACGACATTAATAAAATATCACAGTAGTTGGCAATTAATTTTCCTTCCACAGACTAACTAGACAGACACATTTAGAGATTTCTACATATTCCTTGAATTCATCATCTTGTAAACACGATGATACACAAGCGAGTGAGTTATTTTAGCAAAAGTGATTGAGAAGACACATTCTTATCTATGCCCATTTCTACACAGGATGGAGGGCATCAGCGATTCACCCCCACCCCCAAACCTCTCTGTTCCTCTCAATGACATCCCCCTCCCTTTTCCGACCCGACACCCCAAAACCCTCTCCACCAGCGTAGCCTCAACACCAACACCCCTGGGACATCTCATGTGCCCATTTTCATATCTTAACCAGCCTCCTCCATCCCAAGCCTGACATATTCCCTCCTCCCACCCTCCTCAAAAACCACCTCCCATCCCCCCCTTTTCCTTCCATCAGATAAGCTGAACCCCTCTACAGTCCCCTCTTCCTCATGCTCCCTCCCCCCTTTTTCCTCTGTACGTCCTGTTCAAGACCCCGGCCAGCAATCTGAGGGGACAAGACAAGAAGTTCTCAGACAGGGCACACACATGCACACATGGCATGCAAACACACACACTGTCTTAACACATGCAGACTATTGCCCATTAGTATGAAAGTTTGATGGGCCTGTCTGCCCGCGTTAGTGGGAGGGGAGTAGTGTCAGACAAAGGAGTGTGTGTGTGTGTGTGTGTGTGTCCTCAAGCAATATGCCTTAACGTGGCCTTGTGCTCTAATAGAGTGCTTGTAGTCCACACAAACACACACACGTCCAAGTCCAAACATGTTTCCACTAAAGCCAGAAAAATAAAGAAAAAAAACACGCTGACGTTTTAAAACACACACACAGACAAATAGACACATACTGTAACTTCCCAGCTTGGCCCAGAAATATTGTGAACTGCTCTGTGGCTGATATTACAGCACATTGTGCAGTGCACACAGTGTAAGGACCACACACATACACACCCTCCATTCCTTTCACTGTGTCCACATTCACAGTGTGCACACTCACACACATACATACACACAAGGCTGGGCAGACATCCTGAAGCACGAGTACGGACACACCCTTCCAAGTTCTATTTCACCATGTCCACATTTGGGATATGCATGCGTCCACTCACTCACACACACACACACACACACACACACACACACACACACACACACACACACACACTAACTGTGGCAGGCAGCTGTTGTGGCTTCGCTGTCATTGCTGAGAACCAAAATAAAGAGAGGTCTGCATAGTGCATGCAAACACGCACACACCTAAGAAATACAACGGAGCCCAGGTCTCATCTGGTGCATGCATGTGCACCAGGCGAAAATATGGTCATTTGCTGTTACAGATTCATTAATATTTGCAGACATGCTTCCGCTAACACTCAAACACTTCTCCCTCCCCCACTTATTTTCTTTCCATCAACAAGATTTCAAAGCCCATTTTGTTTCCTCTGCCACTGTTCCTCCCTTCCTCCCCCTCCCTCCCTAGCTCCTTTCCCTTCTCTCGCTCCAACCAAGTCCCACAGCTGGAGGTGAAATCATTAGCAATACCCCCTCCCTGTTTTTGGCCTCCCCTCCCTTCCGTCTCACCCTCCAAGCTTTTTGCAACACCTTCCTCAGCATCCTGCCTCCCCTCTTCTCCTTCTTCCTTTTTTTCTGCTTCATCTGCTTGCTTTTTACACAGGCCTTCGCTTATGAGGATGACCATCCTTTAGTGAAGTACACTTGTACACTCAGTTGGGTTTTAAATTACGCTTATGCTGTATGAATTACTTAAGTGAAAATTCTAACTCATACCATGTTGAAAATATACAAGATGCTATTTTTTCCCCCTTATAGATTAAAGTTTAGTTTTTTAAGAAAGACTAAGTGCCTCAATTAAAAAGGGAGTTGCATAATGTTTGATTCAGTCATCAGCTGATTAATTAAAAGTTTCAACAAGTGACCACCAGCTGATGACTTCTAAACACATTCAGTTCCTCCACTGTCATTTCATTCAAATGAAAAAAACAAAACAAAAACAACACCTGGAGCAGTGTAAGCACAACTGCCCATAAGGACTGTGCTTAAATGACAAACAAGCACACTTTGCATTTCTCCATCCTTAGAGGGCTTACTTGCCAAATGCGTATGCTGCTGAAGGCACTATAAACTTGTATAATGTGCATAACATATACAGTGTCATCGTACTTCAGCATTTGTGAAATGTAAAGCATAGTTGCGAAATTGCAAACAGTGCTGTTGATAGAGTTTCTCAAATAGGTACTACTGTTCAAGTGTATGCAAACAAACATGATTAACAGCCTGAGAGTGGTGTGTGGTGAAGTGAACAATATCAAGTGTTTCTCTGAGCTTAAGCAAAATATCTCAAGTTCCAGCACTGAAAGGGCTGTAATTTTGAAGTTTATGATCAAGTTATTTCAGCCATGATGTCCAGTTATTTGTTTTACTATCACTTTTTTATTTCAAAATTATTATCATTATCATTATTTGACTGTGGATGTCTACATTACATCTAGTCAAACTCATGGATTACTAGAGTGACCATAACCATGGCAGCACCACAACCAAAAATCTAGTCATATTTGCTGGTGACAACACTCTCCCCTCCTATTCTTAGACATCCAGGCGTTCACTGGGGGAGATACTCTATGCCTCAAACCTTCAGACAGCGTCAGCTTAGAGAAGATGTCATCTAATACTGAGTCATAGTGCAGCATGATCTCAATCAGCGTGAGTGTGCAACTCAAAAAAATCCCCAGATTTCATGTGTTAATATGAACAACCACAGTAAGCTAAGAAAGGTGCATGGCTTACCTTATCACTCTCCTCTCCGTATGCAAGGTCTGGGTGGCAGTGGTAGGACCCGCCAGAGGCTCCTACACAGAGAAGAGCAGAATACAAGGTCACACAGTGAGACAACATATGCCTCAATCTGTAAAGCCAGGTGTTTATTACACACAACTCACATTCATATTAAATGTTTCCTAGGGACTGCATGTGCTCTAACATTTTATTACCGTATCACATTTTAAATTCAATGTTCAGTTGCAGTATGTCTCCAAATCAAAGAGGGCAACAGCCTTTTTCAGAAATGCCTAAACATACTGAGGCTAAGGCAGCATGAACTAATCTGCTGCTATTTTAACGATAAATATTTTAGTCTTTAAATTGTCAAAAGATTGTGACAAATGTTCATCAGTTTCCCAGAGTAAAAAGTGACACCTTCAAGTTCCCTCTGTTGTCCAACCAACAGTTCAACTGAAATTTTTGCTTGAAAACGACAGAAATGATAAATCAATAGCAACTAATTTTGTTAGCTGACTGAATGGCTACCCATTGCACCCTTAATTGAGGTATTGATAAGAGTCACTGTTAATGCTTTTTTACTTCAGTAATATTCACAAAACAATATTGATACTGGGTAAAGGGAAAGAGGCCCAGTTTTTTCTTTAAATGTGAGTCCATTTGCACCATTGAGCACTGACTGTTTTACACACAAACAAACAGACCCTGACAGGCTGGATACCACATTGTTGTGTATTATTTTACAATACAATATACAAAACATGTTCGTAATACCGTCTGTTGAAACTGATAGCACCATTACACCAAGGCATTGTAGGGAGACCCCTGCTTATCTCCAAACAGTATATTTAATCCTGTTGTTGTTATTGTTCTCGGGTTTAATGGACAACAGCAAAAAAACAATGACAACATGTTTGTGAGACGGGTTGCTGACCATGTGTCCAGCACAAAAGTGACTGAAACCCATATGGTAGGCTCTTGTCTCAGATCAGAGGCGGTGGATGTAGACACACACACACACACACACACACACACACAAAAAATAAACACAGTAATCCTGGATTAGAGAAGCTTTCTGATGATACCGCTGCTTGCATCATGGCTTAGACTTTTACTCTTTTGTTTTTCCACAATCCCTTCATCTTTTTATTGTCTTTTCTTTATTTTCTGGCTTTTGTTTTGCCTTTTTTTCCATGGACACGTCCTGAGCTGGGGACGTCGTCACCACAGATGGTGGCAGTGGTATACACACCAAGGGTAAAGCACTCCCAAGGGCACTCCAGACAAGGCTACCTTCACGATAGAGGCAAAGAAAGCTAATGTAGAAGGAAAGATGCAAAAAAGCCTTTTAAAAAGCGCATTTTTCACCTCTCGGCTGTTTGTTTATGGGATTTTTCCTGCTCAAAGCCTCCCTCTTTGAAGAAAAGCTGTGATTGACAACAAAGAAGAGAAGGGGGGAGAGAAAGAAAAAGAAGAGGCAGACAGAGTGATGTTTTCACTACTGAGTTCCTCAATCCTTAAAAAAAGCATCTCCTCTCATACTCAAATCCCCAGAGCAGGCAAAATAAATGATTTGAAAAAGGTTGAGGTAAGTAAAGCTTACATTAGTGTAGTGAAACCCAGCTAAAAGGTTATTTTCAGCGAGATGATTTTGGGAGGTAGTACTGCTGAAGCATTCACGGGACTCGCCGGCTGCATAGCGCTCTTCTGTACGACACTCATTCAGTGATCACAATAGGCAAAAATCCAGCTCCCTCCCTGAATATGGTCTCACTTGCACATTGTCAAAGTCTGGTAAATTGAGTCAGAGACGAGTCATTCAGTTGCAGTCTCTCTATAGAGCACAATGCAGAAGCTACAGAACAGGTTTAAAATGTTTCGGTGACATCATGTACCCCGTTGGCCTAACAGATTGCACACAGCTCAGTACACATAGTTTAGTTACTTCACTTATGGCCTCAGGGAAGTTGAATCGTAGGATTGCAGCGTGAATTTAAATGCCTGTGTGACTTTTTTAAAGTTAAAATAAGATCTACAAATGTGCCATTTAATGAATACTTGCTCGTTCGTGATACATCTACTGTATGCAAGTTGCCACTGCACGGCTGAGGCAGGCAGTGTTGAAATCTATATTATTATTCCTTTCCATTTGTGTAGTCTTTTTCTTGACTTAATAGAACAATTTCAAAGCTGGACCTTGAGACAGCAGCACAGCTCAAGAAGAAGAATGGACTCAGAACAGCACATCATTGAGACTTGATGACAAGAATCACAGTAGGACTGTCTGTATGAATACAGTGCAACCAGTAGCTCAGCACAGACCACACAATCTCTCACTCACATACACATGAAGCAGGCTCATACACAGACACACACACAGAGACGCAGGCACACACAATTTTGCAAAGTGAAACTTTATCTGATTCCTTAGCATGGTGGAGAAGAAAACAAGCTTAGAAAGTATGGACATGACATGCAGACAAGCATACTACCATGAAAGAATGCCAATTTGTAATCTTCTAACCATAAAGTTGGGTTTGTATGGTGTCTGCCATAGAGAGAGGGTGGGACTGAGTAGGATGCAGTCACAGTAATGAAAGACAAGATAGTAACAGCAATGTGACATTTCTTTTGACAAATACAATAATTATGTACACATATATTCACACACCATACTTTAATCACTGATGAAGGGCAACAGACCGCACAATGATGGAGATAATTATAATATGAATTTCCCTTTTTGAGTTATTAATCAGACAATATTAAATACACTGACCAAAAATACTAAAAAAAATGGGTATTACTTTACAAAATGCCCCCCAAAAAAACACACCGCAATCCAACATCTCGATTTTGAAAGCTTGATTCTGTACTGAGCTCACAAGATGTACAGCATAGTTTGACAACATTATTAAGTTCAAGCAAACAGAGAAAAACTGAATTTCCTGTTGTGTGAGTTTAAATGTAAAACTGTTAAGCATGATACAAATGTATAAAGTCCACTAGTTTGTCAAAACCTTCAAGTAACAATCGGAAGAAGTGAGATTTTGCAGACCACATAAAACCATTCCTATTTTCGCACCCAACCACACCTTACCAATGCTTGCAGAAAATTACCATCTACTTCAGGTGTTTGTTTTGGCAAGTTACAGAAAATTGTAGATGTACAAGTGCACAATTCCCGTTGTTGCATCTAAAGCATACCAAAGCCCTCAGAAGAGAAGAGGATATCTTGGAAAGAGAGTGAGGGCAGCACAGCAGTGATGGGAGGTAAGCATGAAGAGGGAGCATGAAGGAGAGAAACGACCGGGGGAGAGAATGTGGGGGGACAGGACGAAGGCAAAGTGGTGGTACAGAAGAGGAGGGCAAGGTTGGAAAAGCACATGAAAGGGAGAGAGCACTGAGGAGGAAAGGGAGATGGGAGGAGATAAAGAGTGGAGGAAAGACGACTGGAGGGGGAGAGAGCAGTGGAGGGTGAGAGAGCAGTCAGAGAGGGAGAGAGAGAGAGCGCTAGCGGGGTGGGGGTTGTGGCTTCCCCTCTTGACTGCTATTGATTTTCTGTAAGCCTCAGAGTGCATCAGCTATTTCTATCCATTTCCTCCACCTCTTCCTCCCCTTCTCATCCCCCCACCCTCTGCACTCAGCTCAGACACCCTCCTCACACATCCACCTCCTCCTCCTCACACTCTCCATCACTTCATCACCATCCCTCCCCGCCACCGATCTATTTCCCTATCTGCCGGCCTGTCTCTCTCCCATATATTCCTGCTGCTTTATCTCACAGCATCCACATTTCCTTGCTTTCCCTATCACACCATCTCTGTCCGTGATCTCCATCACCCTCTCTCTTGCAGTCTTTCTCTATTAAACTATCTCTTCCTTTCTCGAGTCAAAACGGAAAAATGGGAGAAAGTGGGTGAGTAGAAAGGGCGTTTGATAGATAAGGCGACAGATAAGTGACAGGCCGACTTTAAAAAAAACCCCAGCAGCAATAAACAGGGAAAATGGACAGAAATCCTGTTGACAGTTGCAGAACTTGTTCTGATTTACATAACATATATACGAAGTAAATACAATTTCAGCCAAGCATATGTAGAAGACAATTACATGCACATATACAATAAGCACCTCTCACATCACCCCGCCTCCTAAACACATGTCACAGCACACTTCACACCCTCGCGCAAAGCAGAGTCGAGTAACAAGCTGGCATACAGGCTTAAAATAGGCGGGCATGTAACGCCTGCCCAGCCATTACCTGCCCAACACCGCTTCACACAGACCTGATGACATGCGTGTGAGTACACACGTATAGAAATGGGAATGATTCTACCTCTCTCCCACTTCATGGTCCTGCTCCATCTATTCATTGTTCTTTCCTTCCTCATTATCTTTCTCATTATCTTCCTTTCTGTTCTGTTACTGCTGCAGCCCTTGAGGTTGCTCCTCCATCCTGCACTTGTTCTCAAGTCTGAAAACTGCTTCTGCATCCTGCGCAGGTGTTCACACTCAACATACTTGATCACAAAGTTATTTTGTCTGTTGGTGGGCAAATTGCTTTGAGAAAGATGAGAATGCACTAGGAACATAAAGAAGCCCAAACAAAATCTGTTTTCAAACTTAGAATGTATGTAAAAAAGACCAGAGAATAAGTGAAATGCTATTGCATGTCGTTCCTTGGCCAACAAATCAGAGCTGGCCTGATACACACAGCATTGCAAGTACACACGATGTGCAGCTGAAATTTTGAGGCGAGTATGGTATCTAATTTAACCAGAACATTTTTTGCATGTTTTGATTTTGGTATGTGTAAAACTGTCTTTCAGTGCTACTGGTCATCAAGTTGGTGTCATTATAGGATCACTTAATCTGATTCAGATTACCAACCTTCTCGCTGTTTTAGACATTTTCTTAGACAATGCTCCAACTAGAGAAAAGACAAGGTTTGCCAAATTATCATGTTCGTCTCAAAGTCAGAGTCAGTACTCCAAAATATTAGTCTCGGTCCACAAAACAATGTGTTTTGCCTATGTTACTTTACTTGGATGATTGAGTTTCACTGTACAGAATGAAGTTTGTAGAGAGTTTGACCCTGAAATGACAATGTTTCTGTCTTAGCTTAGAATTGAGTTTAAGAGGGGTCTGTATCAGGATAATTATCAGACATCACAAATAGCATGGAATCCAGTCATGACCAAGAATGCAGCTTATACAAGTGTGACGTCAAAAATTGCCATTTCACCAATAACAGACTTTTCTGTGTAATAAGAGGCTTCTTGTTTTCAGCGGGTACATTATCTAAATGAAAAATACTTGAAAGTTCTTAGAATAGAGCCATCTTTGATATATAAATTAATGTATATAATATATAGACCCTATTTATGCAGTGTTACAAAATGTTGTTCTTATGACTCATTTAGTCCATCATGGAATATTTTGATGTCCTGTACAAATGAGAGAAATTGAAAATCGTTGACGGTTGACTGCACAGACCAAGGTGTCGGTATCTGATGACCTAGGAATGAGATTTAAAAATCATCTATATTTTTCCAGAATATCTAACTCCACATTTGTACAACCAAAATTGTGCTTAGAGGGAACAATATGACAGGAAAGATTCATATACATCTATGTTCAACCTCAAAAGATTTTTCAGGTAAAAAAGCCAAAATAACTAGACAACAGAGACCCTGGTGACAGTATGATGGCTGTCTTAGGCAACTCCTAAAATTAATTACATCTTGTGATCTAGTTATATTTTTGGTCACAAAACTGAGAAGCCGTGGAGCAAGAAACAGTTGCTAAATCTAACACATACTCTGCAGGCACACAGAGATATGTTAAAAAAAACACACAAAAAAAACAATCCTTCAAAAAGCTTTTTCATTGTGCTTATAGTACTCAATACACACTAGCAGCTCAAGGCCAATACCTGCCTGACTGAATTGTGATTCCCATACAGCCTCATTGCCAATACCAGCTTCACAGTGTAAAGTCTATTAGTGGATTAGAGTATTCCTACAGGCTGATATTTTAGTGAAATTACCCTTTAAAACATGAGTTTTTATGACATCTACCTTTGCTCTCTTGCTTTCACTTCTGAGTGCAGTAAAGCTTCGACAGTCACGTCATTGTGTATGTTTGCATGTTTCTGACAGCCCTGTTCCTGCTCCCAGCCCACCCAGGCAGCTACTAAACATGGCATGTGCACATACACACACAGTCAGCAGAGGTGCATGAACACGCACAGAGCCAACCACTCCTTCACACTCCTTACTATTTCTCACTCCTCCTTCTGTCCTTACATCTCCCTCTCCTCCTTATCCCCCAATGAAAGACAGAAACCAGCTGAGAGAGGGAGTGTAAGGAGAGAGAAAGAAAGAGACAGATGACAGTCTTAATTTTCCTCCTCGATCATAAATCCCGACACTATCACCACAAACTGAGCCATCAACTCATTGAAACTACATTCAGAGGAGCTAAATGGAAAAAGCTGGTGAGACATGTATTTGTTCAGTGCCTTTGGGGCAATGAATGCACAATTTATAGACCCAAGATAAATGTCAGCACATAGAAAATAGGCAATTTTTGAATCACTATATCATTTATACTGAATTGGAGATCCTTTACTCCTGAAGTTTTTTTCTTTCTAAGCTCAATAAGAAAACATAGATACTGCACTTTACGTTTGTATGATGCCAACAGGCAGGTGTCGCTTAATTTAGAAGTAGGAAATGTCATAGTTTTGATACAAGTATTCACACACAGTTCTAATGGCTTTTGCATAGGCTTAACCATCTTGTGAATGTCTGAAAAGGTTTGTCCACATAAATACATTTAAAAACAAGAAAAGACAGATGTTTTGCTAAAGTGATGCACAGACTGACACTTTGGGTGAATCCATCTCTTACCTGCATAGCAGGCAATAATACCATAGTATACTATACATATGCACACTCAAAAACAAAAAGCATATGATAAATTCATAGGCTGAGAAGTGTCAGTCTCTTAGTGCAACTACATCTCCAAGAAGTAACACAATTTTACAAACAACAAAAACAAAGAACATTACTCTACCCAAAATACGATATGAACAAAATATAATCATTAAGTATAAAATACTATACTCAAGATGGTCGTTAAAATGTGGCATATCTGTACAACAGAAAACACAATCAAAACCTGTCATACAGACTTCTCATTCATAGAGGTATCTTAGTAAAACTTCTCAAAGCATTCTTGCCGCATTTTCTGCCTGGCTACCAGTCTGTGTTGTGTCCGTGTCCCAAACAATCTTTGTTTTTCCAAAACACCACAAACAAAGGCTGTTTTCATACAACTGTGAGTCTACAAAATGACCAAAACAAACTTATTTACTACATCACTCAACATCTATACAGGCTAGCAGTGGGGTGCTTAGTCCATGTGTGCAGAGCCGATTGACTTTGCATAACTGTTACAACAGAGGCAGAAAGAGGACAACAAGAAGTGGGAAAAGGGAAGGACGCAGACGGGGGTTTTGTTGAAATGGCCAGCCAAAGCTGAAGATGCTGGGAAACCGTTGAGACACAGAATTGCTACAAGAGCTACTGGGGGTTAAAATCAGGGCAGCAGGATATTTTAAAGGAAAATGTTGCGATTATTTTGCGGTATGATTTAGGATTAATTGGAATGATTTCTTCGTGACAATTTAGGTTCTCCCTGAAAAAAATATCAAAATCATGATGATGTGACATTTGTTGGGGTCTGTACCAAAACACGCATGTCCTTACATCTGGAGAACAAGAGTTGTACTTAATTTTAATAATGTCTTGTCACACTGTTTACCTTAATTAAAATATTTCAGCTTCTGCAATTTGGATTTTGCAACTTTCAGCCCTAGTTCAATAACAAGTAATAAACCAAGAAACAGAATTGCTGGTATCTTTGGCTCATCTTTAAGCTGGATTTAAATTTCATGAGAGGGGTTAACGGCAGATACCTATGGCATAGGTTTGACATAATAATATAAAGGTAATATGAAGTTCCAGTTAGTGAGGGAGAAAGCTGAAAACAACAATCCAGCTGCCAGAGGACCATCTAAAACTACATCCAATGGACTTCGTAACCACAGATTTGCACACATGATATAACCAAGCCACATCCGCTGGACATTCCCAGTTATACCAACGGGGACAGGAGGCTAACATGCAAACAGCAGAAGTAAACAACCACTCCCTCTTTCTCTCCCTTCTCTTTAAATCACTCAACATTCATTCATGGCCTCTCACACATACCTGTCCCTACGCTCACAAACTGCCTCCGGTCATGGCCTCATCCTACTCTCTGCCACTCTGCTGTTCCTCAAATCTGCTCCCAGCCAATCATTCTCATCTTCATCTTTCCAGTCAGCGTATCCACGCCTCCTCCTAACTGCTGTCTGTGAAGCATGCTCCCTCTCTGTGCTTTGCTTGCAATAATACTCATGAAGTCCTGTTCTCAAAACTTGGTCACATCCTCTTGTTGCCATTTCTCCTGCCCTTCGGTCTAATCATCTCTCCCTTTCCTTCCTCATCCTCCCTCTGCACCTGACCTTCCTAAACCTTGTGTACTACACATCCACCCTCAATCAACTCTTGTAACTCCCTAATCCATCCCACAACTTCTTTTATAACCGACTCTCTTCTTCCAGTTCATTTTTGCACTACCTCTGCCCTCCCTCCTCAGTCCTATTCTGAATGTACTTTAGTGACATTTGGCATTCTCTCTCCCAGTCCGTCCTAGTAATACATCTTTTTTCAAACCAGATTAAAGCTTATTCCTTGGATTTAAAGCTAATTTGAAGTCACTGCCCTCTACCCCCAGGATCTTCTCTTGCTGACCAAAGTGACTGCTTTGTTGTTTATTTGGAGTGACCGAGTAGAAGGGAACCCCTGCTACTTGGTCAATCCAAGTGAAAGAGTTTCTCTCCAAACCGGAGGGGGTTGCCTGGGCGACAAGACAAAGGAAAGTAAAAAAAACGCCGAGTGCATGTTTCCACTTCTGTTGCAGACAGAAGGATGGAGAGGATAGGAGTGGAGTGGAGGGGTAAAGGTAGAGTGGCAGAAGCGTCTGCCCCTCTGCTGCTTTGGGCAGTCCATTAAAACGATCCCTCCATTAGACACATGTGGGGGAGGAGGCCAGAGAAAATGGACCGGAGGGGTACAGAAAGGGTTGACTGATCCAAAGGGGAGGGGGGAAATGCATGTGACTAAAAGAGGACAGGCTGCGACAGAGGTGGGTCAGGACCAGGGTAGGATATCAACTGTCACAGAGGATGTTTTTATCCACTTGGACCAATTTGGCAGCGGTTTTAAGTGTTTAGTGGGCACTTTTGCTTAAGTACTTTTTGCATTTCTGTCTCAATTTCAGCGGACATAGGCTCTCAAGGGTCTTTTTACCTTGCAACCCATGTTGGTTTTAGAGCTGCAACAATTAATTGATTAGGTGCCATCTATTAAATTAACCGACTACAATGTTCAACAAATAATTCAAGGATATCATCTTAGGCTTAGGGAACACTCTACATTTCTCACCATTTCTGAGAGCAAACTAATCGATTAATTGACAATAAAATAATCATCAGTTGCAGCTCTAGTTAATTTCCTAATATGGTAAACAAAGTCATGTGAAATGTACACGGGATAGGATGTCAAAAAGAGGAGCAAGAGAAAAGTACGCACTTCAAACTGTATAAAAACAATCATGAAAGAACAAGCCACAAAAGGGGGGGGTAGAACAGACTACAAGCAGAAGAGAGAGAGGGAAGGATCGAAGAGTAGAGGATATCATTAGCTTTCATGCCCAACGCAGGTGACTAGCATGGGAAGAATGGACTAAGTATCTCTCTTGTCTCTCTCACTCTCTCCCAACAAGCAGGACCCATTCTGAGAGTGGGAAGGGGGTCTAATCAAAAGGTGTGTAGTGTTGGGGAAGGTCCAGCTAACCAGCTGCTTCACTTGTGAATAAGTATATTCAAGTATAAACTAGCCCTAGGGCTTCCTCTGGCAAAATTAACAAAGTAAACAGCACTCAAAAATAAAACAAATGGTGCCATATTTTTTCCATTTCAACATAAAGGCACTGTTATATTTTTGAAATGCTTCACATGTACTAAAAGAAGCATGGCCTTTGTAGCTTAGAATGTTTTCCAAAGCCAGACTTTACATTTCTGCTATTCAAAGTAGAAGTACAAAGGTGTACACGCTTACACACACCTGTATTCTTTACCGTTCTTTTGTGTGTATAGCATTTCAGCTAATTGAAATTAATCCAGATAATGAGTGAGTGTCTACACAATTTCTAGCCAGTGCCTCCCCCTTCAGATCGAAATCCATTTGGATGGAAATACAATACAGTCATTCTATCCATTGATTTGTACTATCCTGCATGTCATACCCAAGCTGCTATGACACAGTATAGGTCAAAGGTCACAGAAGACCAATGAACTCTGATGATGACTAGTTTACAGTCTGTGCAATGGCAATGTGACATGGCACACTGAACTGTATTTTACAGTTTTTCGAATCTCTCAAAAGCACAGAGCTCATCTGCCTCTAACCAAGTAATCTTAAACAAAGCTAGAAAGAACACACACACACACACTAAAGGTATGGGCCTTTGTTTGTTTATGTGTGTTCAGCTGTTTTGTTTTTCACTCTTACTCTCCCAGACAGGTAATTCCAGTCTCCATACAGTCGCTCAGTCTCAGGGGCACATGTATGCAGACACTTCTTGTTTAAAAGGTGTCAGTAGAGACAGAGACTTTAGGTGCTTTTGAATATTGCTTTTTGCTTTTATACAGATTCAATTCATTCCACTGTGTAGCTGAATTGTATAGTTGAAAAATAAGTTGCCCAATGACAGGACTGGTTTGTTGTATATTCTGAGTGCATGTTAAGTTATCCTTACATGTAGAAGAACCAGTATAAACAGTCAGATGTAGGCAGATTAAATTATCCACGGGAAGGTTTTGGATAAGCAACTAAAACATTCTTCTACCAATTTGCCCCATTTTGAGGGGCAATAATTCTAATACATGCCTTGATATAATAACAATAATATAATCTGTCTCATGATTAAAAAAAAATCTTTATTTTTTAAATTACCACTATGAAAATATTACCCAAAGCGCTACAGGAGACAGCTATCAACCAAGCATGTTCCTAACCTGAGAAGCCCGTTAGGTTTGCTGAAAGAAAAGCTTTCCCACAGCCTCGCTGAATGTGAAACTCTAGCTGTGCTGTTTCCATGTTGTGTGGTTCACTGCACTGCATTCGCTGTGTGAGAGTGCCCTCACATGTATTCTACACCCAGCACCAGTCCATGAATACTCTCGCTAAGTTTTGCTTTGCACTGCAGTGAAGCACAAGTATAAAAGCATGGCTCATCCAGAGAGTTACAAGAAGAGAACCCCAAAGTTATCTGAAACAGACTATAGCTATTCTAGCTCCTGGTGTGTTACTGTAGAGACCATGACTGTCTTCTTTCATACAGTGTGACACATATTAGTTTGACATTTTCCTGGCTGTCTTAACAGAAGTACAACAGCAGGTGACTATGTACAATACTGTGATTTTAGCTCATGCATGTGAAAACAAACCTGCATCTTAAACAGTTAGTGCCACCTATCCACCGAACCTTACAAGGCCATACATAATAATTACTTAAATATTTGGCCTGATGTCTCTTATTTCTTGTTCACAGTTTCACATTTGCAGCACATAAAGCCAGGGCCATTATCTAGCCATCGTTTCTACCCTAGGTACCTCTAAGAAAGTCTTTGAAAAATAATACATCATGCCTAGTTTAGACAAAGATCAGCCTGTAGACAGTGTAAGGCTTGTTACCTAGCTACATCAATATTTGTGTAGTTGACTAAAAGTGGACATGCCACAGTGCCTTAAGAAACATAGTCTGGGTAACCATCTATGCACGGCAGTTCACAAGCTTGAGGCGTCCCCAGTCCACACCACAGACTGCTGTTGTTCATTTACCTACTATGTGTGCTAACTGTGCACCACATCCACACTGCAGCTCTGTGGCAAGCACATAAAACTCCCCATCTAATTAGAATACAACAAATGTGTTCACACATGCACAGACACTTTTGTTATGCCAACCCCAGGACATCCCCCTCCTTCTCTCTATTTGCCTGTTAAAACCTCCCAGCAGTATCAAACACGTCGACTTCTATCACTTCAACTCGCTTGCAACGTGCTTTCTCACAGAAGTCTAATAAAACGTGTGATTCCTCTGCCTCTTTTGGTCGAGGATACACTACACATGCACAATCTGTGACAATGACAACTGGGGACATTTACCTGCCGCCGGGATGCGGTGCGCTCCGGGAGCCGCTGACAGCCTCTGAATGCCGGGAGAGGCGTTACTTCCCGGGGCTCGCGGCTGGTTCTCCGAGTGGATGCTGTGAGCTCCAAGTGGTGCGCAACCGGCACCGTGCTGCTGCTGTGGATGTAGTTGCTGCTGCTGATGGTGGTGGAGGTGGTGGTGGTGATGGTTAGATCCCATGACTCCGCTGCCGGTAATTCCGTTGCCATTCCCACCACCGTACTGCTGGTAATATCCAGACCGAGAACGCGATCGAGTCCTTGGGGGCTCCATGGCCATTTGGTGGGGGTGAAGGGGGTGGAAGAGAAAAGAGGAGGACGCGGCTGGGGACTGCGGCGGAGAGCCGTTGATGGATCCGGGCTGTAAAAAGCCCCTAGCGCCGCTCTGGCTGTAACTATAGCCCCCGAGTCCTCTGCCCCCCTCCGCGCCCCCGTACTCTGTTCGCTCCGCCGACTCCGCCGCCCCCGCCTCGTCGAATAAATCAGCCCCTTTAGGGACAGGCTCCGGGGTGGAGGGCAGCCGGGGGCAAACTCTAGGCTCCTGAGTCGTTGGCTGTCCAGCGGCTGCGATTGGCATTTCCTTTCGGGGGATTTCCTCCGTTTCTTTTTTTTCGTCCTTTTTTCTCTCGTTTCCTCTCACAGAACAAGCTTTCAGTCACTGTTTAAAAATACAAAGTTGGATAGTGGTTACGAGTTAAACTGAGCTGTGGGGCACCATATGTTCAGACTGTTTACACACACACTTAATGTTGACCACCGCCGCTTATTTTGACAAGCATGCGTGTGCGTTGTAACTACTTCCCTTAAGTTTGTCTAAGTAACGTTACTAAATACAGCGTGATTCCCCAAACTGGTCCGACAACTCAAACAGCCTCTTCCACCCGAGATATCGTCGCTATCTCGTGCTTTCAAGAAAACACGACTGTGGCCAGGGGTCGGCAGCTTCGATTAAAACACAAAGAAGCTACTTTCACAGGACGGCAACGTTAAAATCTCACGACTCGCCGGTAATGTTTAGTTCACAACAAGCGAGCAAGCGACCACGGCAAAGGCTCGCTAGCTCACGAGAGGCTAACGCTGGGGGGGACATGCTAACGTTCGTGCGCATAGCATACTGTGGCAAAACCGTTGTTAGGCTTATTCTAATCGCACAACAACCGTGGTATCGTCCCCTCCCGCCTTTTCACAAACGTATCTATCCCCACACTGAGTTTAAGGCAACTTTGTCCACTTTAACGACCATTTAAACTTGTTTAGCCAGTCTGCGTAACGCCGTTCGCTAGCTTGGCAAACCATACCAACCCCTCCTCCTCCACCGACCAACACAGAGAAAAATCCCGTAGCTAGCCACCCACGCCTCGAATACCTTTAAATTGCTTGGTTATTCGTAACAAAACAAAAACCCTCTCTAAAAAAACTTGTCCGGGGTGATTTCGTTGAGTAGGGGTGAGCCGGCAATGTTTTCCCAACTGGAAAGAGGGCAAACACGAAAGCGCACAGAGAAAGATAAAAAGTGGTCAACCTTAAATTACAAAGAAAGAACCACGGCTAAAATTAACACGATCTTACGGGATGAACCCGCCTCTGAGTCTACCGCTGAAACCCGGTCTAATTGCCCTGCCCTGAGTAGTTTTTTTTACAACAACTTACCTTCAATGTGCTCTCCTCGACTGTACTCCTGACTCGGATCTGTCGATAATATGGTGAGCCCTGCCTGTGAGTGTATGTGGATGTGTGTGTAAGCGCCCAGTGTTCGCTTGGTGTCAGCGTGAAATGTGACAGACCGTCAACGCTCAAGTCGGATTTCACCAGGCTTGCCCAATCGATACCGGAAGACAGGAAGCGTCTGTAGTTGTATTTAGCACACGCCTCCCCCACACACTAGCAGACAACAAAAGAACGCGAAATAAAAACTACATGTGTTCAAAAATGGTCAGTTTCCGTTCGCTTTGCTTCAGAAACACGAGTTTGCCGGTAATACGAACGTGTTTAGGATCGGTACTCGATTATGCCTCCTGTTAAATCAGAAGCTGTGGATAGCAGAGAGGCAGGCTAAAGGGGGCTTTAAATTATTTATTTACAAATACCAAGCCTTACCATTGCAGCTGTTTCCTCTGAAGCCGTAAGTTCGCTTTAGAAAGAAGTGTTCGCTGTGTGTGTGAGTGAGTGTGTGTGTGTGTGTGTAAAAGTTGCATACCAGTTTGCAGTGGGCTGAAAAAAAAATGACAGAGAAAAAGAGTGACGAACGTAGAAAAAAAAGAGGTTTATTCAGCCCACGTCTGAAATAAATATACCTAATTCAGTCCTCTTCAGTACTGCCTGTGTGACCTGAGCCACGTTTCTAACAGATATAACAGGTTTTGTGCATGTGCCTATATCCCTACACGGAACAGTTGTGTCCTATGTGTACTTAGTAGAGTGCAGCGTATTAGTATTATGTGCGTTGGGGAATATAGAAAGGGCTTAACACTTTTCTGTGTAACATTTAAGGGCCTTTTGTATCAAAGGTCAAGGATATGGTCTGCATACAACATATCAGACAGAAATAGGCATACATAATATCATATGCAAGTGGGTGTGGGGTGTGATGGATGGCATGTGTGGGGAAACATGTATGTGATCTCTGTCTGTCTGTCTTCACTCCGTCTCTCTGTCTCTCTCACACACACACACACACAAACACACACCTAAACCCATCACAGTCCATCTCACCTCCCATACCCTATTCCCTTGGTCTTGTTCTCTCATTTCACACACACTCAACCCAACCCATCAGCACCACTCCTAATACACACATACACCCAACACACACACATTCTCTCCTCATTACACTCCCTTTCCCTACTTTGATGATATGCAAATATCCCTCCCACCCTCCTCCCCTCCCTCCCTCCCTCCCTCCCGCAAGCAGCAAGCCTCCACTCACACACACACATCACACACACACACTCGCACACAGGCTAATGCGCTGTGGCAGCGTCCACAGACAGGCGGGGAGGATCAATTTTTCACCCAGTGTGCTACCGATATTCATAAGATAAGGCCACAGAAGAGAGAGGGAGGGAGGGAGGACAGAGGAAGGTGGAGGGAGGAAGGGGAGCGGCAGGGATGGGGATAAGGAAAATGGCGAGTGGGTGTAATAATGAAGAGGAGGGAGATTGGAGGAAGGGTGTCCAGGAAAAGAAAAGGGGGTGAGTGGGAAGCAGAGTGAGAGGAAAAGGGGGAAGGAGACCAGGGAGTAGTTAGCTACTAGGGAGGGTGAGCACGGGTGAGAAAGTAGAGAGGGTGGGGAAGTCTCGGGGGTGTGTGGGAGGGTGGAGGCAGGATGAGTAAGTGGGTTAGGGGGTGGTAGGAAAAGGGGGATGGGGTGTAGAGTGGGCTCTGGGGGATGGGGTTGGGAATGGATGGGGTGGTAAGGGAAAACGAGGGATGGTGTGTATGTGTGTGTGAATGGGGGGGGGGGTTATTTTGCTGACGTGCTCTCTTATTGGCTTGTTCAAACGCTGGGGGAGGGGCAGCCACAAAACCATACTCTCACCAGCTGTAGGGAAGAGCAAAGAAACAAAGAGAGAGAGGGAGAGAGAGGAGGGAGGGGGGCCAGATATGTGTTTTAATGTTGATATTCTGGTCTAATTAGATTCCTGTCTAAGTGGCGGAATGAATGGTGCTGATCAGATAGAGATGGGCGTAGTGGAAGAGGGAGCCGGCTTTGTTTGAGTTGCAGAAATTCTGGTTTTTAGTGCACACAAGGGGTTCTTGATCTATAATTCAATTTCACTTGAGAGCCAGAGAGGAGCAAATTGCCAACACTGTCTCTCATGGATACATTCAAACTCACATTTGTTCGCGTTGTGCCGAGAAAGACTGAGCGTCTTCCGAGGAGCAGCTGAAGCACCATTGCTTCAGTATCTCCAGCGTTACCTCATCATTATGCAATATGTTTGTGGAGGTTATATGTGACAATAAGGGCATTTGAGCTCACCCAAGTGTATGGCATTCGTAGGCTAAATACAAAGTCCACTGCAAAAAAGAAACATATGGCCGTACACAGTATGGCGTCTGCCTCGTCCATACGTATGAGTGCAAAAATATTTAATTTTTCTCCAAAGATGTCCGTAAAAGGAAAAAGAAAATCGAATAGAAAGCATGAACAGCACAGAAAAAGAAATACCATTCCAGCACACACAAGGAGGCAGATTGAGAGCCATGTGTTTGTGGAGCCCAGCTGAACCCCGCCTGCTAAACCAGTCCGCTGGCTGTGACAGACTGACAGGCAGGGAAATAGAGAGGGTGGTGTGTGTGTGTGTGTGTGTGTGTGTGTGTGTGCGTGAGTGTGTGTGCGTGTGTGTTAGAAGAGAACAGGCGAAAAAGGGACGAGAAATTGAGACAAAGAGGCAGATTGACCAATGCAGACGGACAAGAAAGAATGGAACAGACGGCGAGGACACGGATCGGAGACACATAGCGACATAGAGAAACATACAAAGAGAAAGAGAGAGGGACGCATACTGTAGTCATACATGGGGAATGAGAGAGCAGAGAGTAGAGGAAGCCAAGCTTTCTGTGGCTTAGCCAGACTGGAGCGGTGGGACTTGGCTGGCTGTGGACCCTTGGCTTCACTATTAAAGCAAGGGAGAAAAAAAAATCACAGTCAAAAAATGAAAAGGGCAAAGAGCTATGCCAAGAATGCACAGGCAAGAAGCAACACATTAGGTTCTTTCCTTCTGCCTGCCTTTCTGTTTCCCCAAGCAGATCTAAACAATAGGTGGGACCAGCCTTGAGAACTAAGTGCTATACACTCAAAACCCTGCTGAGTGACTGAGGCCGACTCTGGAAGTTTGAAACGGTGTATAATGAGCACATCGCCCCCCTTAACACACGGCTTCAACCTTGTTTTTTTGTCATATAATACTTTGTTTTCTGTTATCACTTTGTTCCAACTCATCAATGTTAACACTGATATTTACACCTCCCATGTTTTTCGGTCACATCATTCGCTCAGATTTTTAGATTTTATACACATTTACGCCAAATTCAGCCCGACATATATTCAGCTCTCAAAGATAAACAGTCCCTATTAGGATTTAAAACACAGCATTGTGGGTTTGATCAATGATTTGTTGCATGGTGTGAGTTTGTGATGACTGGCCCACCAGCAGGCTCACAGTGTGTTACCAAAAAGTAAAACATTGGACATCAGTTGTCCCACTTTGGAAAAATATCCTCTGGTGTGTTGACAACCAAAGAACCAAGCTAGCAGCCCTGTGAGGCTGTAGGTTTGAGGTACCTTGATAGTTTAAGCTAAATGCTAACATCTGCATGCTAGAATGCTGAGTACAAGTTAGTTTAGCATGATAGCATGTTAACATGTGCGTATTAGCACTGAATAGAGAGTAAAGGCCAATGGGAATGTCAGTATATTTGCAGGGTATTTGGCCTATAAATGAAGGCACTGCACGCATTGGAAATTTGACCAGGGCTAAATCCAGGAGAGTCTGCAGGAGCACATACATGTTTGTGTGCCAAATTGCTTTGCTTTTCCATCTTGGCGATGTTGAGATATTTCACAGAGTGAGTCGAAATTGTGACCTGCTGGTGGTAGATGAAAACTACCAGATTTCAAAGCCGTCCGTCCAAGGGTTGTGAAGATAGTCCAGTCTGGACGAAAATGTTGGACCCGCCAATATACTAGCAAGACTAAAGATGTAATAAAAATCTCAACTTGGCCTCCGCAGTGTTTAGCCAACTCCCTTTTGGTAAGCAGCTCTTGAAGTTAATACCATCACAACAACGAGTGAAAGCCACTAGTTTAGTTCTTGTTGCATGTGTTTTAGTAAGATTGGCATTGTATATCAGCCCTATAGAGAACTGAGAGCTGGAGTGGCATAAACACAATTTATGCTACTGGCATACACATTCACACATACACACATACACACACACGCAAACAAAGAACATCCCTCTGTTTTTTTGGTTTTTGTACAGACTATACAAAACAACAAAATATCCCCTAATGCCATCTGACTGACCCAGCTACTCACAGCTACTAATCACGTAGTAATAGTCACTGTGCCATAATCATATCACTACATAGAGGCATGAGGGGACTTATAGGCTTTGCCAGATTAATAATGAAAAACAAGGACTTATTTTCTTGACTTTTCCAACCGCTCATACCCTAAGTAGAGGATTATAGCCTTTAGATCGGCTGACTCCAGAAAGGCCGTCACAGAGGGGGATATTTGTGGAAAACACACCCCCAGAAATGGCTCGCCACACCATGGTGCACAGCACACCAAAATACCCAACTGGCTGTGCCAAATGTGCACCAGAATGTCTTTGAAACAGTGAAGGGTGAGAGATTTTTTTTTTCTCCTTGGCTCAGTGAGGAATCCTTAAGCTGTTCGCCTTTCATTGACAGTCTAATGATTTAAAAAAGAAGCAAGGAAAAGTAATTCTGAAAACTGATATTTTCACATTGGCAAATGAAACTATCAAAGGGAAAGCGAAAAAAGTTTCTTCAAACAGGTACCACAAAGTAAATCACCATGTGGTCCTTTGGTTATCTTCATCTGTCAAACGTTTGAAACGCCGCTTGATTTGGTTTGCCATATGTCTTGTACTGCGAGGCTGATTGTGTGTATGCAGCTGAGATGTAACCCCAAAGCCATGTCATATTCTGGGCTCGGAGGAGAAAAGAGGATGCCAAGAACTGAAACGTGATGATGAGTGGGTGTGTGAGAGTGAGTGGGGAAAAAAACGAAGCCTTCCAAAGGCTCCTTTTGCTCCGTGTGTGTGTGTGTGTGTGTGTGTGTGTGTGTGTGTGTGTGTGTGTGTGTCTACTTTCATGTGTTCGCACATGTGATCAAGAGTGCATTTATGTGTGGGAAGAAGGAATCCTTCCAGCCGTTTTCTTTCCTGAGCCTCTTCCTGTGTCCCCCCCGCACACAATTCTCAGAGCCGGCATCGGAGGGTTTGGCCTCGGCAAGATCCAACCCACCAGAGGAGACGGAGGAGCGGAGCCAGTGTTTCTCTCCCTCCTCCGAGCTCTGTCTGTTTCCACCGCTCTCTGAATGTTACTATAAATCCTGCTCACACACACACACACGTGCACACATATTCCCACATCTCTCCATCCAGTGTGTGTCGGTGTATCTCATATGACTTGGCAGAAGTGAACCTTGCATAGGTGCGTGCCAGTGCCGGAATGTGTGTTAAGAGTTTTGGCAGTTTTCTCAATGCAGCTTTACCAAAAGATCCTCTGGGAAATGTGGTTTTAACGCCCCCTCTCTTGTCTCCTCTTGTTTCCTTTCTCTCTCCATTTCACAATTGCATTGCCTCTGTTTCTCCATGCTCCACTCCCCCTTTTCTTTTTAATTTCCTTTACATTTCCTCCGATTCAACCTGTGGAAATCCTCTCTGCTTCCCCTTCTAGCCATTTCCTTCTCACTCCAGTGATTCCAATCTCAGCATTTTGTTTTTTTTTTGGTGCATATTCACTATCTGCTCTCTATTAAAATCATGACATCATCATTTGCATGTAGAACAATGTAAGCTGCGGATGCATATAGGCCTCAGATCCAGGATGTAACTCTCCGAGCGCTGTCCACACACAATGAATGCTGATGGAGAGACATGATAGGTTATCCTGTAGGGAAGGCTGGTCAGATGAAATAGCTACTTGGTATTCCATCCCTCTGCAAAGCGTGACACACAGGAGAGGGATGCTGGCAAATATGCAAATGACGAAATACTTCATATATTTCATAGCCCTCTGAAGTTCATCAGCAGCAGAAATGATACGCAGACGTTTTTGTGATGTGCGAAGGCTGACTAAATACATGTTAAAACATCACAAATATTGCACACGGGTGTAATATATATATATATATATATATATATATATATATATAAATATATATATATACACACACATACATACATACATATATAGGTAAAGGACATTTTGATCATACATATTAGTCAAATAAATCATTGCAAATTTTCATTTAAAGTTCAAGTTCCAGAAATTCCCTCCTTTAACAGAAATACCACACTGATTTTTACTTTTTTTTTTTTACATTAATCCTTACCCTTACTGAGTTTCTTAAACATGGTTTTTGCTACCAAATCTTGTTGGTTTTCACTTGTTTTGAATCACTCTCAGGATTGTTTCTGAGTCAATTGTCTGTACTGTTTTACATCCTGGCCTTCAATAAGCATTGACTTCTTGATATTTTGTTTAGAACCCCTGTAGTTGTCATTATACTTTATTAAGTGTAACATTTGATTTGTATTTTGCTGCAAATAAAATAAAGTTTAAAAGTAATCCACAGATTTGGCATTTACTTCGGACTCATGACGGACGTTTTTTTTAAAAAAAATAATCCTTTTTTAATTTTCTTCACTGCATTTATTCTCCTGTCTTGTCAAAACATGGTGCCTATGTTTCCTATACTATGCAGCTCCCCAGCCCAGAGTTCGGTTTGGTTCAGTTTTCCCTCAAGCAGAGATGAGCAGCAGGCTTTAGAGGTCTGGTATGCTTAGTTCTTTGTACGTAGTTGTCTTTAAAGAATCCAAGAACTGTAAACACACTACGAAGTGCAAAATGAGTGGAGTTCCCCTTTAATGTTTTGAAACAACTAACCAACATGGAATGATGCATAAAGGCTTACAGTTATGCAGACAAGAGCAATTTTTTTTTAATAACGAGCTATTTACCTTTAAATACTCTGAGGAAATGTTGCTGTTTTCTTAATTCAAATTTTCGGTTCCACATTTTTACTTTTGAGGTTTTGTGACTTCATTAAACGATCACAACACTTCTTCCTCCACTGCTATCATGCAGTTGTAGCCTACGTCTCTTTACAGTCCTTCATGAGCAAGAAACAAGTTCCACTGACGGCGATAGGGATCGAAGCACACAGACGTTTGCCTGTCCTCCGCGCCGACTTCAGCGGGCCCTGTTCAGCTCTGCGAAGTTCATGGGAGTTCATCTTCTTTGTCCCCGCTGAGCTGAGGCCGGCTACTGTCTCCATCCTTGTCTCGCTCATCTCTTCTCACCCCTGTCCCTCCCCAGGTCCACCTCCATCACCTACCCCGAGGGATAACCGCCTCCACACACACCCACGCACACACAAACACACACACACATTGACACACCTCCCCCAGTCTGTCCCTCAACCAACCCAACCTCACCCTGCCTCTCCCTCTGCTCTTTGGCTGCAGCCTCTTTATGTGATGTCATTGAGGAGAAGTACAGCCTTTTTGGTGTGTGTGTGTGTCTGTGTGTCTGTGTGTGTGTGAGAGAGAGAGTATAAATGGGTGTATGGTGTGTGTCTGTGTGAGTCAGTGAGCGTGGGCGTGCATGTGTGTGAGTATGTGACAGGGAATGAGAGAGAGAGGGGGGGGGGAGAAGGGATCGGCAGGGTGAGGGAGAGAAAGGCACAAGTGTCAGGTTTCCCTTTTCAATTGAAAGGATCAACTCCTTGTTTTTAATCTAGAAAAGAGGGCGAAAACAGCAGGAAAGGAGAGAAGATAGCTGGGAATCTGAGCTGCTGACAGCTGTTTTTGTCCCTTCCCTCCTCACCCTTCTTTCTTCCTCTCTCCTCTTCTCCGTTCTCCCCTTGCAGTGTCACGGCCACCCAAAGCATTCCTATAAACATATGTACATCGACTCCAAAACGAGGCTTAATTACACGCCTTTATATCTGTTATCACATAAAAAAGAAATCATTGAGGATGCCGGCTGTCTCCTGTTTTTTTTTTTTTTTTCCGCTGATGATAGTATTTACTTCTCAAATCACATTTTTCTCTCTCTTTCCTGTGACGTCTCACTCACCACATCCTGGTTTTGACTTCACAGGACGCCGACATCGCTGCAGTTTAACGGTTTTCCTGTCAGGTCTCAGCTCACACGTTCATGTGCACTCGTACGCTCTCGGGGGACGAATTCACTCACCGCGCCGGCTAAAGTGCACACACCCCACACTATACAATAAATAATTACATACCATAATGGTAGGCTACTGTCCAATCTGTGGGAAGCCCGTTTACTTTGGTGAGTCTGACCTCTTTAATTTTTATTTTTTTTTACTCTTCCTCTGTCTGGCATTTTCTGTCTGTGCTGCTCGCTTATTTTCTCTCTCCCTTTAAGGTTGTCTGTTTTTAGTTGCCGCGATAGGAAAACGTTGATGAATTTGGAAAAAAAAAAAACAGTTTGGCCGTTAACACAGAACTCATCACCAAAATGTAAGTTCAGAAGATTAAAGGAAGGGAATGAACGGGTGAAAACATATTTTACAAAATTCACAACAGGCCTCTGTTACAGTGGACATGACCCGCCGAACACAGGTGTGCCTAATGTTGCTAACGATGGCTGCATTCCATTTAGATGCGCCGGTATTAAAGGTGCACTATGACAACACAATACCAATCTGTTTAGCTTTGTTTATATTTGGCAGAACCCTGCCACCATTCTAGCTCCAAAAACAATGGGCTTCATTCACCAATATCTTCTTAAGAATCTTCTAAGATTCTTTCTTAAGTTGTTCTTAAGAGGTTCCTTAAGATCCTGGATAAGAAAAATGCCACAATCTTCGTAAAATCTTCGTAAGTGGGACTTACGAACAAATCTGTTCGAAAGAACAGTTCATGAATGAGGCCCAAAGTTCTGGGGACCTTATTTTGTTTTATTACCTCAATTCTGTGTTTGAATTCAACCTTCCAAAATTACATAGTGACCCTTTATAGGACTTGTTTTGTCGTGCGCATAGTGACTCACACTGCCACTACTGACAAGTCAAAATATCTGCCCTATAAACGGGGCTTTGATATTCATGCTACAAAGGTTTACAGGTCTATTCGCCGATATATCTGGATCTTTTCTCTGTTTAGAGGACTAAAATAAGGCTTCTTTCTCCTTCTCTTTCAAGCACACGCGCACACACACACACACACACACACGACTGCATGTACACGATAACAACAGGATGTGGGTCTAGCCAGACAAGCTTGCACACTGCTCTCTGGGTTTCCTTCTTACCTTCTGTCTCTCTATTACACTCCAACCTCATTATTAGACAAACAACAGCACTTACGGCAGCCATTTCAAGTCTATTTTGTTATCTTTTTCTTGTATCGCGTGTTTTGCTTGCCTGTTCAAGTGCCAGCTAAGTTCAAAATTCTCTGATGTGACCTGGCCTACTTACCTCTTTTCCTCCAGCACCAGCCCTCTTTGGTCTAGTTGCACTGATGAGTGTAACAGTCTGTGTTCTGAGGCAGACAGTCGAATCACGTTGTTTCCTGTAAATTCAATGAAAAACATTTTTTTATTTAATTGCCGTGATTGTCCCACATTTCCAGAGTACCCAGACATGATGTTATACAAATACAATGTCCGCGTGCGAAATTCCGCTGACCTTTTGGACAAAGGAGACATATTGTGCTCATTTTTGGGTTCAGAATTTTTATTTGTGTTACTACTAGAATAGCATTACATGCTTCAATGCTCAAAACACACATCAGTTTTCATCTACTGTCCAATGCTGCAGGACTGTATTCCCCCTCTGTCTGGAACGCTCGTTTTTTTTTAGCTACTGTCTATTTAAGGCAACACTTCTGAATACCCACTCGGCTCTGATTGGTCAGCTCACACACACCTGAGCCAGCCACGCCAACAACAGCAGCTCAGTGGTATTAAATTAATTCTTGAATGACTTAAATTAAATTTAAATTGGCTGCTTGGCGTAGATTGGTGGCGTAGTGTGAGGTCACAAAGTCACAGAATTAAAGGTCGGGACTGCTGACGAGGCGTTTCAGGAGCAGTGTTTTCTGTGGGAGAGAGGAGCTCCTCTTGGTGTGGACTTTTAAAGACTCAAGATCTTCGACATGCACAAGAACATATACAATAAAATGAAGGAATGGGATAAAAAAAAAAAAACAAGATAGAAAATAATAGGTCTCCTTCAGATATCCCACCCTGCCTCTCTGTAACACAGCTCTCATTTTTCTTTGGTACAGGTGAGAAGAAGAGGTCCTTAGGGAGGGACTACCACCCTCTGTGTCTGAAGTGTCAAAAGTGCAACAGACAGCTCACAGCTGGACAACATGCCGAGGTATAAGAGGAGAATGGATGAGGAATTGTGTAGAGAAAAACAGTGAAAACGTGTTTAAATAGGAGCAGGATTTTGCAGTAAATATGTCCTGCTGGTTGTGTTTCAGTATGACGAGAAGCCATACTGTTCACACTGCTACCTGAAGATGTTTGGTCCGAGAGGTACTGCCTTCCCACTAGGAAGCACACACACACACACGCATGCACGCACACGAACACACACACACACACACACACACACACACGTGCAGGAAAGGACTGCACACACACATTATTTCTGAATGTCTTCCTCTGTGTGCATCTCTCTTGACAGGTAACAGGTGACTGCAGTGCAGTGCTCCTTCACAGACGCCAGCCTGAGCCAGAATGGACTGAAGCTGACACACAAAAGACACGCACAGCCTCTGTATTGGCCCAAAATTAGAAAATGAATAAATGAATATGAATAAAATTAATTATTTATACATGTGTGATGATCCCTTGATGTCACGTGAGTGTGTGATTCACTTTTATAATATGAATGGGTTTTGCATGTAGAAAGTTGTTAGTATCAATAAAAGCATTTTTAAACATCATAACGGCAGATTCTGGTGGATGTCTCCGTCTCTGTGGTGAACTTTGCAGACACTGTAATCAGGAGCCCACATGCTCCTGCTTTGGCATTCCAGAGTGGATGTATTTGCTCGCAGACTAACAAATCAAATCAAATACCCTAATCGCCGACAACACGCATGCACATAAAATGAAGTCGAGCCATAGGGTTGTCCCCCATCACACAGCCAGAGGAAGGGAGAGGGAAGAAAGGAAAGGAGGAAAGGAGGGAGGAAGGTAGATCGGATTGGTGGTTGTTTTTGGCAGAGTAAACCAGATCTTATGCCAGCAGAATCTGCTGGAATGGGTACTACAGTCAGTGAGGCACAGACAGATCTCACACACATACACACAGGCATTCATGCACACTGCTGCAGGGGCTTGTCACCCAGTGGTGGGTGAAGTACGTACGTTTGACAGACTCACACACACACACACACACACACACGGAGAAAGAGAGCGGTGTGCTTCTCTGTAAAGTGTCATGTGTCACACAGGTGACATTTCAGGTATTTGTCCTTGAAGCGTAGATGGATACAGAAATAAAGCATTTCAAGGATAAAGGGAGGCAGAAGCAGTACAAAGTGAGCTGATGGACAAAGGGAGAGGGGGCTGATGGGATTATTTAAACATCTAGCAAAGAGCTGGCACAGGGATGCCTGTGTGTCTTTACAGCATGTCTTTGAACCTGTCCATCTCCTTCTCATCCCCCTCAGATCCCTCCTTCATCCTCCTTCCTCTTCTGTCCCTGCACTCTCCTCCCCCCCCCTCGCCCTCCTCTCTCCTTCACCCCATAACCCCCTACCTTGATAGATCACATGACTGCTGTGATACCAGCTGGCTGACTGCTCATTTGCATGTGTTTCAGCTTCACTCCCTTGTTAGAGAGATGGGCGGCATGGAGGGGCCGAGATCTAGGTGGAGAGGGGCTGAGGGGTTAAGGGAGAGTGAGGTGCTCTGGGGGAATTATGGGCTCTCTGAGAATATAATGAAAAGAGAGAAACCATAAGGGGACAGAGGAAGAGTTACTGTATTACACCTGGCAAGTTTAGGAACCTGCATTAATCCTCCAGGGACCCAAACTACAGAAAAGTTCTTTCTCTGGTGATGGGTGAACCAGAAAACAACCACTCGTGGTTCTGAAATCAAGTTTAGAGACAGTCAGTGGTTAGGGCAGGAACACATGTGCTGGCCAAACATTAAGAATGACGGCACTCACTGAGGAACAGACAACTTCAAACTGGGTCTATAAGGAGCATCAGTACTGGTTTACATGAAAGGAAATTAATGAATGGTTAAAATAGGCCAAACGTCGAAGGAGAAGTCGTTTTGAGTGGCACTCAACACTCTGCACTGGTCTTTATTTGTGTATCACTGTCGACATCTAGTGGCCATAAAGGTTACTGCTACATTTCAAAGGCAGTCAATGAATGGACAGTGAACGCATCATTCTACTTTGATGAAAAATGAAACATTTTGAATTGTGACGGATTAAATAGCGATATAATAGTGCGGGTTGTGTAACGGAGCTTTTTAATTAGTAACACTCGTTACACCAGTAATGTTACGAGCACTATGCTTTGATTCCTGATTAAACCAAGTCTGGCTGCGGTTAATGTTGCTCAAGTTTTCTGTGGTGTGTTGTGAATTATTCATAGTGTAAGTTACCTTAGAATAGAGGCGCCGAAGCGGAAGAGTTGGCCAAAGAAAGTGCAACGCTGTTTTCAAAGCAGGCCAACAGGTAATCCTAACTAAACCTAGTGACTCATAAACCCATGAAAGCGGCTTTTTACCAGCAATAACGTGCCATATTAGTCTTTTGTTGACTGTTTAGGCATTTTTTATATAGACATGTATATTTCGCTGTAGCCCAGTCACGTTAACTTGACACGTGTGGACTGTTTTCACCGGGTGTTCTAATCAAGAGCGAATTCAACCGAGCAAAGTGCTAACGTCTTCAATTTGCGAGAGGACGGACTTCACACGGAGCACCTGAAGGCAACCTCAGCCAACGGTGTACCTTTGTGCGGCGCATGCGCAGTGAGGCAGATAGGAAGCAGCGGAGAGGAGCTTGAAGGAAGGATTATGTGGACATATGAGGGAGAGAGACCAGCTGCCTTCCAATCATTTATCTGGGCTTTATGTACTCGTGGAAAGAAGGGAGTCTTTTAAAATGGAAGGCTGACAGCTTAAAGGAAAATTCAATGTAAGTTAATGTACATATAACTGTTTGTTTAAAAAAAAAAAGGGGGGGTAACAATGATGTCAGAATGCGACCCGACAGAGGCAGCCGAGCCAGCGCTGGACACCGGGGCGACAGCGGTGCCTACTTCGGAGTGTAACTTTCACTCCTCGGACCCTCCGACGGTATTATTTGACAGGAATAGGTTAAGTTTGGGGCTTGCGGCGAACCCTGGAGTCGCCGTCCGCATTTCGGACTCTTGTGAAAGCGTCTTGACCGAGCTGGAGACGGATGGTTCCGGGGAAGAGGCGCTGTTGTTACCGTGCCTAGCAGGAAGCTCGTCGTCTCCGCGGGGTGTACGAGAGAAGAGGAGCAGGCGGAACAGACACAGCTCGTCGTCGGATAAAGACACCTTGTCCTCCCCAGGTAATTGCTTGTGATCGATGACTGTGAAATCTTATACAGGAAGTACCGGTGGATAAGTAGGCAGCTATCACAGGAACCTATGCTCAATAAGGCTATGTCATGAGGAGCATTTTGTTGTCGCATATGGCTCAGTGTAAGATTGCAGAGGTTGATTAACGTTACTAGGTTAGGTTACGAGTGTGGCTGACAGTGAATGCAACATGGTCTTCACTGGGAGTCAACCAAGGGCCCCTGGAGGGTCTGGGCCCTGACGTGGGGAACCTCAATGTTGGATATTAAGGATCAAAAGTAAAAGTTAAAAAAAAAAAAAACTACCTGGTTTCACAGACAGACAACTGTGTGAAGGTTACGAAAAGTGTCCTTACATCTGTGTTAGGCTGAAGGGATTTGGCTCGTGTTTGCATGGAGATTGAGTGTATCAACCTGTCTGTGTGACGACTCTGTTAGTGTTTCCAGTCAGCTGATGTAATGGCTGCATGTTATCATCCATGTGTCTGATATGAGGTGGCACTGGAACACTACACACAGGTCCAAAGTGCAGTTAATAGTCATTGGTTGCATAATGGCCCTACTGTAACACCCCCCCCCCCCCCCCCCCCCATAACAAACTGTTATGATTGACTGATTGATTCATCTTGAGTTGTTTCTTTTCCTCAATTTTTTTGTTGTTCGTAGAAGTTCAGATGCGTTTAGTGTTCAGGTTTCCTCCTCTCAACAACAGGTTAAAGAATCTATTTTTTGCCAGCCTTATCTGTTGCTATGTCAGTGTTGCATATTTGCATCGCCAGGTCTGTTTTGGACTATAAAAAGAAGAAAACATGGTAAAGGAGAAAAGGGTGATCTAGTCACCATGGAAGCGGCACATATTCTGACTTGACTGCTAATTGGATTTAACACCTCTCCCCCTCATGCCGCCCACCTTTCTTTGTAACCTCGCGGTATAGTTTCGAGCATTTTTGTTTCCCTTTTATGTTTACTTCCATTGGTCGTTCTCTCCCTGCAGAGGTCTATTGTCTGAGCAGGATCTATCGGGGCCAGAAATCTAGGCCACAGGTAGACGCGCTGAGCCAGAATTCGCGGGTGTTAGTGTCCCGTTTCCTGTGGCCTTTTAGTATAATAGCGTTCAGGTGTAGAATTGCGGTACCATTTTTATTCAGTGCATTATAAATTAGGAGCCACGCAGAGGGAGGGAGAGCTGAGATAAAATGTCATGCCAAGTTCTCGTATTTGAATTCTACCAATGCATATCTCACGTGAGCCGACCGTAAACCAGCCAATATTTGCATTCATATAATCTGCCAAGTCTACGTTACGCAAAATATGGTTTATCTTGATTGAGTTGCTTACATTGATATATTTATTCATGTATTAGTCCAAGCATAGGACTGCTATATTGCAGCATGTATAAACTTGTGTGTAAAGTTTAGTGTGGCCACATGTCTTCTCAGAGTGCAACGGCTCACACTGTGTTCACTGCAGGTCAGCGGGTCTCTCGAGCTCTGAGTGAGTTGCACTCTGCTGTGAAAGCGCTCTGCTGGGGCCATTAACTGACCCAGGGCTCCGGGGCCGACATTAAATATGCATAAGGCCTTTGTGCGAGCAAACACACGCAGGTCGGACAGGCAAACACTCTGTGGACGGGTACAGTGCGTGATGATGATGCTGATGATGATTGTGAGGACGTTGGGGAGGGAGAAAGTATGCACGTGTGTTTACTCTCAGCGGGGTGAGAAGAATGGAAAGAGGGAGACATCTGTGCCTCCTGCAGTCACACTACACAATGACATTATCGTAGACTTTCATCAACACGAACAATCCAGTGCAAGCATACATCCTCCATCAGGCATGACAGCTGAATAAATGTAGTGAATCTATTGTGGGAAATGAAATGACGATGATAAAATGTTGTGTCAGCGCTGTCGAACACGCGGATGAATTGTGTTGTAAATCAGAGGCATCTAGCAGGACTGTATCGCAATCTATCTTTAGCTCTGCGTTGACAGCATATTACACCCATATTAGAGTCGAGATGGAGCTGTTTTTAGATAACGATCAGCTTCCCTTCAGATCGACAGAAAGACACCTTCATGGCCACACTTTACCGTACAGTGGCAGGGTGGCAATAACAACTTGCTGGCTATACATCAACTTGAATGACATACCACACACAAGAACAGGGGATCACAGATAGCATGTCTTTCTAATATCAAGCATTTTCCAATTGGTATAATACAGTGTCCAGTGACAATATTATAAGAACAATACCAGGTATGTTAGCATTTAACACTTAAGACGTAACATACCCTTTATGTTACTCCAACTCAAGATCGGGAACGAAATCTGTACTGATGTAAATTGTGTGTGTCAGGCAGTGGTTTACAGTTAATGGTATGACCTGTTGCTGAAGTTTGCCCAAGTTAGTTTTGTTCTTAAAATCCTCTGTACTTAACTTTCAGGTTTACTCTTTAAGCAGAATTTTAATCATTTCATAGTATAAACAAGGCTTCCTGAGTGCCAATGTCGCACAAAACACAAGCACAGCCCAGCTGTGTAACCCCTAGCTCTATCTTGAGCTGCACCTCATGCACAGACCTCGAAAACATAAAAAATGCAGTAGTGTGTTTTTTTTCAAGAGGGAGCTGTTGGTGATAATACTGTGGCCGGTTCTCGGTTGAATGAAAACGGACTGAACTGGAAGACACAAATCACCCAACGTGTTAACAAACACAGTGTGGGTGGTAAGATATTGTAAAAGTCCAACTGAATACTTCCTGTCTCACCCTCGTCTACGGTGGACGCTAAGAACACAAACGCCCCACAGACAAGCCACCGTTTGGTTTGTCAGTTCTGGGCTACTGTAGAAACAAGGCAGTGCAAAACGATAGCTTGTCTGGGGGACTAAAAAGCAACAAATCTTAGTTTCAGGTAATTGTACAATAATAAAAACACAATTATGAAATAAGTATTTCATTTCTGCAAGTAGATCCCCCTTAATCCCACACAATGGACCTTTAATGTATCCAGTCAGGCCTCCTGGCCAAAGTAAACCCTGACATGTATCTGCTTTTGAAATAACTCAGGTCTCTGTTGTCATTTTTGCATATCTCCATCCTTCTATTCTCTCCTTCCTCCTTTTTGATTAGGCTCTCTCAGCTGTCTTCAAGTGAATTGGCTTCAAAGCTATCTTTGTTTCCTCTTATCTCTCTGTGACAAATGGCATGTTAACTGTCCTCACATCCCTTTGTCCATTCCCCCCACCCCCCACCCCCCGTCTGTCCCTTCATCTCTCCCCACATCCCACTGTGACTTTAGTGTGACTGATACAGAGCATATGGAGCCTTTCTGTCAGCTGACTGCTCTCCCCAGTGTGAGAAGGAGAGGCTAGAACATGCCATGTCATACGACTGGGCTTTCATCAAAGGAATAATCAGCGCCCCATATCCATTAGAGAGCAGTCACATCCAGATAATCATGTCAGATCTGCAAGGCAATAGCAAATGTTATTTTCTGACTGGTAGCAGTAAGAAGGTTCGTTTGCATGTTCCGTCTGCGCCTGCAATCAACCTGTGTGACCAAAGATGAGCAAGACTGTTGAAATGGTGATTCTAAATTGCCCGTAGGTGTGAATGTGTGTCCAGGTTGTACCCCACCACTCACTCCGTGTGTGCTCGGGAATACTTCCAGTCCCAGGGAGGATGAATGGTTCTGGTTTCCTCTCGCATACAAACTGTGAGCATACAACGAATGGTAATTAGAGGAGAGACAGTAGATGAAAAGATTGGATAAATTATTCGTACCATACAGATAATTTTCAGTTGGAAAAAAAATTATCAAACTACAAGTTTGTGTGGGGGCTTTTTAAAAATCTCTTCACCTTTTTCAAAAACTCTTTTTATTGAGAAAAAGATGACTTGAGGATTAAAAAAAAAAAAAAAACCTTATTAAGTATTCATACACAAATACATAATAACATCTGTAAATGCTATGACACAGGTGAAAACAGGTGATGAAATTGATTGGTTGCTGAGCCGTAATGATCTGTGATTTTAGCTTCAGACTTGCAAATCATTCCTCCAGATTTCATGTTTTGCTACCTTTCCCTCTTTGAAATATGCTTTCTACTCTTTTAACCATTTCTGTTTCAGCATGCAACATGTAGATAAAGTACCAGGAATCTTAACAATTTGTTTTTAGTTATGATTTTCTCCATAACTGTTTTGAGCAGCGATCCTGATGATGAGGAGGAATGTGAAGGGTCCTGCTAATGTATTTTTGCTGCATGACATTCATTTTTACCACCATATCTTTGGCAAGTGGCACCATTGTGTTGTAGATTTTGTTCTGTAGCACTCTCTGATTGCTTAGTATATTAATATGAGAATTAATGTTATCTTTGTAGGTGCCAACGGTGGGGACTTCAACCACTTCCCTGATGATCCTGAGTTTGCAGATATTATCCAAAGGGCAGACCAAGCTATCGAGAATGGCGTCTTTCCAGAGAGGATTTCCCAGGGTTCCAGTGGGAGCTACTTTGTCAAAGACCCTAAAGGGGTGAGATAAAGGAATGAGACGGGGAGCAGAGGAATGACTACAGAGCTTTTAAAACATTTTGAAAGCCTTTTTAATTGACTGCATTGTACATTAGGTTTTGTTTTATATTGGTGTAAAATTACATTCCTGTTCCCTATCCAGTTTTAAATGGGGATGCTACCAACAATTATAATTATCATACAAATTTGCATAGTTAATGGATTCATCAATTAGTCAAAAAAAAAGTTAAAATGTTGAAGATCATGAGCCAATGTGAGTTTTTCAAATAGCTTCTTTTGTCCGACCCAAAGACTCCACATTTATTTTAGTTAATGACGAAGAAAAGCAGCAAATCCTTAAATTCACAAAGGTTGAACCATCAAATGTTTGACAGTTTTGCTTAAAAATTATTGAAACGATGAATCATTATCAAAAAATGTATGTCAATATATTTTAATTCTATGGATTCATTGATTAGATGCGAAATCAATGACATTTAGCTTGCTGTTATTCCCCCTTGAGGTGGTTCTACACGGCCCTTGAGGAGAATCCAGAAGCTAACGCAAGTTGTAATGTTCACAGGAGGAGGAATCTACAGCAGAGACTGGCTGAATTATGCAGCCAGCGATGCCCGCATCGATAACAGATAGCCAGCATGCACGATTAGCCCGACATTAACAAGTTTAATGTATGCTACAGAGAAAGGATATTGATCTCTAACTTGTTAGCAGCGCCTCTGTCACTTTACATTTTCTGCTTATAACTTTACACGTCTTGCCTGTTGTTCTTTAATCTGGCTCTTTAAAGGTCTCGTAAAATTACAAAAGGATTTTAATTCTGTAAATATGCCCTTGTGTGTGCTGTATTTTCCCATTGTCTCAATGTATAATTTTTTTTTTATTTTGTATCTTTTCCTTCTGCAGAAAATCATTGGTGTTTTCAAACCAAAGTCAGAAGAACCTTATGGTCACCTGAACCCTAAATGGACCAAATATTTTCACAAGGTATGTTGTGTCTCATGTTTAATCTGTGTGTAAACAGTCTGAAGTAGTATAAGGAGAAATGTAACACTGTTAACCAGCTTTTTATAAAAAACAATATTCTCAAGGCTTCCTGGTCACCCGCGTTCTCTCTCCTTCTGTCATTAGCTGTGCTGTCCGTGTTGTTTCGGCCGAGGCTGCTTGTTGCCTAACCAGGGTTACCTCTCTGAAGCTGCTGCCTCACTAGTTGACACCAAGCTTGGCTTGGGAGTGGTGCCCAAAACGAAGGTGGGCCGTCTGAGTGCATGCACGTTCTTCCTTTTAAAGTTTTTTCACCCTTTTTTTTGCTGTATGAGAAGTTATTGCGCAGCAGTCACAAGATAAAACTAAACCGGTGTTAACTGAGTATCTCCTCCTTTTATCAGGTGGTGTATCTGGCAAGCGAGACGTTCCACTACAGCGCCATCGACAGAGCCAAATCCAGGGGGAAGAAGTACGCCTTAGAGAAAGTCCCCAAGGTGGGACGACGCTTCCACAGAGTGGGCCTCCCACCCAAGGTAACAGAGAGCGGTAACCTTCTACTGTCTACTGTCTCTAGCTTTTAGCTGTTTTGTGTCAAGGTTAAGCATCAGCTGGAGAGTCTGTTATTACTCCTCCTGTGTGATACATTCCACTAGCTTTTCTTTCTCTTTGTTCCATGTTACTGAGTGAAACACATACTAGCTTCGTTTTGAGAAAAATAACAATAAAATCATCTTTTTTGTTTTCAACACATTTAAACAATTTCTTCCATGGGCCTTTTTATATTTTATATATACACGGTCTGCTGTATCATCATTATGTTATAAAAGAGCTGTTGTCTCAATGTGTGGAGGACTCAGAATAGCTGCTGATGCAGCCTTGGCAGAGGACAGTATGAGGAATCGTGCCACACTGCCTGACGTGTGTGTTCCCTGAAAAGATAAAACAAGGTTTATTCAAATAAATGGGTCAGAGAAAGAATAAATGTCATCTCTGCTTTGAAATGTGTTCTTTTACCAGGCTCTTCTTCAAACAGTGACTGGGTATTCCTATCTCTTTCATATTGTACTGTACTCACACTCAGGGCCAGCTTTGACATTTAATCAAAAACAACACAAACCACGCATTATGTTTCTGCAGCTCCCTGTTTGTCATCTGAGGCAGCCTTCAACGTGATCGATAGCTTTGTAGACGCTGCGAGAAAGTGACAGAAAAAATCTGATCAGGAAGTAGAATGAGGAAGTTGGCTTAAGTTTTCAACAGTCATGTAATGAGGACATTTTGGCCTGTTGACATCACAATTTCCCTTGTTGCATCACTGCACCACATGGCCTCATTTCCATACAATCAAACTAGCCTCTACAAACACCGAACGCCGCAGTGCAATGTTTATTTTTATGCAAATGTGATGTGTTGTGTGTTTGCAGGTGGGCTCATTTCAGCTGTTTGTGGAGGGTTACCATGAGGCGGACTACTGGCTGCGGCGCTTCGAAGCAGAACCTCTACCCGAGAACATCAGGAAGCAGCTGCAGTCCCAGTTTGAGCGGCTGGTAGTGTTGGACTATGTTATTAGAAACACAGGTGAGGGTGTGTCTGTGTTGACATGCAAGTAGTGTTTACTGAATGTAAACACAGCTTTGTACAGTCCATTAGTCCAACTTCATGACATTCACTTTTCCTTTAATTCTGGATTGAGAATTGTAGGACACAAGCCATTTACAGCCATTGTCACCAGTGTTCTCTTGAGTTTTCATTGTTGTTTGTAGACATTGTTCACATTTTTGCAGGCTAGCGTGTCATAATTAAATTGACGCCCGTCGTCACGGCCAATTATTTTAACAGCTTTGTGATTGTACTCTCTTTTCCCAGCTACGTATGTTCATATGGAAACTTCTTCTCACGCTACGCTCCCTTACTTTCGTTTTCTATTCATTTCCTCCTCAGATCGAGGGAATGACAACTGGTTGATCAAGTATGAGAAGCCAGGGGAAGGAGGAGGAGGAGAAGATGGGCAAAAGGTGAGGTTCAAGCAGCATGTAATTAAGGTTTGCTCACATTCATTATATAACAAGCTCTCACCCTGCTTTAGGCTTTGAGCTGCAGTAAAGTTGGTAGGACGCACACATAACAAAGCTTGAACAAACACACACACCTGTGTACTTGCAACAGGACACACAGGGCCCCATACACACAAACAATAGCTTGGACATGGCAGGTCTGGAACAACCCAGTGCCCCTGTGACTTTGCTCGTTACAGCAGCCAGAGCACTATCTGACTCCCTGTCATCAGTCATTATTTGCCGTGTGCTGATTAATGAGCAAAGGTTGTCATCTCTCTGTCCAATTAATCAGGCCTTTGGACAGTGATCAATAACTGGTCATCGGTCATTAATCATTCAGTCAGTTGGTGGTGGTGACGTCTCTGATCCTTTCTCTCTCTCCTCACTGTAGGATGCAGAGTGGAGAGAGAGCAGCTCAGACTCCTGCATCAAGATAGCGGCAATCGACAACGGCCTGGCCTTCCCCTTTAAACATCCGGACGAATGGAGAGCCTGTACGTTGGTCTCTTTCCTCCCTCATCTGTCATCCTTCATGTTCTGTCTTCACTACTCACTGTCTCTGTCAACACATTGTCCTCACTAATAATGGTGTGAACAGTGGATCTAGACTTTCACCCTGGAGAAAAATAGGAAAAATATCAAATGGCTGTAACAAGCAACCAGAGAAGAATATGACAAAAGTATTTAAATCACAATGATAACAACAGTAAAAGTTTTTAACACGAGAGAAAAGTTTTAGATTACTTTAGTTTGTCACTCTAAAGCTGTACATAATCAGGCCTGTGAACATTACAGAAATTGTTTGAATATTTGGGAAAATGCTCTTGTTTGCATCCTTGCTGAGATTCATATTAGAAGGTTGATACAGCTGTCATATGTTCTCTAAATGTTAAGCCTAGAGTCGGCAAACAATTAGCTTAACTTAGCAATAAAACTGGAAACAGGAGGAAACGGCTAGCCTGGCTGTTTTCATCGCCAAAAGACATGCATGTAAAATCTGTTGTAAAAGTACAACATTTTGTGATAATTGAGCTCTGGTAGTGCAAGTAGTTGTATTTAATTACCTTCAAATTGTTTCATGTTAGTGTTTGTGCTGAGCCAACCAGCTACTAAGTGAATACACTTATTTTTCCTTTTGATATCCCATCCACCAAATGGCTTAAAACGGATTATTTACCTTTCATTTTCTGCCTAAAGAGTCTCTCTAGATCCTCGTTTGAGCATCTTCTGGCTAAGAAACAAAAGGTTGTTTACAGTACAAAGCAGTAACATAACAAGACAATGTACACTTGCAACAGAAATTTGGGATTAGGGAGTTCATTATTATCTGTTGAAACAATTAAATCATCTGTATCTGTATCTGTATCTGTACGTGGAAAAGCCAGAGCTTACCCCAGAAGTGAGTTGTGCTTAAACCAGAATTGAACAGGACGACAGGAAGTTGAGTTAAGCCTGAAATCGATATGGGCTGATCAGAAGTTCTTATTTGTGTTATTTTCAGAACAGCCTCAGCCTTGAATTTCAGATCCATGTTTTGATCACAACCGGTCTTTCTCAACCCTCAACAAATTGTTTGGGAGTAAGGCTGTGACTGTGGTGTCAGGTGAAGGTTGTTTCCTGTCACGCAGAGCGCTGTGAGGGTTGTGTGTTGTGATCATGACAAACTGTCCTGTTTGCCCATCAGATCCGTTCCACTGGGCATGGCTCCCCCAGGCTAAGGTGGCCTTCTCCCAGGAGACCAGAGACCTGGTCCTGTCCCGCCTCTCTGACATGAACTTTGTCCAGGACCTCTGTGAGGACCTCTATGAGATGTTCAAGGTAGAAGAAGCCTCATAACTTTCCTCTTCTCTCCTTTCTTCCTCTGTTAATGCAGATTAAAATGAGTCTTCTGTAATAGTCATGTGAACAAACAGCTCTCTAGCAGCAAAGTGACATGTGTGGAGACACAGAACACCCACTAACATGAATCATGTCTTTCTCTTCAGACGGATAAAGGCTTTGACAAAACCATGTTTGAGAGACAGATGTCTGTCATGAGGGGACAGGTGGGCATTTTTGTTGTTCCTATCAGTACTTTCTCTTTTTCTTCATTATGTCCTCTTTTTAGTTCTTTCCTTTTTTATCCTACCTCGCTCTCTTTTCTCTGCCCCACTTTCAGTCACTTCATGTTTTGCTCCCATTCTGACCTAGTTTCTCACCCTCCAGCCATGTCTGCTGCCCTGCTTCACCTTTCCTTTTGGATTTATAACCACTGAGTGTGTTACAATGATTACAATGGCCAAAGATGGACAATTACATCCATATAAGAAGTCCCTTGTTCACGTAGTGCTAACACTGTGGTGTTACAGAGATGCCCCAACCATACGAATCATATTCTACAGATGTGAGGGGAAATGCTTGTCTGGTTGAAACAATCACATTCAGATCAGTTTATGTATTTTTCAGTAAAAAGAAAAAATAATAATAATGAAAAGAAAAAAAATTTACATTCCCACTTCCCACTTGTGAGACCATATCTGTGAAAATATCTGCAATATTATCATTATTTATTTCATTTTTATCGAATTTTTTTCTGCATATCAATCAGCTCCAGTTCTCATAATTTACCGTCACCAGTGTTGCTGTGATTAGACAGAACATTAGACATTAGACATGAACTTGCTTCAGGTTGGCCTCAGAGACGCTCAAGAATAACCAATGCACCAGGATCAAGAATAAAAACTCACCTATCCTTTTTTATCCATACTTGCCAACCTTCCTGATTTTCCCTGACGGCTCCAGTTTGTTTCATTTCCCTCTCCTGGTTTCCTTCAGGGGTTCCCAATTCTCCCACATTCGCCAACTTTTTTCCCCATTGTATTTATCACAGCCTGTTTCTGGCACTGTGCAGCGTGTAGTCTGCTGTTATGTTGCGCCTCCTCCTCCTCAGTGAGTGGGAGATGGACAGAGAAATGGATAAGAGAAATAAATATTCAAGCAAATTTCAGATGTCCTGGAAAGAAGCCTTCATGCCTCTATTTGGAGAGTTAAAAAGGAGAGGGGGGGCATGCATTTCATATATTCTGCCCCGTCGATTTTTCTGTCGATCACAGGGGTCGTGCCAATGTCAGTAACCATTGGGAAGCTGCCAAACCACAGGCCAGTTGTTGGCAAAGATTCTCTGAGGGCAAAAAATGAATGAATTAATAAAAACGGATGAATATTCATTTATGCTAGAGATTTTAGCACGTTCAAGCCAGAGGGGTGAATTATTCTGTATTCTTTTCTGAGAATTAAAAGTAAAAAAATGCCCTACAGTGAACTCACAATGTAGTTTTTTTTTTCTGTGGGAGGATCCCCAGAACCCCCCTCAAAATCCTCCCAATTTTTGAAATCTCAAGATTGCAAAGTTTGGCATTATCTCACGTCTCATTTACAGCGCATGGTTTCTGCATGTCTGCGTTTCATACATGATGAAACCTGTTTGTCACCAGGTGCTGAACCTGACCCAGGCACTGAAGGACGGGAAGAGCCCCATCCAGCTGGTTCAGATGCCCCGGGTGGTAGTGGAGCGCAGCCGATCAGGCGGCCAGGGACGCGTGGTCACACTCGGCAACGCCTTCACACAAACCTTTCACTGCAAGCGTCCCTTTTTCTCCTCTTGGTAGTGAGAGACGGGTGAGGAAGAAGAACCGAAGAGAGACGCCTGCAACAGATCTGTTTTTTTTTATCCGGAGGTCGGGAAGCGAGAAAATGTGAATATTTCCTTGGTGAGAAGACAAATGTAGAGAAAAGACATAATGACAGAAAGTGAGAAAGAAGAATTTGCACTCCTGAAAATTCCTCATTTTGTGAAGAGAACAGAGGAGCATGGGAGCTGGGGGAGATTTACATACCAGTGTCTCCCAGAGACCTTGGGGCTGTTTGTGGTTACCATGGTGACTTGATTGGATAATCGGCTTTTCCACAGAGGTGGGCTTTGTTTATTGTTAGGAAGCAGATAAGATTTTTTTTTTTTTTTTTTATACCCACCCAAAGTACCTAATGAAGTAGTCTCCTGCAAGGTCTCGTAGTGGGGCTAATGGCCAAAGAACAAGCACTTACAAACCACAAACCAATAGAACTGTGGTCCACAAGTGTTTGGGAAACTAAAGGACTGGTTTCACAGAGCGCTCCAGATAGTGATTTATTTATTTTTTTTTGATCTAGGACAGTGTTGGTCCTGGCCTGGAAAAAAAGTCTAAAAATATTTGCTTTGCCTTGTAGGATTACTTATTAAAACATAGATGTGCACTTGCACTGCTGGAAGTGTTTGACTAGTGCGTCATCGCCGGGTCAAACAGCTCTTTACCCAGTGTTGGCTTTCAGAACCACATCTGTTGAACAAACACAAACTCAGTGTCTTCAACTCTCACTACTGCCAAAATCTGTTAGTGGAAGGAATATTTAAAAAGCCTCAAGAAGAGAATATTGTCGAAACTTGAATATGAAGTCCGGAGGAGGAGGACGAGTAATAAACACGTTGCTTGAATGTAATCTGTTTACGGTTTCTATACAGACTCTTGCTCCTAAACATTTCAGTATGAGTGGCTGCTGTCAAAAAAATTCGACTTTTCTCATAACAATGAATGTATTTGTTGTATGACTTGTATTTAATTGCTGGCAAGCAGCTTTCTCTTGAACCTCGTGGTACGAGGGACGTGCCTCGTCCCTCCCCACTCGTTACACGAGAAGGAAAAACAAAACAGAGGACAACGTTTCACACTTGCTCGATGCTGTTGTGTTTTCTTATGTATGCATCTTGAAATTTCTATTCCAACTCAATGATTGTATGAGGGAAAAATTGTATATTTAACAGATGAAAAATAAAATTTGGGAAATTTGAATCTCCGGTCTCTGTTACAGTTTCACAGTGAAGGCTTCGGCGAAAGATGAATGAGAGAAAGAAGCGAGGACGTTTTATCTACCTGCTGTGGGAAACAGCGCGGCGACATTTACGACATTTACTGTCCTCAAACGCTGTCGGGACGGGCGTGAGGAGCAGGGCCGAGGTGACACGGGCGTCACAGCTTCCACACACCTGTGAGAGGGCCATTAAACAAACAGAAGACTGGTTTATGATTGACTGATGATGGGAGCAGTAATGCCTCAAGGGAATGTGCGCTTTTAATAACTGAAAGAGTGAAAAAAAAAGTAAATATACATAAAACAAAAGAGAAATTACGCTTCACGTGGTGGGATTTATTATCAACTCTCAACACTGAAAGTAAATAAAAATAGATCATAGTACATACAGAGAATAATAATAGCAGTGATGGAGTATAACTACTAACTAGTAGTGAACTGAAGGATATTTTTTGAGGCACTTGTACTTAACTTAACCATTTTTCTGCTGCTTTATCCTTCCTGTTCACTACCCTTTGGAGGCTAATATCATACATGTTCATGATATTTAATATTTGATTGGATAACTTTAGTAACAAGTTGCTCTTCTGATTGCATCAGTAACGTGTTTAATCAACAATCGGATAAATAAAAACATTAATTCAGATGATCTGGAAACTGCTGAATACTGCGGAAGATAATTAGTCAATTAGTATACAATATTTACATGTATGTAAATATTTTCATATTTAAGTACATCTAATATCAGATACGTCAGGACTTTTACTCAAGCACCATGTGTATGGGTGACTTTCGCATTTCCCAGAGTAAAAATTTCAACACAGTATCTTCACTTTTAATTATGACTTTTGTTGTACTTTACACAAATCTGACTGTGATCACTGTAGTGCATTATGGGTCTTTCTGGACTGTTGTACCCTGGGGATCAGTGCTGTCTCCCTGCTGTGTCTTACCTAACTTACTGTGCATGCAGGGCTGCAGCTGACCGTCGATGAAAGGACTGACTGTGATTTGTTCTGTTGATCGTATCTTTGAATCGTTGTACATAAATGGCGTCCACACAATGCCAGCACATCCTCACACTTAAGATGAATTGGTGATGAAGTGAAGTGTTGGAAATCATGGACAAATTGAAGAAGTGGGGATCTAAAGGGGCAACGCCAACGCCACTTCTTCCTTAGATCCCCACTTCTTCCTCAGATGGACAGCATTGCCACATGTTTCACTGATCACCGCTTTCATGGAGGCGTTGGTGAGCAGATGTTGTCATGTGGACACAAACACGTGCATAATTTACCTGCTCTCGTTACAACATCTCCACATGCGTGTGCAAAGGAAGCACGTGCACCGCCTCAACACCCACACACTTCCTCCACGGCACGCTCCTCCCCCGGCCATGACACCAGAAGTGAAGCAGTGTCAACCACACACACACACACACATCTGGAGAGGAAATAGGATCTGAAAGCATGTGTTACAGTATGATCAGTGACTGTCAGTGGTGGGAAGAGGTTGGGGGGGGCACGTAGAGAAACACTGCCACCATGTGGGAAACTACGACTTGGAGCCCGTGGTCAAACTCTCAGGCCTTCTAAAGCATTAACTACAGAGGGTTTCTCATCTGATGCTGTCCACTCTCCAATATTTGATGTTAAACCACCCTCCATTTTGAAATCTGATTGTCGAGAAACAACAGAAACAACGCAAAGACGAGTTATCTCATCTATATTTTAAACCCTTCAATTATGTAGCCCTGTATGAATACCGCTCAGACTTAATGTGACCACACTTCGACAGGCTGTTGTAGAAGCAGGAAAGCAGACAGGGGCAATTGGTTTGAATGTGTTGCCGCGATTTTATTCAGCCAAAATGCGGTGCTTTGCATCCACAAGCAGGCGGTAAGCGTCAACACAATGTATATTTTAAAGGCTATTCAGGGGCAATAGGACATTTTGACGTGGACATGTAAAAGTGGGGAAAAGGCACAGGTATTGCTAAGAACATTAAAGGGAAAGTTCAACCAAAAATGAAAAGTCAGATGACTGTCTGATTAGACAGAACATTTCTGGAGCCTGGCAGCGTGGCAGCACTCTCCTAAACGACTGGAGCAGATTGGGACCAATTTGACAACTAATTTGAGAAGATGTTATTTACACCCTTTTCAAAGCTGAAATCTTCACTTTAGCTCCCACACACCCCCATCTCAAGTTGGGATCTCGGGGCTTCCAGAGACTTGAAGCTGTATGGAGCACAGTCTTTGTTTAATTCCACTGGTTTTTCCATTTTAAAAACAAGTCCCCATCTGTTTGAGCTGTCTGGGAGGACGCCGTAACGCTTGTTTTTGTGCTGCTAGGCTCCAGAAAAGTTTTGTGGAATACGAAACTTCACCTAACCTTTCATCTGCACGAGGATGAGCTGATAAATACTGCATGTTCAAATTTTGTCCTGAACTGATCCTTTCACAGTCCTTTGGCTTGGTTCTGTTTCAGCGAGCCGGCACGCACAACGCCAAGGCTCTGAAAGTGACGCGGCTAAATGGGATTCAGCACGCACCCAAAACACACCAGGCATAAAACATCCAGCTATAACACTTGTTGTCTTATCTTGCCTGTAGGTGGCGCTATCAACATGTTTACAGCTGCAGATCTAAACTACTGCTGCTAATCTTGTACTTTCATTTTTAGGTGGTGTGTGCCAGTGTGTGTGTGTGTGCACTTCATCTGAACATTCCCAACTTGTAGTGAACCTGTAACCTGCTACAGTGTGAAAGAGTGAGAGTTTATTTTTGTTATTTTGGTGTTAGAATTTCCTGCTGCATACATCAAACACAAAGCCTGTTCATGAACCACTGATTCATCTGAGAACAATGTGTTGGAAATACATTTACACTTGGCAGACACTTTTGTCCAAAGGGACGTACATTCATACACTGATGGCAGTGGCGGCCACGCGAGGTGCCGACCAGCACATCAGGAGCAGTTACGGGGCTCAGTGTCTTGCCCAAGGACACTTTGACATGCAGACCAGGGGAATCAAACCAGCAACCTTCCGATAACAAGACACTGGCTCTACCCCTGAGCAACAGCCAATACACACACAATAAAGTTAACATTGAATTTAATACAAACATCAGATTCTTATTTTAAAAATATGGATTGTGTTAATGAATAACACGTGTAAACAGTTGACACGTTTTGTGTACTCTTCTTCGTTGTATGGCCATGATTGAACACGTCATTCACTAATTCGACTAAAATAATCTAATAAATCTGACTTTAGGTCAAAGTGGGGCAGTTTTAGTCTACTAAACTGCAGAGGACTGGAGGAGGAACAGGCCCTTGAACTCACCACTGCGAGGCTTGGTTGTAATGTGCGTCTGTGGCCACTAGATGGTGCTCTTTCATTGGGCACCATGAGCGGCTCCCGAGCTCCACTGCGCCTCTTCACTTGTTTCCCAAAAACTAATGTACAGTCACCGGGCTGTCAAAATATGCGGGAGGCGATGACTTGGCAGTGTCCGGAGTTTAATCTACAGAGAGCTTAAAACACGAGCGTCACAGTGCCAGTCACTTTAACAGGCCTGTGGAGGGTGTGAACACTTTTATTTCTTCCGAGTCTGAACACAGAGAGACAACTGGGTGCTTGGAGGTGAACGTTTAAAATGACGAAATAAGGAATAAATCTGTTTTCAGAGCACGATGCAGTTCCTTTTACTCACAGCCGCGATTCTCTTTACGCACGACCTGACCGGTGCTGTGCGCTCCGACAAGTGCGCCTCCCGGTGCGACGTGAGCTCGTGTCCGAGCCCCAGCTGTCCCGGCGGGTACGTCCCGGACAGATGTAACTGCTGCCTGGCGTGTTCGCCGCGGGAGGGAGACCCCTGCGGCCGCAAGAACGACCTGCCCTGCGGGGACGGCCTGGAGTGCAAGCTGCTCGCCGCGGGGAGGCGGCGAGGCTCCAAGGGGGTCTGCCGGTGCAAGATGGAGCATGAAGTGTGTGGAAGCGACGGGAAAACGTACGGTAACGTGTGCAAGATGAGAGCAGCCAGCCGGAAGGCCGAGCAGAAGGGGAGAGCTGCAGTCAGCCAGGCGCACAAAGGAGCGTGTTCACCTTCAGGCGCAGGTAGGGCTGCTGTGGGTTAGCTCTCTGGGCTTTGGATAAAACATCACACAACTTCACAAAACTACCTGAACTGACTATAAATGTGTTTTTTTTGTTGTTGTGCAGTATTACACATGTTCTATGTGCTAATACTGCAGTGTCATACTTGTTTTGCACTTGATATCTTTCATCTCCTCAGATCTCTGAACAGCAGCAGGGTTTTTTGGGAATCTTGAATGAATTGAGTTGCTCTGAGGTCTATGTAGGGCTGCAACTTACATTATATTCATTATCGATTAATCGATGAATCGTTTAGAACTGAAATTTTTTGCCGAAAAAATATGAACAATGATTAATCTAATTTCAAAACAGTAAGCGATTTCTTTTTTTGAATTTTGCTGCTCTGGATGTTTGTTCAGTAGTTCATTTTATTGGGGCTTAAACAATATCTGGAATAGATCTGCAACAATTAGCTCATTAATCGATTAGTCATTGTAAGAAAATCAATCAGCATCTATTTGAATGAACCGACTGAGCTTGAAGAGTACCAACTACTCTCTGATATGAGCTTCAGTGTCAGGATTTGTTGCCTTTCTCTGTGTTAAACTGCTGTGAGATGAACATTTTCAGGAGTTTGGAAAAAGGGAATTGGTAGACGTCACTGCGAAGGTCACTTTCGATTTTCTGGTATTTTATGATCCATTCATCAACAATAATACCCAACAGATTCATTGACAAATGAAATGAAATGAATCAGCCCTAATCTGGAACTGTTTCTTTTTAAACTGCTTCAGCATTAAGCATCTTATTTGGCATTACTGCAGAATAAATGGCTAACTTTAACAGCGGCGGAGGTTCATCCTGAATGTGGCTCTTTCTCCTGATACTGAGTGTAAAACAGACTGAGTGTCTTCAGTACCAGGATATAAAGAATACAACTACAGTCATGCTTGTGAAAGTTGCGGTTGAGGGGTTTATATTGTGTGTGTGTGTGTGTGTGTGTGTGGAGGTGGTGGTGGTGGTGATGGGTATTTATGTTAACGCAGCGTGCTCTTCATGTCAGTACAGATCCCTCATTGGCCCAATCAGGCAGCCTTCGCTACAAGTTCAACTTCATCGCCGATGTGGTCGAGAAAATAGCACCTGCTGTTGTCCACATTGAACTGTTTATAAGGTGTGTGTGTGTGTGTTTGTGTGTGTCTATCACATAGCATTTATGTTTTATCATTTACAATTTGTCTTATATCTTTTTTTATCGACTTTTTTAAAGAACATTTTAACGTGGGGAGGGTTGGTTTAAGTTATTCTCATGGCATTGTTCGGGTTCATAAAAGCATTGTGAACTTTAAGAATTCACAAGCTGTGGCCTTCTGGGTAATGAAGACTCCAAATTCAAAACTCTTCCTGCCAGGCTGTGCCAAACTGCCTTTAAAACGCGAAACCGGATTCAAATATGTCTGTCCTCTTCCTGCCCGCCCTCGGTGTCCAGACATCCTCTGTTTGGTCGCCACCTGCGCCTCTCCAGCGGCTCCGGTTTTATCGTCACCCACGCAGGTGTGATCGTGACAAACGCTCACGTGGTGACCCCGACCGCCACCTCGACGGGGAGGCCCCAGCTGCGTGTGCAACTCCACGACGGCGACGCATACGAGGCCTCGGTCAGGGATGTAGACAGGAAGGCCGACATCGCCACAATCAAGGTCAATCCTCAGGTGAGCGCGTCCACGGCGGACACAGGAGCTTTTTTTTACATCCAGTCAAGATCACGATGACCCTCTTTATCCACTTTTTCCGGTCCAAAGTGAAGTAAAAGATAGTTTTCCAGACATTTTCTACATCCCTGACCCTAATACAAAAAACACTCGAGCCACATCCCGACACGTCTGTGTGCCAAGCTCTGACAGCCTCCCTCTAGACATTCATGAGGCTAGCAGGAACACTTTCATAAACAGCAGCTCTGTGACTCAGAGACGCAGCGCTGCTGTGTGTATTCTCACACCCATACCTCAAATAGTTCAAGAGTTTTGTAAGCATTCAACTTCTCTTCCTTTCTCTCTCTCTCGCTTTCTCTCTGTCCGTCTCTCTTGTCGCTATCTGACACATCTATCCGTGCGCATGCTTGAGCAGAAGAAGCTTCCCGTGCTGCCTCTGGGCCGTTCAGCTGATCTGAGACCAGGGGAGTTTGTGGTCGCCATTGGCAGCCCCTTCGCCCTGCAGAACACCGTCACCACTGGCATCGTCAGCACGGCTCAGAGAGACGGCAAGGAGCTGGGCATCAAGGACTCAGACATGGACTACATCCAGACTGACGCTATCATTAATGTGAGACACACACACACACACAGACACACACACGCTTACATATACACACTGTTATTGGCCTACTCACAGCCTGATCATTTCTTTTGTACGGGTGTCAAAGTCATGATGTAATTGTCTCTCTGTCCCATACTTCATGTTTCCTATGAGAAGTACGGGAACTCTGGAGGGCCTCTCGTTAACTTGGTGAGTAGAGTGGTGATAATGAGTTCCATGACTGTGAATATGACTGTGAAGGATTTTTCAGCCAGACTGTTCACACATAACGGAATGTCCAGACGTGATCCTGGGACCACATTTCAGGCCTCCAATTTCTCTCGATCCAGTGAATTGAATAAAAATCTGAGAAGCTGATAGTGTAAACACGGGGGAGGCTACAAATGTTATTATTATTCAAATCTTAGAGTGATATATATCAAATGTAGCATTATTTATGTATATTGTTGTTCAATAAAACACAGATCAGTTGAAATAAATCAGTCTTAACTATTGGAAACCCCGGACCTGCATATCAAGAACATACACATGGGCTTTCTGAACCTGGGGATTGAGTTCAGGGCTTGAAATGAATCAAAATGCTTCTGAGGGTCTAAAAAAAGATCATAACTGACAATTTACTATTTATTCATTGTTGCTAGTAGTAGTAAATGACTTGATTTGACTCATTGGTTGTTAAATTGTTAATCACATCAAACTGTAATTAATCTAAAAGAGTGATTAGATAAAAAAACAAAAAAACAACGGCATATATGTGTGTCTCAGCTTTTACTGAAATTTTGGCCTAAATGTACGACCAACATCTTTACAGTGCTTGAGATGCAGTCGTCCGTCGCATTGACCGTGTGCTCCGCGTATTTGTACACGTGTGTATCTCTGCCAGGACGGCGAGGTGATAGGCATCAACACTCTGAAAGTGACAGCAGGGATCTCCTTCGCTATTCCCTCGGACAGGATCAGCCGCTTCCTCAACGAGTCACAGAGCAAACACAGCAAAGGTCAGAGAGGTCAAAGCTGCAGCAGCACCATAGGTAGAAATAAACAGCAACTAGATCCAGCGTGTGTAGCTTGGGATCCTAATAGCTGCAGAAATACTGTGCATGAAGTGGTTATTTCTAAGTGAATCCCACCCCACTTTTTGGTTGTTGCCTTTTTTTGACAGAAAAGACAAGACAGCAGAGACGACTCACAGAGGAACCCCAGTCGGATGCAGGTTGGAGAAAAGGATTTCAGTGACTGTGTACATGTGTGAGGGGCTGTGCCAGGTAGCTCCCTCCACTTCATACTTTTCTGTTGTTTTCAGAGTTGTCAGAAGTCAAGAGACGTCTTTTAGGCATCAGGATGCTTACTATAACCGAAAGGTGAGTTGTAACATCCACAAACACATACCAGCTTTGAAAAAAAAGTATATTTTGGCCTTTTTTTTAACGGTGATGGACCTGTTTCATTCAGTGAAACTCGAGTTGAAGAATTAAATGTCACTGGTGTCATTATTAATACTGGAGTAAACACTGCTCGTGTCGATGTTTTTGTGTGTCTCAGTCTAGTAGCTGAGTTGAGACGTCAGCATCAAGACTTTCCTGAGGTCAGCGGTGGGGTTCTGGTGCAGCAGGTCATACCTGACACTCCAGCACAAAAGTATGTTCACACACGCATGCTAAAACCCAAGCACACACACACACACACACACACGGCGCTGAAGGCACTCGCAAGGAACGAGACCGCCATTCATCAAAGTAGCTGTTCAATTATTACTGTTGTTACTATTATTTATTCATTATTGGGTTGATTTTTAATGAATGCTTATTAATGTTCAATAAATGATTACGGTGGTACTTTATAATAACCATCATTAAATAAATGGGACATGTATAGTTCATTAATCTTTAGTTAATAGTTATTACACTGCTAACAAACAGTAAAATGCTGTTAAGCTATTGTTTATTGTAAAGTTGCAACTTTATAATCACCATCATTAAATAAATAGGACATGTATAGTTCATTAATCTTTAGTTAATAGTTATTACACTGCTAACAAACAGTAAAATGCTGTTAAGCTATTGTTTATTGTAAAGTTGCAACTTTATAAATGATTAATGAATACTGTGTAGTTCAGCTATAAACGCTAATCGAATAGCCATTATATAGTTGCAGCTGATGTTTATAAACCTGTACAACTGTTTAATGAATGATTTATAAAGCATTTCATCATTTGTTAACAGTCAAATAACAATTAACTAATGTTTAATTAACTATATATTTACCATCTATTAAAGGTGCAATATATAAGAATTGAGCACCTGTCAAGCTCAAAACAAATGGGGGCAGCATATGGCTAGAGTAACCGCTAACTGCAGCTAACTGTAGCTGTCATACGCTAGTTAGCTCAGTTAGCCCTGCAGCTAGCAGTCCAGACTGGGAGTTTGAAGGGTAGGAGTGTACAGCTTCAAAACGGGGACGGGTCAGGGCTTGCTTGTTGGTATGCTATCTTCCGTTGATATCTTTGCAACACAATAAAGTCAGAATTGTTGTTTCGTCACGTTCTTCTGATAATTTAATCTTTTGAATGTTGTCACAGCTGGACGTCTCACATATTACACCATTAATGATGGCTGGTATATGATTTCTTGTCCATAAACGATGACTCGTGACACTACATTGCATCAGAAAGCGACTACAGTTTCCTTGTGTTTTAGTGGAGGGATTATGGAAGGTGACGTTATAGTCAAACTGAATGGACGACCGGTCAGGACCACTGAAGACATCCACGCGGTGCTGCAGCGGGACGGGCCTCTCCTGCTCGAGGTTCGTCGAGGCAACGATGACCTGCTGTTCAGCATCCACCCTCAAGTCATTCTACACTGAGGAGCGGCACATTTAATTTGTTTCGAGTGTGAACAAGGCTGGCATTAAAAGTCCCATTTGGCCACGGACAACACACTGCAAGGGAATTATGAACAAGCCATACATGGAAATTTGAACTGATGTGAAGTGTTTTCAGCTCTGATTTCTGGTAAAGCGAGCGAGAAAGAAAAACAGTGTTTACCGTCTGATGATGTATATTTTGTTTTGATGGATTTTGCTGAGCAGAATATTTGGGTGTGTTTGACGAATACCGCAGTTTACTGCAAAACTCGAAATACTGCAGAGGGATGTATTGCACTGTCTGATGTATGTAAGGTGAAATCGTTTCAGAATAAAAGCTTCCAAACAAGGAGCTGTACTGGCATTTATTTCCTCGGGCCAGCAGCTGTCGTCCATCTGCGCAGGCAGCAAGGTTCCACTCTGTTTATGTCTTCTTGTCCCTCTTCCCTCCTCTCTGCCACGGAAAGACGTTCTCTCAGTTTAAACAAACCTAAGCCGACACCACGACACACACACGCTCACACACACACACACACACACACACACTCACACACCGAGTGAAGTCCTCTTACTGGAAAAAAAACACTTTTATCCTCTCCTGTTATGGAAATGGAAATTGTCATGCGTAACATTATCTGAACCACGAAGTTAAGGACAGAAAATCCTCCCCGGGCTGCTTTGTTGGTCTTCAGAGAATCCGGAATAAAACGAATTGCAAATACTCAGATGGGCCACGTTTGGGTCTAAGTAAAATAAAATACAATAATGCATAGTTCATGTGAGAAAACACACAGACACAGACACAGATTTCTACAGGCGTTTCCCACGAGGGCATTGCCTTAAAAAACGACCCCACCTGATGTGTGTGCACAGGTCATAAACTTGACCCAGACAGACGATCCTCCCTGCTTATTTGAATGGAGACTGTGCCATGTTGCTATTGGCTGCGACGCAGTGAGAGACAGAAACAGAAGGACGATGGGGAAAAAATGAAAAGAAAAGGGAAAGAGACCAAGAGGGAAGGAAAACGGTTCTGAAAAAGAATAACAAGGGACAAATTACCAGCATATCACCCAGCAGGAGTCGTCCTCTAACATGTGCTTCTTTGAGTCTGGAGTGTGTGTGTGTGTGTCGCTGACCCAGTTGTTTGAGTGTGTGTGTGTGTGTGTGTGTGTGTGTGTGTGTGTGTGTGTGTGTGTGTGCTGTTTTCAAGTCTCGCCAAGACATGCTGTCATAGCAGAGCGGCAGACTACTTGAGCGGGGACAGAGCGAGGACACGGCTGTTTGTCCTCACACAGGCGAGACTTCACATTAAAACCATATCGAACTGAACACACACCCAATCAAGACAACTCAGACAAGTCAGACATTACACATTTGTCTGCATTCAATGCATCACTTACAGTGCAGTATATAAAATATGCTGCGTACTCTTCCCACAAGGCCTTCATAGTTCAAACCCAATGAACGCATCGCCATCTGCAGGCCTGACGGAGTTTAAATTGAACACTCGTGATCCTTAAACAGACCTGTAGATGGCGCGTTGGGTTCAGCATTTAGCTCCTGACGTGGCAGTGGATGCTCAGACTGCTGTGTATGTGAAGCGTAGCTGGAGCAGCAGTCTACTTGTAGCTCAGGTTTTTGATGTCAAAGTGAAAGTGGAGGGCCCTGTTAAGCAGCTCAAACCACATGAAGGGCTCTTGTGGATGTTATGTTTCCCAAGCAGAGTGTCTCCCAACAGCTGTCCCATGGCCCCCATTCCCCTGGACAAAATCTTGTTTTTGTAAACCCTGTCTCTGTCACTGTAAACACACCCAACGTGTTATTAATTACGAGACTTTTTATGTGATCAACAAAGCGGAGGGTCCTCCGCTAAATGTTTTTCTCTATCGCGCAGACCCAGGTGTTGTTTAGTGGACACGTGATCATAAATATACTGTTACCACCAGATGTGCTGATCACTCTCTGGCAAAAACAAGTAACACATCTAGGAAGACCGTGGAATTACTCTTTTTTTAGAAGAGACCTGATAATAACCTCGCATCTAAACCGTTTAAGGTTACAGGTGATGTCCAGATGTCACTGGAGATTAGGATGTGAGTTAACTGACTCTTCTGAAGACTACTTGTGTTCTGTCATTGACATTTAGACACCTTCCTAATGCGGTGTTTCGTCTTGTTGATTCAGCTAAGTGTTAGTGTTAGTGTACAGTGCACGTTCAGAGGGTTCAGCTCTCTCTGCAGAATCCTCTCCGCTCAGACGCTCCCCTCAGTCGGCGAGGCCTCTCCGGCACTTTACTCGAGTCGGTTCTTTTCATGCCACTTTGTTCTTCTTCTTCTTCGCCTCATCTCAGAGGGGAGTCTGCCGCTTCTCACTGCAGTCATTCACATTCGTCTTGACAGCGTTAGTTACTGGTTTCCTGACAAACTGACATTGCCGTAGCCTATGCAAAACAAGCTTATGAAATGTGATGTATGCCTTTTAATTCGACTACTCTGCAGGACCGGCACAGCTGAAACAATTAGTTGAGCGATCGTTTCTAATTAGGAAAATCAATTGGCAGCTATTAAGATGGTCTTTTAAGCCATTTCTCATGCAAAAAGCCTAACCCAGCTTTACAAATGTGAGGATTTTCTACTTTTCATTTAAATCACTTCAGCAGTTTTAACAGCCACGTGTGTGCGCGCGTGTGTGTGACACCATGATAAAATGCCTTCCAGGAGACACATATTGTAGTTTGGAAATATGATATGATTGGTTTTAGTATTTGACCAGGTCTATGTCTGCCCGTCAGATTTTGTTGCAGTAGAGTCACAACCGTGCAAGATGCAGTCACGGAACTTTAAAGAGGGGTAGCTGAGATCAAAATGACAAAATGCCGGGTTCAAAAATGGATGCAGTCTGAGCAAGTCGTTTCCGTTCACTCTAGCTGTTATTGTTTTTATCTTGTCTGTCTGTATGTGGACAGCTTTTTTTTGTCAGCACTAAAAAGTCCCAATCCTGCAAACAGCTGTCTGGAAACCTTACAGGTGTGTTGTAAAGATCAAAATTAATTAATTATCATAACAGGAACTATCACAGAGGCAATTTGAGTACGTTGCCAGGTGGTTATATGTCTGTTATACATGTTTTTTCAAAAATCAAACTTTGATTGGAATACATTTAGTCAGCATTCAGTGAAAGAGAAAACATAATTGAGATTTCAAACCATGTCTGCTTCACAAGCACCAATACTAAAGCTGTCTTCAACTCAAACTGTCTTTTTTCTTGCTTCTCATATCCAGTTCTCATCTGCTCTACTTCTCTACACTTCTCTGCCATCCTTTTTTTTCATCCCAGTAATACTGAGAGCAGCCGCCCGTGCTTTGAGCCCCCGCTGGCTGGGAAGAGGGTTAGGTCCACGGACCTTAGACCTCCAGGAAAGACATCCATAGGGAATAATGGACCTTCTGCTCAGTCACATGTTCTCATGATGCTGTTTGCCATTCAGAGAGAGTAAGCGATAAAGACTGAGAGACATTTGTAACGGGGCGCAATTATGCTGCCCTATATAATGTCAAACTGGGAGTCATCTGTGACCTCAGAACCTGATGACATTCTGAGTGCAATCAAGAGCTCCTCGATGGATGCTAATCAGCATCATCTGTCTGCTGTTTGCAAACAAATATGCATACACACACAGACACACACACACACACACAGACACGCACACACACACACACACACACACACACACACACACACACACACAGAGACACCACACACACACACACACACACACACACACACACACACAGATTTTATGTGTCACTCAAATTACCTGACAGAAGTGTCTGCAATCAGAAGAATAAATATTCACCTGTTTTAAGTCTTATAATAAAGCCAACCCTCCGGATTTTGGCAGAGATGGAAAGTGACTACAAATCTTTTTTTAATTTTGAGGCTCTTTCCTTGTGTAATTCCATGATTAGATTTAATTGACAAAATGAGTTACTAGTTACTTTAAATTATAAGATTGATATAAAACATAATCAACATATAAATAGTTATTATAATTCAGCTACCTAGAAGTATACAAAGTAATTAACATACGCCCCACCTTTAACAGCTACAGCATTAAAATGAGGCTTACACGAAAAATGCATAACAAGGGTCACAAAATGTGGAGTGGTTACTTGGCAACAAATGAGGATCAAATAAGGAGGCAATTGCTCAATAACCACTAGTTAATGAGTAACTTATTTAAATATATACTCAAACTTAAGTTACAGTTTTTGTGCACCGCAACTGAGTAGTTATTAAGTAGTCCCTCACTGCTTCATCATTAGCTTACGATTACTTCCCTTTTTTGTGTCCCTTCAACCAAAGTGGTCCATCATACTGCGGGGCTGCTGAGGACTGAATCATAAACTTGTTCATTAGTTAACAAGTCTCCTTTTCCTCTTTGTTCTTCATTCTTTCCTCACTGCATTCTGTCCTTCATCAGCTATAGGCACTGTGATGTATAGGTAATAGTCCACCACACCAGTAGGGGATTCTCCACTACATTGAATGGTATGTGTACGCTTCAGTTATAAACAAACCGGTGTGGAAGTACATCTGAAGGTGGTCAGTATTCTCTCGTAGCATTTTAGCATAGTGATGCTACAATAAGTAATTATGTATTCTCAGTTTGACTAGAGAAGTCATTACAGGCACACTCTATAGAATTGGATTAGGCATTACTCACCAACTAATGATTCACTAGCAGCTGGTTCCTAATTAATTCCTAATTTGTTCCCCAGTAAATACTCAAAATGTTGCATCCCTTACTGTAAAGTGTTACCAATAATTGTAATCTGATAATAAGCATACAATTCTGATATGGATTCTTATGCATAATGAGTTATTTTATGTCTTGTACTTAAAGATCAATAAGGAGAAACATTTAAAATGATAATTACACATAAACAGAGCTTGCAGAAAGGTGCAGAATCAGTCTCTTTTCCTTTATAACACTATTATGATTGTGATTTAAACTATCAGGGCCTAAAATTATTGTTTTGTTTATGCCTGTGTAACAGTTCTGACAGCTAGTTCCAACTTCTGACCACGGTGAAGCGACACTTGAATCATGTGATATCCATGCTTGGTAAGCATCAACAGTCTTCTTAGTTTCCAATTTGTCCTTTTATTTTTTTTAAATGTCTGATATTTACAGTATGTGACCAGTATAGTGCATTGCCCCAAGGTTAGCGAGCTAGCATTGGAGACGTTACTGATGTTAGCATTAGCTAGCTAGTGTTCACAATGTTACCTTGAGGGGGCAAATGATTTCAACATCAGTGGTGTTGTGACGTGAATGCAATAGTTGGGGGAAGATACACTCTTGCACTTTTTTATGTGAGTAAATTCTAAACGTGAGACTTTTATTTGTAACTGAGTATTTCTGAATTGTGTTATTGCAGCTTTAACTTGATAAGTAAAAGCTCTGAGTACCACCACTGGATTTTATGTCTGTGTGCTTGTGGGCTCTCATATGGTCAAGGGGAATGAGTAACAAAGGACTGGGAAGCGCTCCAAGAAAAAAAAAATTGCAAAAAAACAGTAAACTCACAGTATGTGGCTCCGGCTGAATCGTGAGCGAGCCCCACAGACTCACAGCAAAGTTGCGAGTTGGAGGAATTTTGGAGGCACAGACTGCACACTGGGGCATCTGGCATGGCGGCAGAGCCATAGACAGATTGGACTCAATTAAAAAAAAAAAAAATCCTGTTAAACTGTGGCATTACAGTAGTACAGGCCCTAACTACTTCCATCTGTCTGCAGTCCAACTCTCTCGCTGCATGACTCAGAGCATTATTGACCAAAACTACTGTGGGAAACTTACTGCGAGAGGAGAGGAGAGGAGAGTGAGAGGAGAGTGAGAGGAGAGGAGAGAGGAGAGGAGAGGAGAGGAGAGAGGAGAGGAGAGGAGAGTGAGAGGAGAGGAGAGAGGAGAGGAGAGGAGAGGAGAGGACCTTTGAGTGGACATTTGGAGAGAAAACAAAGTGTCTGAACACACTTCACACATGTACTGCCCACACAAAACAACACAGTACAATACAGCTAAAGGCAACATCTCTCGCACAACGAGGCTCCACAACTGGACTATTAGTCTCAGAGAAGGCTAAGCAGATACATGTGTTGTTGTGTTGGATGTTTGTCCTTGAATTGTACACTGCGCCGGCAGCCTCCACAAATGTGATGACATAGATTTAAGTGCGGAGATGCCCATTTCTACCTTTATGATAGCAGTGACACGGAATATTTCCTTTTTCGAAAGCCATCGTTTTTGAGTATTTAATGAGAGCTGGGATTCCAGGGATTCCTGGCAGAGTGCTATGTGAGTTTTTCTCTGGAAATACTCTGTCTGTACGCAGTCATTTTAAAGTTGTTGTTGGACTGCAGTGAGACAGCGGGACGACTCCTCCCTCAGTCTGTCCCCGGCTCACTCTCCGTCCTTCCAGTCCGAACATCTCTCTGGGGGTGATTATGCAAGAAAAAAGGGGGTGGAATCATTCTCAGCCCCAGCCTCAGCTCTCACTCTCTGTCTCAACTCTTTTGTGTTCTTTTAGTTCCTTACTTCCACATCTACATCTATTTTCTCCTTCAAACCTCTCGGAAGTTTTCTCCAAAGAAGGATGAGTCTCCCCTGACTCTTTTGCCATCGAGCACACGACTGAGAAATGAATCCAGTGCGAGCTGAGGACGCTGCACTCATATTCCTCAAAGACCTTTCATTTCTTATCTCCGAGTGTTAATGTGATTGACATTTAATCCCCCAGTGAGGGAAATGTTTAATATTGCAGCTCACTTAAAGATTCTCTGGGCTCCCAGGCGATGAACAGAAAAGGAGTTGTGGCATTAGACATTCGCATATAAGGTGAAATTCACCAATCCACTCTGGTACATTTTGTGATTTTCATATGGTAATTCATCATAGAGCCATTCAAGAGACCATTAGAGGCACTGTTTGTAGAGGACAACTGTAGACTTGTAGTGTGTTATACTGTATCATTTTAGATGTATTTTAAGCAGCTGTAATCATTGTTTTGGTTTTGCTCGCCGAACCAGCCTGCTCCTACCTGCCTAGCACCATCAGCAGACACACGGCTAGGAGTGTTTAGGAGCTGAGGAACCAGACATTTCCCTCAGGAGATTGTGGAGACCTGAACAGAACTAAAAAGAGAGCAAATTATTGGTCTTTACGCACAACGTGAATCCAGTGTGTGTGTTTTTTTTTTACTCATTATGCACACAGCATGTCTCTTGTAAGGAAAATACACTTTATCCTATAACATAGAATGTATACAACACGTTGCACGTTTTAGTACCTTTGTGCCACTGACAAAACAAAAATTATATAATGGATGAATAAGTAATAAGTCGCAAGTCAAAACATTGTTTGTGGGGGAGTGTGGAGAATGAGTTGAGTCTCTCGGCCTGAGAAGAGAAGCTGCTCTTTAGTCTGGTGATACTTCTGTATCTTTTACCAGATGGCAGCATGGTGACCACCCTGTGACTGGGGTGGGTGTTGTCTTTTAGTATCCTTTGGGCTCCGTGCAGACATCTCACTTCACAGATATCGCAGATGCTCTGCAGATATGTGCCAGGGATGTTCTGTGGGGTTTTATAAATCACATTCCTGTCCTGGGCCGTGCACGTATAATATCACTTAGGTCCAGTCATAGACGATACAGCACCTAGATTGACCATGACGTGGATCACTGAGAACCTTCATCAACATCAATTAGGAATGTTTCCAGCCAGGATTCTCTCTAGTGCTCCTCTTAAGGTTAATTTCCTTTAGAGATACTTTGCTTATTTACACTGAGAGTTAGATGAAATGGTCAGCTTAGCTTAGTATAAGGTCTAGAAGCCAGAGGAAACTGCTAGCCTGGCTTTCTTCAAGTGTTAACATGACTAAAGAATATATGTTATTACATTTTTTAAACGTGTAATATGTCATTTTATTGCAAAATTGTCAAAAATCAGTTTTGGAGACATCTAATGAAGTGAGCATGCTAACTTCCAAGCCCCGGCAGTCCAAGGCTATTGTGCTTTTTTGGTGTTAGCACTAACACTCACCCACTGTTTTGGGCTTCAGTTTGGACATACTCAGTTCGGCTAATGGGACCACTAGCTACATGGCTAACTGAGCTAGCTGGTTAACAACAGCCACAGTTAGCAGCATCAATCTGGTGATATGCATATTCTTTTTTTTCAGTATTAATTCAACAGGTGGCCAATTCCTACATATTGCATCTTTAATTATTACACAAACAGACATATACAAAGGACTGTGTTGGTTTTGTGTTAAATGCCATGGTTAGTTATCTACATCCATCGGCCAGGAGCATTGCCCTCCTGGAGACTTTATGATGTAACGTTGAACCGCAGATGGAAACATTTGCATTTCTGTTTGTGTGTAGATTAACATGTGAAACAGTGAGCTGGAAAGCTGCAGGCAGGTTTGTTTTGTTTTTTTTGGTTTTTTTTTACCTTACAGAGAGCAGTGCCAGCTGGATTCCCCCTGCTCCCATGCAAGGCTAACGTGTCCGCTGGCTGTGGCTCAGTGCTCGGTGCTCAAACGCGATAGTGCTATCAGCCCTTTTCATCTGAATCTCGGCAAAAGTAAAATGAATAAGCGTACTCCCCCGAAACGTCTACCTCCTTCGAGATTAAAGTATTTGTCATACTCTGAGCTAAACTGTTGAGCAAAACTCCTTCAAAACAGAGACGGGAGCCAGAGCTTTGCTGTGGTTTTACACAAATTCCTCAGATTTGGATGGCCTCGCACACACCCTGCCGAGGAAATGAGACAAACACACACACGCAGGCACACACAGACATGCACACACAGACGCACAAACGGTCGCACAGTAAAGTGAGCCCAGAAATTCTTTTGTCAGGGCTCCAGTGATAGCTAAATCCTGTGAGCCCTTCCTCTGTCTCTCAACTCCCTCTTTCTGGCAGACTGCTGACTCATGCTTTCTGTGTCCCCCCCCCCACCACTCCCCTCTCCGTGTCTCTCTTTCTTTCTAAAAAATCCAGTCTGCAGCCTTTTTTGTCAACTCTTTCCCTCCTCTCTTCCTGAGGCATTTCTGGGGATTTTGAATTATTCAGCTGCATTTGTGACCTCTGCATGTGTGTGTGTGTGTGTGTGTGTGTGCGTGCGTGCATAGGAAGTACCATTTTAACCGTGCGCGTTGGTTAAGGACCATGGATGGTAGGTGTGGGTGTGTTGATGTGTGTAACCAGTTTTAATCACCCTCCCGCCTGTGCAGTTTATTTTGTGTTTGAAGAAACAGTAATTGCCTCGTACTAGCTGTATAGCTGGCTGAGCCTCTTAATGAGAGTAATGCACGCTGCTCCCGAGCCAGAGGCCTCGTACTCTGTGGGTAGAGTTGGCACATGCATGGAAACCACAATTTTCTGCTTTACTGTAGTTGGAAAATGTTCCTCGTGCCTTGAATTTTTCAGCTTCATGTCAGTTTGTCCGTCTGACAGAAAGGGATTTGTTTACACTGACAGTTTCACCACCATCACAGGTGGTGGTGGTGGTGGTGGTGGTGGTGCTGGCGGCATGCAGTAGAGTACCAGGTGGTCCTACACCTGGTTCGCAAGAAGTGGCAAAAATAATGCAGTTTTTTTTTCACATTTTAAGAGCTGAAAAGGAGACATAAGGGGTGCAAATCTGTGAAAATAAACAACAAGGCAGCCAAGGGAAGCAGGAGCTGTAATCTTCGATAACTGCAAAGTAGAGAACCACATGTTCTCTAATGGCCTGAGAGGGTGCCAGGACTGTCATACCTCAAAACATGGAGGCTCCGCGCTCGATTGCGAAGTCAGTGGGAGTCCGAATTGAGCCCAGAGGATGGTTAAGTACAAGGAAATGGCCAACGGACTTTGCAAATTCTGCATAAACAAAGGCAGAAACTGTTTGGATTATTTGAATTTTGCAGAAAGAAATCTACATTTTTCCCCACCGGTGGCAGGATGCACACAGTGCAGCCCAGTCACCACGGATAAAATGTTGCCATTAACTAGCTGCAAACCATACGTTTACATCATGTCATGTCACAGGCTGCTTACAATACATTTCATTTCTACAAAACACCTCATATCACATTACAGGTATATATATAGAGTTATATATCAGGAGGTGGAGGGGATAGTGGATGAGTCACAGGCAATAAGGCTGCCAGAGATCAAGACTGCATTCAACATTTGTAAAGACGCCACAGGAAATAATAAGGAGACCGTAGACCTTTCCAGGTGAGTTTGTCGTGGCAAAAACGGGTATTTTTAGACAAAACATGATCATAAACATGCAATGTGGACATTAAATGACAGGTATTGTGGAAACGTAGATATGGGACGTAAGCCTGACGGGTACAAACGTGAATGCATCAGTGGTGTTTCGCTGGCAACCTAAACCCAACTTCATCACAGCATAGAATTGAACCTAACAACATAAAGAATGCTAACATTTTAACATATCAGTGGTTTGCATGGACGTAGATTGAAAACATTTATTCTGGCAAATGGGTTGGAAAATGATTGGTTGACCAGTTGGTTTGTCCTTATTTATCTATCAGGAGGGTGTATGTGAACAGTTTTTGTCAAGAGCAAGGTATCTCAACAAATACTGGCCAAAACTGCGGTGGCTGACCCAGGGAAGACAAGGCCAGTGCATTTCAAATTCTTCCAATAAAAGAGGAACAAAACACTGACAACTTTAGGAGGCAGAAGAGACGCTGCCAGTCCTTTTTTTTTTTTTTTCATAATGGCATCTGTGTATTCACTTAACCTCACTCTGTCACCGTAATTGCGGGTCAGCGAACTCGTACTGCTGAGAGGCAGCACGCAGAGAGGAAGACTTCCCTGAGCAACAATACCAATCAGATGCCCAGAAAACAAAACAGAATTATCTAATAGCATAAAAAAAAATACCAAGCACTTTAATTGCAAAACGCAGCCGAGCTTCACGTGCTAAACGCTGCAGATGGTCTCGGCGCATTCAAACAGAAAGAAAACCACCCAGCTGATGAAAGACCGACATCCCCGCCGCTGAGCCGCGGCACGTGAAATTCACATGACATGGATTGATGTTTTCCATTGAAATACATAATTAATATACTTAATATACACTGCAGAAAGGCAAAGGGTTCTAAATATTCATGGCCAAGATAAAAGAATATTGTTGATATCGGTGACATTTGTGAAGATGGAGAGCTGGTCCTGGATTCGACCCGATCTGTAATGTCGATAATCCGTTTCAGTTTAAGAGAGATAGTACTCGTGCTAGCATCAAACGTGTGAAAAAAAGAGGCTCTCCCACCTTTATCTCATCACACACTCGCACACAGTCACTCCCACAGTCAGCCTCCCATACTGCCAACACGTGACTGTGAGTGTGTAGGGAAGGAGGGAGGGAGGGGAAGGGGAGAGTGACAGAGAGCATGGATGAAAGTGAGTCTGTGTGTGTGGCTGGACATGTGAGTGTCTGTGTGCGTTAGTGTTTTGTGTGGCGAGCGCTTGCTCTGTAGCTCACAGGGCTGAGACCTATTTATACACCCGGACTCCCACGCTCCAGAAACGCTCACCCGTGACATTTTGGGTTTTTTTTTTATTTCCGTTCTTTTCCCCCCCCACGTCCTCACATCATCTTCTCATGTCTCATGTTGTATCACGTCCCCCTTTCGCCTCTCATCACCGCCGTCCCAGCCCCGGACAGGTGTCAGACTGCCGGGGGGCATGCTACCATCACCATCGTCGAAATGCTTGCTCTCGGGTCACTTTCGAGTGCAGAGCAGAATTGAACAGAGCGGACAGATCAGGGTCACTGCTGCCAAAAAGGCGTGAGTCTCTTCTCGCAGTCGCTCAGAGCCTAACCCTTTACTAAAGAGCTGCACCGGGGGGATGTAGACTATTGACGATGCGTTCCAACGGGAATGTTGGTTCCTTCACAAAATTCCCCGGCAGGTGAACCTGACCGCCAGGGTGGCTGGTGGATGACTTGCGTGCTGTGGCGATTGTGGAGGAGTGGACGGACAGATGGATGCATGGGGTGATGGACAGAGAGTAAGGTCATTCTCTAGCCAACAGAGGCGAAGCTAAGGTGATGCAAGGGCTCTGTACTGCGTTGCCGACTGTGGGAATGGTGGTGTTACGTAATGGCGGCACATACACAGAGTCACAGAGCCAGGGGCAGTGGCTTTGGGGGAAATCGGGTGGACCCCTTGCCTGCTAACAGGACTTTTTTAAGTGCTTCTGCCATCAGTGTTCTGTTGCTTGCGTAACAGCCTCTCCAGCCCTGGGAACCCAGAGGAAAAACGTGACCACTAAGAGGGTTCCTTCTGGCTGAGGGGTGATTTCTCATTCCCTCTCCTCCTCTTTTCCCCCCTCTGTTTCTCTCACACTCTCTCTCTCTCTCTCCTTTTCAGCGACAAAGGGGTTTTTCCTTCACGGCGAGAGAGCCATTAAGTTAACACGCTCAGGGACAGCATTTCCCCCGAGGATGAGGATGAGGATGAGGGTGGAGATTATTCGGCATATTAGTGCAGATACTGTCAATGTGCTCTTCTCAGAACCGTGGAATGTAAATTGCACTCACTGGGTACAGCAGGGTTAGAACAACACCCGGGGAGCTGAGGGGAAGAAAGGCGACGCAGCACACCTTCATGCCCATAGACAAACACATACAATGTGTACATAGGCTGCTGAGGAAGAAAGCTACCCACGCACCGGCACACACTAGCTCCCTCACGCTTGCCTGCTCGCAGAGGTGATAACTATGGAAGACTCGGAATGCCTGGATAAAAACGAATGAAATGAACAAAATAAAATAAAAGACGTTGTGAACAACAGCCTCAGCTCCCCAGAGCAACACGCTTAACTTCAGGTGATGCGCCCCTCTAGCAGTAGGAGGAACTATGATGGGATCAAAGGAGGAAGTCGAATGACATTGAGAAAGTTCACAGATGGAGGAGTTCTGTGTGGAGGTTTGAATCAACAAAACATCGGCTTCAGCGTGGGCCGCTGTTCCTTTTCTCTTCTCCAACCTCCAGTTAAAGTATTTTGTAGGCAGGGCCACAATCGTTGCCAAACATTAACCATGCTTATTATTCTAGCCGCGATGACTAAAATCCCTAACTCTAAAGGGCAGCCCGACCTCGATATCGGGAGGCTGAAAAAAGATGCTGGTGGAGTTACAGGCAAGAAAGCTGACAAGCCAATGACCAGAGTTTGAGACTGTGTCTCAACATTCAAACACATCATCGCCACAGGACAAGAACAGGTTTTATACCCCAATATAATATTTTCCTGACCCTAACCACGTGGATTTCATGCCTAAACCTAACCTTTGTGTTTTGCAGAAACGTATATTGCCAAAAATCTATTGGGTTGCCGCAGCAAGCCATTATCTTTCAACATATCATCCCTAACTTGTATATATCATTCTGGAGGGCATGGATAAAACAAAATTTTTTCTTCCGTTGTGGTATTAAATGCATGACTTTTTATTTTTGCATTTCTTGGCTTATAATTAAATTTGAAAACAATTTTAAAATGACGGTTATTACGCTTTTTGTCCTGAATAGCTGAATGTTTTTTTTCCATTGCCGTACATTTTCATGCAACATCAGAATGAAATACAAAAAAAAGTTGTATTGCATTTCACTCCTGCCTGCACCAAATGCAATGCAAAGGGGGGCTCTGTCCTCGTTGAGATGGAGGCACATCGTCCATGTCAAAATGTTTAACACAGCTTTGGAGCAAGACCATGTTTCATGAAAAATTCATGTCACAGTGTGAAGCAATGTATTCATCTATCAAGCTAAATACTTCTCCTTCTGACACCGACTTATGACACCGGCAAATGCACGACGAAATGGAAATGCATCTAACAATGTGCAGTGTATTTCACTCTTTCTTCGTTTGATTTGTTTCATGAGGGAGTTGTAAGTCTTCCGTAGAGGACGCGTGCACATGGATGCACATAAATTCATTGGAAGATCATCTTTTCGTATCATTATTATTAAAACCATTAACTTGATACAGAAAATAATGCCTGTGGATGTAATTCAGACTGCAGCTGCCTGTGAAGGATTATGAAGAAGGCAGTGCACCATCCATTTTTCCCATCCATCCATCCTGCACATGTCCGTCCTCCCCCTTAAATTCCTTTTCAGCCTCGGGTTCCACCCATCCTCTCAGCCCACCTCCTCAGCTCGCCCCACTCTTCAAACCCTACATTTCTGCTCACACACACACACACAAATAACGCATTTGACACACACCGTCTTATATTATCAAAACTGTATTTTGACAAACATGCTGTGGGAGAAGCAAAAAAAAAAAAAAAGGCTTTCTTACAGGCATTTGAGGGAGGATCAACACAAATCAGCGGCGAGGAAGATGAAGTTCAAAGAGTTAGAGAGCCACCAGAGATTTGGTGTTGCTATGGAGATGCGGGATTCTCTGCGTGTGTGTGCGTGTGTGTGTGTGTGTGTGTGCATCACCTGATGTTTTTTGTTTGGGGGGTGGACCAAATCTGTCACTGTGGTCACAGCTGAACTTATTTGCTGCTGTTGATCCAGTGGCAGATGTTTGAAGGAAATCAAGGTTCACTCATGTGTCAGTCTACAAAAGTGGGTTGTGGGTAAATTGATTAATGTGTGTAAGAGAGAGGATGCACACACACACACACACACACACACACAGCCTAGACACACACACACATTCCACAAATGAATATCTCTTTTTATTTCATTATTGTGATCAGTGCCACTGACACATGACTCCACAGGACCTTTCATGCAACAACACAATAGTATTATTTCTTGGGGGGGGGGGGGGGGGGGGGGGGGTGTATTTGTATTTGGAATATGCGTGCAAACACAGTGCCAGTCCCCATCTTTGATATTAACTGCTTGCATGAATATTGCTCAGGCGTCACATGAGCCAGCAACCGACCGCACGTGCGGGGCGCACGGCATCGCCAGCGAGAAGAGGAGGCGCCGGAGAGTGCGCATGATCGAGAGTAAACACAGCGCACTTGAGCAACCTGAAGTCATCATTCCCACTGCTTTCTCGCTACGGACAGCGGGAGCAGGGTAATTACTGGGGGACGTGGGAAGAGCACCAACACTTAATGAGTTTAGGTGACACGTTAAGCGGCCACTGACACTGACGGGAGGACTTGTTTGGGCGTTTCAGCACCGGACAGCTCTCTCTCTCTCTCTCTCTCTCTCTCTCTCTCTCTCTCTCTCTCTCTCTCTTCCTCTCCCCCCCTCCAGCCCCTCTCTCCCCGCGGGTCTCGTGTTCACAAGCGCGCTTTCTGGCATGTGCGCCGAGAAAGTGTCCGTCAGTCACGGCCGGCGCGGGTCACGGGCGGAGAGCATGGCGGACTCCCCACAGCATCCTCCCAGCAGCTGCCGCTAAACCTCGAGAGATGAGCGGCATACCGCAGTTCCTCCTGGAAGTGTCCATCGTGGTGGTAGCTGTCGTCTCGCTGCTGACAAACTTGTCGGTGCTGCTATGTTTCACCCAGAGCTCCGAGCTGCGCGCCCACGTGCCCGGCATCTTCGTCCTCAACCTCTCCTTCTCCAACGTCCTCCTCACGCTCATCAACATGCCCGCCACGTTCCTCGGGGTGGCCACGGGCGCGAAGCCCTTCGGGGACTCCTTCTGCCAGGCCGTCAGCTTCGCGGAGACTTTCCTCACCACTAACGCGATGCTGAGCATGGCCGCGCTCAGCATGGACAGGTGGGTCGCGGTGGTGTTCCCGCTCAGTTACTCCAGCAAGATGCGCTACAGGGACGCGCTCCTCATCGTGGCGTACTCCTGGCTGCAAGCCCTCACCTTCTCCCTCACCCAGCTGCTGATGGACTGGGGGGGCTACAGCCACACGTACGCCTCGTGCACCGTTCACCTGGACGCGGGGGAGAGGTCGCAGTTTGCCGCCTACGCGACCTTCACGGCGCTGTTCCACTGCAGCAGCTTCGCGCTCTGCCTGCTCGTGCTGTGCTTCGCCTACCTGAAAGTTCTGAGGGTGGCCAGGTCGCACTGCAAGAGGATAGACGTGATCACGGTGCAGACTCTGCTGCTGCTGGTTGACATCCACCCCAGGTGAGGTACACACGGAGGAGGGGGCAAACTTTGAGGCTCAACAGATGTTTCCACCTGCAGCACAGTGGAGGGGAGCAAAAGTCTTTTGCAATGCAAATGATTGAGATGAATGCATCATCTGATTTTATCCTTGCGTCTGTCTGTCTGCCTGTCAGTGTGAAGGAGAGGTGTCTAGCAGAACAAAAGAAGAGGAGGCAGCGGGCCACCAAAAAGATTTGCATCTTCATCGGCTCCTTCATCCTCTGCTTTTCACCCTATGTTATCACAAGGTAGGTCATCTTTTATCATCATTGTTTATTTATTTTCATCACAGGCTTTTATGGCAGTTGGTCAACTTCCTACATGATGATGATGATGATGTGTGTGTGCGCGTGTCTACAGATGCTTTTACAATAATGGTCCCTGAAGAAAATCAAACATTTCCTGTGTCTGGTGTGTCTGATGATACAATAATGGGTTTATATTGATCGTGTGTGCATCTGACAGTGTTACTGTGGAGTTACATCTGCAGCACAGAGACCAGACATGAGTTCCTGAAAACATGAGCAGCCTGAATAATTGAAACACAAGAGCGCTGGAACTTTACTTCAGTGGTTTGTGTTTGTTATCTCGCAGGGGGTAAAACCTCTCTGGTACAAAATGCCAACAAAACATCCTTTAATAAGGCATTATTCACTGCAGGGATATTGTAATGGATTGCATTAAACTGTGCAAATGCCTATCCATGCATCTGTGAGATGAGATAAGACATGATGATTCACTATGTTGGCCTCCAGGGGAAATTTGGCTCGGGCAATGTTAGCTTTTCACATTTCAATCTTCGAAAGGGGCTCTGTGTAAAAATGTAATGTGAAAAATGAGACCTTTCCCGTGTCACGGTTGCCCGTACGAGCCTGTGGAGGATTTGTTGAGGTTCTTTAATGCTGCTGGTTTGTTGATTTTTCTTTGCGGAGGACTCGGGCTCTGATTTTGAGCGACAGTCCAAAGGATGTGACTTGCACATTCTCAGGCGCCTCGTCTCAGTGCCTCACTCCGCTCTGCTAACAGAGAGCAACAGCAGCTAACCTTAATTTAGAAATGGAGCCCGCTGACATAAAATAACGGCGGCTTCCAGCACAACGCGAGGTCCCCGAGAGCCCGTTTAATGTAATCATCTGAAATATACAGGGTTCAGATAGGACAGTTATTAAAGACACTCTAGGCGCCTATTTACACCAATTGAAAGTGTTTTTTTATGATCATGAGAAAAATAAGTCATTATTATGAAATACCATCACATAATTATATTTTAGTGTCTCATAATTATGAGTTAATAAAGTAGTGTTTTTTTTTTGTTGATTTGCAGAAATGCGCATCCCTATTTAGTATTATTGCCATTTAAATTGACATCTTCTGCTTGTACTCCTCCTGCAGGCTGCTGGAGCTGGTCCCCTCTGTGCACATCCCCCGGTACTGGGGCATCGCCGCCAAATGTCTGTCCTACGGCAAGACCTCCAGCGACCCGTTCGTCTACTGCCTGCTGCGTCACCAGTACAGGAAGGTCCTGGTGAGCATCATCAGCCGGTTCATGAGAAAGGATCATTACGCGCTGTCCATCCACAGCACGAGCAGCACGCTGGACACCACCGACGACAACTGCATCACCAGAGTCACCTGAGCCCAATGTGCTTGCACGTTTAAACGGCTCAACACCTGCATACCTTCTGGTCAGGGGCAGCCCCGCAGATGGGAGAGAGTCCGCGTCTTTAACCCAGGGGGTGGAGCACAGGGCTCTTTAAGCCACAGTGTCGTCCACTGGGAGATCTGTGAAGGACACAGCGTATACTCACTGAGACCGCACTGGCCTCTGATGTGTGCCAAAGGCCTTTTCAGACTGTTTCCACAGGGCTCGTCAGTTTGCCGGCAGAGGCATAGCCAAGGATACACCACATGAAACACAGAGCACCATGTTTATGACTATGATCAGTGTAAATGTTGAAGTAACCTTGAACTTGCCAGAAAGTGGTCTTTCAGTGAAAAAAACTGCAAAACAAATGTTCATCCTGGTGGCTCTTTTGAAGCTAATATTAGAGTTTGTGTTAATTGCATTGAACGCAGAGTTTAAAAATGTGTGTGAGGATGTGTGAAGATGTTATATCACAGCAACAACACAGATTCAAGAATAAAGTCCACTGCCACAGACCCACTGTGAGTCAGTTCTTACCTTCCGCTAACACTGTGATAGCGTCACGCTGTAGCAACGCTTCACAGGTTTTTTTGTTGTCCTGTGACGACGAATCACATGAGCTGTGAGCAATTCAAACGCAGATTGATTTTTACTTTCAGATTTGTCTCATTTGAAGGACGCTTGAAGATGTAAATGTATACAATATTTCACAAGGAGAATTGACCAAAGTCAGAAGGCACTTTAAAGCAAAGGGGTGTGTCTTTTCCTTTAAATGAGACCCATTATATTATTAACTGTTCCCTTTCCTTCAGTGTTTGAAACAGGTTCTGGTGTATGTAAAAGATACTGAAAGTTAAAAAGCCAAAAGTCCATACCAACTGGAACGCCTCTCTCCTACAGAAAACACTGCCCCTGAAACGCCTCGTCAGTAGTCCCGCCTTTAATCCTGTAACTTTGTGACATCACACTACGTCACCATGTCACACATTTGCATGACCGATGCCTACACTTATGGTATAAATTAAGCTAACCGGAAGCTAAAAACACGACAGAGATGACTGGGGAAACGGTGAGCAGTGCTGGCTCAGGCATATGTGAGATGACCAATCGGGGCAGACCAGGTATAATGCATATTTTGAGTTTTAAAGCATGTAAACCTATTATAGCAGTAACGCAAAATACAATCATGAACCTGAAAATCAGAATAATTTGTCTCCTTTAATATTCATAATCACATTTATTGTACTACCCTCTTGGGAATCATGAGCCCCATGTTGGGAACTACAGCTTCAGACATACTATGCATTCCTGTGACAGTCTAATAATAGATGATAATGGCAGGAATACCACAGCCATGGCATTAACGTTGAAGGGGTTTCACAGACTTAATGGTGCACAGGGGTGCTGTTGCGTTGAACTGGTGAGCAGGCTCAGCAGCCCCATTATGTCAAACAAAACAGGCATGAACTTCCCTCAATCCCACCCCCACACAGGCCACGTTTCTTCCTCATGTTCACTCACTCTCACACACACACACACACACACACGGCGCTGTGCAGTGAAATATGATCGGCGCTGGCCCTGGACGCACAGAGCCATAATCCTGGCACTTTTCTTTTTTTTTTTTTCGGGTCAGGGATGCTCTGCGCAGACAAAAGAAGGAGGTCTCCGTGCTGTGGGTGGTAATTATCATCCAGCCTGGAGAACGGGAAAAGTTACAGCTTCAAACACACACTGCCACATCACACACCGCCGTTTTTTTTTTGTCAAGCAGCTCTCCCTGCGCTCCAGCAACATGCATTCAGGACTTTGGGTGCTGCTTCTGTACCTGTGTGGAAGTTCGTGGTGCGCCCCGCAGCAGACGTGCCACCCCGGAGACGAGCTTTTGGGTAAGGTCGCTTCAAATGAAAAGTAAAAGGCTCGTAGAGAATAAGCTGAAGGACGCGTGATGACGCGTGATGCGTAGGGAACAGAACCTGAGTGGGCAATGGAGGATTTAAGACTGAAAGAACACATAACACGCAGATTATTGTAAATATTTAAAAGGTAAATGTTCGGTATTAAATGGTGTGTTTTTAAAAAAAAAAGCTATTTAGTTTGTTAAAGATTATAATCTCCCATTTCTGGGAGCTTGCCATTAAATTCAGTAGCAGGCCAGTACAGCGTGGAAGACACGTTGTCACCTGCTTTTTTTTTTGTTGTTGTTTTTTTTTTTGTTTGTCTGTGTTTTTGTCCTCAACAGTAATAACGCAGTCACTCTCTCGGCTCCTGACTTGTTTTTAAAGAGGTCGCCCCCTAGCGGTTTGATTTGTGACCCACAAATAATTCCATGCTTTTAAAAAAATGTTTGTTTCTTCGACCTGTCCTCTCTCACAGGGAGATGCAGCAACAACGACTTCGAAGAAAAACGTAGGTGGAAATTTGATTTCACTCTGGGGCTTTACACCAAGTCATGTCTATGAGGGATTTTTAAAGGTCAGATTTTGATTTTCCAGGTAGCGAGGGTGTCACTATAGTAGACCTTTAAACTTGGATACAATACTGTTATAGAAACACTACTTAACACATCTTTTAATACCATTATAAGCCCAAGGCACACAACAACCTGCACACAGTGCTGCTACAGATGAAAATCACTGAACACTTACCAACACATTTGTGGTAGTTATGATATCTGCGCAGCCTTGGGTGTAAAATCTGATTGTAGATCTGTTTACTTCATAGCTTCGTTACTTTCAATACTATCGTATTTGGATATCGTACACTATAAGAAGTAGAATAATAATTTCAAGTTAAAAGTTTCTAGCTCGCACAGCTCAAACAATCAAATAGTCAAATTTCTTAGCTGCACAACTTACTTAAGTGTGAAGTTATTGGTTTCCTGGCTTATTTCTTTTTTAAAGTAAAGTCAACTTTTAAAGTTCCCAGCTCATCTTTTTAAATTTTGCATTGTCCGCCAACAAAATTCAAGCCTGTTTGGCTCTGAAGTACAGCTAAAGCCCCTGTTAGCTCTCGCAAGCTGCTATTCCACATATGAAGAGCTCCGTCTCTCGCTCTTGTTTTTTTTGTTTATAGGCCTGTAAAAAAGTTGCATAGTGCACCTTGAGAAATATGGTTTCGAAAATGTATGTAAGTATGGATACTTCTGACAACCTGGGTACACAAAGTGATCAGAGCATAGTAAAATGACATGTAATCAATACTTTATAATAACCATAATTAATGAATAGTGCATTTATAGTTGGTTAAGCTTTAGTGTATAGTTATTTCACTGTTAAGAAAAGTGAAATGCCTCATGAACAAACATTTGTAAAGGTTTATATACACCAGTTGCAATTTAAGAGTAGAGTACAGAATGGCCATCAAAATAATGTTTATAGATGAACTACACAGTATTTATCAATTAGTATTAAAGTATTAACAACATGATTAGCAATTTTACAATAACCAATCACATACTTAATATTTATAAAGCATTAAATTGTTTGTTAACAGTGAAACTATTGACTAAAGTTAATTTCACTGTAAATTTTGTCTTTATTAATGATTGTTATTTTAAAGTGTAACCGACATCAGGCGTCCGGAGTAGAGGATTACATGTAACAGGATTATGCAATTATGACACAGAGGTGTAACTGTATTCCAGTAAAGATAAAGAAATAAGATATACTCAGATGCATTCAGTTCAAAGGGGGATTACTATCGGGATCATAACTTTAAAAAAAACAGCTAATAGTGTCTTACACAGCATCACTCTGGTCTTGATTAGAAAAAAAAGTTGTCTTTGTCTATTGATATTTATTTTTTTTGTCTTTATTTCCACATGTTTGATATTGAGGTAAAAGAAAGTAGTCAAGTTACATTACTTTAATATTGTGATAGTTGGATTATGTTACTGACTACATTTATGGACAGGTAATTATAAACTGTATCCGAATACATTTTTAAAGTGACCACCCCAACCCTGCTGACATGTGACATAGTAAGTGGATTGTGTGCCATTAGATGAGTTTTCATGCCATGACTTGACCTTCAGGGCTTTTAAAAACAAAGTATTTGAAACACCAGGTGCCACTGCAAGATGCAACAGGTCTTGTCCTCAGACAGCCGGTCTCTGAGAGAAAAGGGGGCTGCAGCACTCCAGCATTCAAATCTGCAGGGGAGGATTTATAGAGCTTCGGAAATCCCATTCTGTACTTTTCCATTTCAGAGCACCAGGTGCTGCACCAGCCAGGTGTTTTTTTTGTATATATAGATCACAGTGTTTCTTGGCTTCTCCTAACAAAGTGGCAGATGTACATCTTTTAGCATAAGCCATGAAAAGATGTAGTTATTTTGAGTCCAAGGATTGTTCTATCTCCAGAAGTAAACCTCCAACAATCAAAGAAAAAGCTTTTGCTTTACTGACTGAATTATACATGAGGTAACACATCCCTTTTCAAAAGTTTATTCAGCAGCTTTCTCTGCCTTTTCTGTCCCATAGCCAAGTGCACAGAGCTGAACCTGGGCTACTGTAATGACATGGAGTACTCAAGGTGGGTCATAGAGGTTGGTGCTAATGTGGGCGAGATATGTTCATTGCCAGAAATAAAAACACTCCTTTAAACTGCATACATTTTAAAGGATAAGGTCAAATTGAGTCATTATTAACACAGACCCGTGCCAACTGGAGAGTAGGGTTAAGTTCTGTAGTCCACAAAGCACTGTCACAATAAACCATTCCCCTAAACAACTCCAGTAGATGGGGACTTGTTTTACTTGCTAATGCTAATGCTCTGTGCTAAGATTTTGCCTGTAAAATGTATGTAAAATTAAAGTCTATTTCAGATCAAATTTCGATCTCAGGCTTTTCTGAGACTTAGATTACCATAGCGGATAATGGCTTAATTTTAATGTTGGGATGAACTTATCCTTTAAGTCAATGCTGTTATAGTGTAGATTTAAAATGTGTATAAAGTTCTTCACAGCCTCTTTTAGGTATCATGTTTAACAACTGTTCAAGCGCTGCCCCTCCAGAACCATGTTCCCCAACATCCTCGGCCACCGGAATCGCATGGAAGCAGAGTCCGGACCAGAGTACCTCCTCCTGAGCGTCATCCATGCCCTGCTCAACGGGGAGTGCACCCCTGAGATACGTCTCGTCGGCTGCTCGGTGCTCGCCTCGCCCTGCCAGAATGACAAGATGATCCGGCCCTGTCGCAGCACGTGCGAGGCACTGAGGAAGGACTGTGGTCACTCCTTTGAGGCCATCGAAATGGCCTGGCCCTACTTCCTCGACTGTGACCGCTTCTTTGCCAGCGACCAGGAGGGCTGCTTCGACCCGCTGGCAGGACTGAAAGGTATACTTCACACTCTTGTATTGCAATGTTTGGATCAATGCATATACCCTAAATCCTGGTATCACTCCTCCAGCCAGACAGGAGATAGCATTGTCCAGCCTCTCTCCTGAAGAACCCAGCACCATCATCCAGTTCACCTACACCTCCAACGCCCAGATGTACAGCTTACTGAAGAGAACGGCGGCCAAGTGCTCCCACATCTCTCAAGTGTACAGCATCGGACGCAGCACGGAAGGCAGAGATCTCCTGGTTATCGAGTTCACCGACAACCCAGGACAGCACGAGCTATGTGAGTAAAGAAGTGCTGCGTAGATTAATTGTCCGTGTCTGTTTTTCTGATTTATTCAGTTCTTCTTGTTGTGTTCTGTGACCTTTGTCCCCTGCGTACCTAGAATCAGCTGTGCCCAATTAAAAATGTTGATGAGCTCATTTGTGGCCACTTGGGGGCAGTGGAAACAAGCTGTAGACATCAACAAAAATATTATGGTGACCTATACTGAGCAACATTAGCATGAATTTGGAGTTGTGTTTACAGAGACTTGGCAGATGTAAGTTGTGCAGCGTACAGTACAGTGGGTTTATCCAGAGACTCAACCTTTGTGGGCAAAGTGAGACCAAAACAATGAGCTGAAAGAGGCTACACGTGAACCTCAGTAGAGCTGAGGGGAAGGGCAGTTCCCAAATTTGTATTACTCGATCTATTTTAATTTTTGATTTAAGAGAAAACGTACACCTGCTTTTCAGCAATACAATGCTATTGGAGTTCACTGCATTTTTTTGAGGTGGTAGTCGAGGCCAGAATGATTCTGTTAAGGGACCCGAAAAATCTTTGGGCCGCCCCTGAAATGACGCATAGTTAAATGTTTAGTTAGCCAGCTGTGTTTGGAGTAGTCAATCCACTTACAACATTAAAAGCATTTTAAAAGCAACAGGTTGAGGCCGTGATCTCGTAGGACACATGTTAAAAAAACAAGTCGCAGGTGTTGAGACAGTTTATGCAAAATGCGACAATAAGTTAGTGCGATGGCGAAATGAACCACTACTCAAAAGAAGTGCATGGGAAGACAAGAGCACTAACAATGGTCGTTAGAGTATCAGTTACAGGCTACAAGTAGTTTAAAACAGTTTTGTCAATTAGGATTGTGTTGATTAATTTAAAACTGAAATGTTGATGAGAAAAAATCTACAGAAGGAGTTTATGGTGTTGGCGTTTACGGAGCATTTTGTTGTCATTCAGTTCATTGTATTGATTTTAAAGCTGTTACCACTTATTATTTCCAGCTGCAGTAGGAGGCTATTCTGAGTTAGAAAGCTCTGATAAACCCAGTTTCAGACAACCTGACCTATCTGGTGAACATGGTGGATCAATGAGCTGCTAAAAAGCTGAGTGAATGCTGATTTTGTTACGTGTCTGATAGGTTTGCAGATAGGAAACTGTTTGCATTGCCGCAACAGATGTCTAGAGGGAGAAACTATTGTGGTTGTAACTGCCCCAAAGTGAGCTAGGCATCCATTAATGTAACTTTAACCACGTTTGCTTCTGTCTGTAGTGGAGCCAGAGATTAAGCTGGTGGGCAACATGCACGGCAACGAGGTGCTGGGCCGCCAGCTGCTCATCTACCTGGCACAGTACCTGTGTTCAGAGTACATCCTGGGGAACCAACGAATTCAGACCCTCATCAACACCACCCGCATCCACCTGCTGGCCTCCATGAATCCAGACGGCTACGAGCTGGCCGCCGCAGAGGTAGAGGATAGCAGTGATCCGGAGCTCAGCAACCAGGAAGTAAATACTGTTAACAGAAAAAAAGACAAACCACCATTATCCGCTCTGTTCACAATGCTCTGCCTGGGGTCTGAGGGTGGAGGCCTGAAGTACTCTCTGAGGGAGCATTGCTAATCCAGATGTGTGTTTGTAGGTTGTGAAATTGGACACAATGAATTATGAGAATACAGTAGCTGTGTGTTTTGGGAACACGTCTTTTGTCACTTCTAGAATATCAAGAAAGAGAGCACAGTGTGTTTTTTGCTAAAGAACAAAGTACATAAGAAACGTAGCAATAAGTCAGTGATTTTGGTAGATTTAACTACTCTGAAGGTTCAGTCCAAGTCCATTTGCTAAAATGGACATAAGAAGTGAGAGTACTCAAGCCCTCCACCTTCAACTGTTCACCCTTTTTTCTACTAACCAGGGAATTCAACACTAACCATCACTTCACAAGCTTGTTGTTCACAAGTTTTAGTCTTCTACGTTGGAAACCTTTGAGCCTTTTAGCTCCAGTATAACAACACTGACACAACCTTTGGTCAAAAAACGTTGAGCATTCTTTCACTAACGCCTCAGGCCGTGTCACTGCTACCTCTAACAAGCACTGCATGTAGATCTCCTGTAGACTGATCATGTGTATGTCATGCAGGTCACATTCTCACGTCAACTGTGAAGATCATGATTGTCCATGTATGCAGTATGCTGTGTAGAGGTACTCAGTGTTGTATGCATGGGATGGGTTTAAGTCTGACAGACTGACCTACTGCACTGGTCTTAGTGATTTACTATACTGTACACACATACATGGTTGAAACGTTAATCAAAATTTGTGGCATTTTGTGCTTTTTGTTAGTCTGATCACATTTCAGATGTATCATGTAAACCAAGCTCAGTTGAATTTATTTATATTACGTGTATTGCATGTATTATAGAACATTTTCAATTATACCTAGTGCATCGAAGGTGTTTACTGAAACCTTAAACTGTTTCCGTATTTGGGCTGTATATGGCAATGTATATGGGTCATTCCATACCAACTCAACTAAGCTGCTCTGGTTTATGTCATGGATTTTCTTGAAGAAAAAAAAAATCATGTAAGCACTTCCATTAAATTCACGAAACCTCATAAAATCCAATAGCTGTATCCTAGGTATCACTCAGATAGAAAACCTTTACTCCAACACAGTACAAATATGTGCTTGTGAAGTCAAACGACTGAATGTATTATTACAGCCAGTGAAATGTAGAAAGAACATGAATATTAACACTTTCACATAAGATAGTTTCAAGGAAACTGAATTAGTCCTTCTTGGGAAGTTCTACTAAATTATTAGATCAATTAAAACTAAATGTTTTGAAGAAAAAATGATGACATTTTCTGGGGGAAAGTTCTGAATTCTGGGTTAGTTGGCCTGGAATGAACCATATATTCAGTGTTTGCTTACAATATGTGATAATATGCAACAGTTTGCATAATCCAATGATCCCCATTTGATTGTTCGGATGGATCAAAGATGTAATGCATTTGGTGCTCCCCTCAGTTTAGTGCACATTGGTTTTTCTCTTGTAATTTGCTAATTTTTGCCAATTGTTTTGCTTTTTCTCGTGACGGATATATGGTCTTGTCTACGTGTTGACAACAGAAGTAACAAAGATAGTCTAACATGCTCCTTCTTATACTGAGGACTAACGTTCATGTAGTTTACTCATATCTTCATCACATAATCACGGCTCTTACTAATGCCTACACGTCATCATCTTCATCATCATTGTTGTCCTTGATCCAAATATTGTCACTCTTTTTAATCCTCCTAGCTGTTTGAACCCGAATGTTTCAGGGTCATTTGTTCAACGGTTGGATCAGTGGACGGGCCAACGCCCAGAATATTGACCTCAACCGCAATTTCCCGGACCTCACCTCCCTTTTCTACCGCAACCGCCGCAGCAGGCACTACCGCATTGACCATATCCCAATCCCTGATGCATACTGGTTTGGCAAGGTAAGGGGATGTTTTTTTATTAATCAGATATCATGGATCATCATCCCTATTAGATACAGTATTTCAGCCTGAATCCCAAAACAATCCAATCCTACCTTTGGGCTGTAGGTGGCACCAGAGACCTACGCAGTGATGAAGTGGATCAGGGCACTGCCCTTCGTCCAGTCTGCCAGCCTTCACGGCGGGGAGCTGGTGATCTCCTATCCCTTTGACTTCTCTAGAGACGTGCACGAGGAGAAGATGTTCTCGCCCACTCCAGATGAGCAGGTAGGGAGGGAGGATGGGAGACTGAAATTGTGGATTGATTGGTAGACCCTCATATTCCCCCTCTCACCATGCGCAAATAATCTCAGGCCTTCAAGCAGCTGGCTCGCACTTATGCGGACGCCCACGCCACCATGTCAAACAATGACACAGATCGGTGTGGGGCCTCCTTTTACCGGACCAGGGGCATCATCAATGGCGCTTTGTGGTACAGTTTTGCTGGCGGTGAGATACGACACTTTTCACACTGCAGGGAGAACCATTGCATTCTTTTCTAACCTCTCGTCAGGCACTCATTATGCACATATCTCCTTTGCAGGTATGTCAGACTTCAACTATCTGCACACTAATTGTCTTGAGATCACCGTGGAGCTCGGCTGCGACAAATTCCCCTCAGAGGCCGAGCTTTACCCAGAATGGAAGAGGAATAAGGAGGCTCTGCTCAGTTTTATGGAGTCTGTAAGTGCTGGAGGAGTTTCCTGAGCCGATATTATTTACATCAACGTACAGTGGAAGGATAGATGATTGGCATTCAAAGTATCAAATGATCGCTAGGTGTCACATCAACTTTGCAGGTGCAACACTTGTAACATGCAAGTTTGACAAGAGAGAACCAAAAGTGTTAAAATAGTTTTAATAATAAGATTTTCTATGGTGCTCCCTGTCCAGGTCCATCGAGGGATAAAGGGAGTAGTTAAGGATACTGATGGAAATGGGATAAAAGGTGCAACTATCTCCATCAGGGGGATCAGGAAAGATGTCACCACAGGTAAACACATCCTACCTGGTTACACATTTTCCATTTGGGATAACTTTGTTGTCAACTTTTGGTATGTATGGTGTAGCTGTGAGGTGTATTTTACAAAGCTACTATTGGCTACTAGGGGCTATGAAACATTTCTAGCCATGCTAGGATCGTGGTCCTGTCGCTTCAACAATTATTGGATAGTTGACCATGGTACAGATATTCATGGTCTCCACATGATGAATCCTAATGCCATTGAGGACCCACTGACGTTTTTTTTCATGATTTTGACATTTGTTGTTTTGAGTGAAATGTCTCGACAAATTTTGGACGGGTTTGCCATGATATCTCGTACACACATGCATCACTTTGGTTATCCTTTAGCTGTTCCTTGACTGCCTTCATCAAAACATAATCTTAATATGTCAAATAATTTGGTTAATAAAAAAGGAGCAATGTTCCCGTCAGCCTCAAGTGGTCAGGGCACCTAAACTAGGATCATGAACATGGTAAACATTTAGCATGCTAAAATTAGCACCTAGTTTAAAGAACCACATGGCAAAGTTCAGCCTCGCAGAGCTGCTAACATGACTTGTTTATATGTATATACTCCCCTTTTTGTTTTCCAAGGTCTCCTTTGCTGTACTCTTCTTTCATTTATTTAATAACCTCCCTGACTTGTTGTCTTTCCACTCTTAACTTCTCCTCCCCTCCCTCCAGCTGAAGATGGAGACTACTGGCGGCTGCTGAACCCGGGCACTCACATCATGACCGCCACAGCCAAGGGTTTCTCCAGGGTCAGTAAGAGGGTTCACCTGCCTCACACCATGAACAAGGCTGGACGTGTCGACTTTGTCTTGGAGAAGGTTGGGCCTGTTCTACATCATCCTGTTTAACCAATATTGTCCAAATATCCTGTTTTATTCTTATTTTCAAGCCATGCTGGGTTAGTTTTAGTTTGGTTTTTATTTTAATACATTTAACATCATGTTAAAAAAAAAAAGCAGTAATCTCCTACAAGGAGTTGAGATGTACTTTACAGCCCATGTCCTCTAATACAACTAATGCAACTAATACAAAGCAAGTTCAAAGTACAATAAATATCATATTCAATCATAAAGCCAAACATACATAAAGATTTTAATCATCACAACACCATGCAATTAAGCGACGGTCTGTTTATCTTCACCCTTTTCCTGCATCCAGGTTCCTGTGGAGCCCGATATCGACGACCACCTCTTCCCCACAGTCGACACATGGGATCGATTCGACCCCTACAATCAGTTTGAGCGCTACAGCGAGCCAGTCGTAGGTGAGGGGGGGATAGAGCGGGAGGAGAAACCATGGTGGTGGAACTACTTCTCCCAGTCTGGCATCTCACCTCCAAACTGGCTGCTGCGAAATGTCTAGACGATTTGCGGGACAATAACAATCCCAGCACACCACTGGGAGACTGGTGATGGACGGCTGCACGTCCAGTCCCACCCATTGCTGAGTGTCAGAGTCATCTACGTGGCCAGAGCTACGACATTGGAATCAGTAGCATCTTGACAGATTTCAGTGCTCCCTGGAAGGATGTGAATAGGCCCTTTTTCCCCACCAGACATCAAATGTAATTCTGGATTGTAAACAGAGTTTTGGACAATTTTGCTTCGCAGCTGCATTTAACATGTTTAAAGTCAAAATTGAACCAATGGGAGATGATATGGATATGAATATGGATTCGTCAATTGTCCGACTTTACCTGATTTTCAGTCAAAAATAAAAGTATGCACTTACTTGAATACTATATATATATATAGTGATTACAGATTACAATTTAACATGTGACGGCAGCTGCATAAAATGTCTTTGTGCACATTTTTTTTTAAAAAACTGAGTAGTGTACAGATTCAATCCAGATTGACTGTTTAAAAAAAAAAAAGAAGAAAAGATTTAAACTTCACATACCCAGTATGTTTAAGCCACATTTTATGCATCACGGAAGGCTTACAGTCAACATTTCCTGGACCTGTAACACCATCTCATATTGAACACCACATTTACTAAGCTTGGATGAGCAGCAATACTGTGTGCCAGTTGTGAACAGTAGAAATTCTTGCTTTGTTTGTTTTTCATGAGCATGGAAAATATATAATAAACATTCCTGGCATTTCTCCTTTAATTATTCTTCTTATTTATTTAGAAATTATTAAGTACTATTTTTAAGAGTTTATATGCAAAGTTTGTACTCCTTTCAGCTCTAACTCATCTTTGATCACTAGAGGGCGCCAGAGAACATGTAATGACAGACTTCATTAGCGTATCATCAGTCCAATTAGTAGGCGGTAAAAGGGCATTTGTAAACTTCATTCATTCATGAATTCATGTCTCAACAAACAGTCTTCTAGTGTTATACGCCAACAGTGAGAAATGGTTTGTTGTAGTTCTCAAAAGTCATCATAAAAGAAGATTTTCCTGTCAGGGTCAAACTGCTGCCGGACTAGTTTTTCCCTTACATGTTAGGAGATATCTCGCGGACGAACACGTCTATATTAAAGGACTACTGGCCAGGCGCGTGCGGTATCCTTGTGCCTCCACAGGTGCATTTTCTAGCAGCCTCTGCAGGTAGAAAGTTTCAATTCATTTACTGTTAATTATTAGTCGGCGCACTCGCCTATCGCACATGAATGAAGGTTTAGTCACTGAAGTGAGTTTTTGTGTGAGAAAAGCCCAACACGCCATGCTCTCCAAGTGAAACACGCCTTTTCCCTCAGCAGTCAGGTAGGCCACTTCACCTATTTTTGAAGAGCTGTGGCTTTCTTACTAGTTAACGTTTTCACCTGTCACTCAGTGGTCGAAACCATGGGTCCATGAATATTCTGACTTGGCTAGCATGAAAACAGGCAAGCAGCACCAGCAGACCACAGAAGACGAGGTGCAGACAAGAAGACGATGTCAGGAGGCATTCTTGTAATTTGCTATGGAGTGTGCGAGCTTGTTGCAAAAGGAGGAAAGTTTTCAGAGATGTTTTGCCCGACTGATACTCATTTTTGGGGGCAAATGTCGATACCTGTGTTAAGTTAACTAATTCCAATACAGTATAACGGTGTCTGATGACGGCAGTATATTCTACCGTACCAAAATGACATCAGTGTGGTGGAACCATAAACTTTAGTACCCCAAGCATTCCGATAGCGATAAAACGGTAATAGGCAAATATCGGCCAACCAGTAAATCAGACGGGCTCTAGATTTAGGGTTGACTCTATGGAAGTGATACTCACGGCAGGCCAACATGTTCCCACCGAAATCATGTGACAAAAAAACAAGCGATCATAGTTTTACAAAAAATAATATTTTCACCTCGTAGTTGTGAATTGCCATCACGCCATTTTCTGTTTTTCTGTTGATTTAAAAAAGAAAAAAAAAAAGTTTTAGTGAATATTGTTGGAGAATATGAGTCCAGGGTTGGGTTGCAATGGTTTGAGATTTTGACAGTAATAATGTAGGGCAATTATTTGGAAATTTATACCAGCGGCCATTTATCGCAACAGTAGGTGGCGGTATGCACCATTAAAGTTTGATTGTGATCCGTTAATAAACATAGAGAAGGAGAAGAAGGAGAGGCAGAGGGGCCCAATGTGCTCACGATGTCTTTTTAAAAACAGATTCAGAGGAAGATAAGTCGATGGTAATTTGCATCAAATGTTACATAAGGGTTTAGAGAGGAGGGAAAATGTCTACAAGTTTTAACAAAATAAATATGACTGTTAAGTACCTTTTTCTCAGCTATTGTTACCCCAACCAAAAATGTACAAAAATACCCAAATTATCAGCCTTGAGAGGCAGGGAAATATCAGTTATTAGTATCGGCTGGAAAAATTCCATATTGTTCTTTATGACTTATGAATAAAAACAGGTCTTTTTGAAACGATCAAATCCTTTATTATAATTTCATAAAATGTAATGTCCTATGATATAATAAAATGGTATGATAACTGTCAATTCAAATACCATGGTATAGCCTACTGTGTAGCAAACCTCGCCCTGGCAGACCTTTTGTTTGTAACCGGGAAGCGACATTTATGCCAGAAACATAGATTTAAGTCTCCATGAATTCAGGCTAGACAAGCAACAATGAACAACAGATTAAAACCTACACTTTGATGGTCATATTTGATGCAACAAGTGACTGTGAACACAGTTTATTGGAATTATTCTTACACATGACAAAGATATTCACCAATGGAAATATCAGTGGACTATGAAGGTTGCTACACTTTTTAAATGTCATTTTTCAATGTTCCAAGCATCCAATGAGTTCAGCTGGCAGAAGGTTGGCAGTTATTGTTTTACATTCACATTTGTACGTGTCATAGACTACGTACCATATTGACATTTCTACACAATGAGTCATACCAAGTTCACATTACATGTCTATGACCTGACATTCATATCTGGATGTGGAGGAGATGATGGTGGAACTTGGCGACCATGCTGCCAAGCCTGTGAACACAGTTTGCAGCTGCGTTTTAACATTTGCAAGATGGACACCACACAATGGTAGACCTCTGTGCAATTTCCAGCTGTGTTTAGGGGACCAAAATAGGTATTTTAAGCCAAAATATGATATTTCCTAACACTAATCAAGTGTTTTTTGTGTCTGAACCTAATCCAGACTATAAGCAATGTAACAACATAAATTTAAAATGTAACCCCATGATATGTAAAGCTGCAACATATCTGTTGTTTGCAGAAACATTTCCAACATGTATTCTGGTGATTAGGTTGATTGTGTTGAAATGGCCTTTGGTACATTAAAAAAAACATTTTATATGGAACAAAAATGTATATAGGCATACAAATAAGAAACTATGCATGATCATAATGATTATTGCGTAATGATAATGATGGACATAGTTGCGCTATAGTCTGTAGAGTCTGTTTATTAAGTTCTGTCTAATATGATCCATCTGTACCTTCGCATCCTCCAGCTTACCCAGTTGTCACAGCTGGAGCAGAGGATGCACAGCAGTCTATCAATAATATCTGCTGGGGACGGGATTGCGTGCAACCTCTCCTAACCTCACAGTCCATCTGCTATCTGTTTCTAAAGCACATTGACCTGTGTTTGAACTAATGTAAGGGTATTAAGCCATTCATATCCATAATCTATCCTGTAATTAGCTGCACTACATAGAGTCTGCATGGTATAGTCTATATCATGCAATTCATGCAGTTAACAAGGAAGCTAAAGTAGTTATTGACCTTGTCGACTGGTCATAGAATCTCAGAACAGGTTTTATGATGATGATGGGCCTAATGCAAGTCTGCAGTAGGTGGTAAAGCATCCTCATTATGAGACACTATATCAGTGAACTAAATTGAGTCCAGCAGAAAATGATGTGGGCTGCAACAATAACTGTTGGACACTTCATTAGAGTAGATAAGTCTCATGTTGGCGGGCCTCCCACAAAGCTGTATGGAAACCATAGATGCTGTAGAGTGAAAGGTTAACCATTTCATACTAATGTCCCCTTGAAAGCCTACATTAGGTTTGCATCTGTAGCAGTTGTTTATGTGCCTCTCTGTGTTGGAATACTTTGAAAGCCAAACTGTGGAAGTCTCTGCCCTTTGAACCGCAAGTATTGAGAACATTAGTTGTGTTAAAAACTTGTTGACTTTTCCCCTCTTCAATTAAACCTTTGAGAGACGTTCATTGCAATTTACACCTATATGTTCATTAGTTTCCACTGCTTGGCTTTGTCCAGATGCAGCATTTAGATGCCATGAGCATGTCAACAGTGTACTCTTCTTCTTCTCTGTGTTTATTGGCAGATTGCAAACCAATTTTGAAGGTGCAATTGCTACATCAATGAAAGTTATTTCACTTTGCATTATAAGCTCTGTTTATCCAGATATTATTTTTTAATCAGCTTCTTAAAATGAGCAATAGGACATGGGCTTTGACACACAACTTCCTGCCCATGTTTAAGCATGTCTTGAGTGTTGTGTCCAAGCTTACCTTACTGGTTTGAAGTGGGCAGGGCTAGATAGATGTAGTAGATAAATGTGATGTCACACAATTCCCCGTGACAATCAAGACTGAGGAACATTTAATTCAAAATATGGTGAAAGTTGGTCACAGAATTTTTACGATATTGATGAGTTTTTTTGCAACAAATTTGTCATAAATGATAATAAAGGATACTTTTTTCATCTTTAAACTTGATTGTTGCTTATTTAATCAGAAATAATGAATTATACAGAGGAAAGTCCAAGTCAAATCAAGTTTTCAGGGGCTTTAAATGCTTTTGCTTGGTCTCCCTGTTTTCAGTCAAATCATTTCCATTTCTTATAGTTCCATCTAGAAGCTGACTGCTAGACTGTAGCTTGTTAGAACACTGCAGATTACACCACATATCACATGCATAGTTTTGTTTGGTCTTTTTTGTCTGTAGGTTATTGGTAAAACCTGTTGAGGAAAAGATGGTAGCTTCCAAAGCGTCTTTTTTCTACATTATAATCTCTTAAAGTGTCTATCCGACCAGTGTTTCCCACACATACATTTTGCTTGGGAAGGCTGCCCATTAAAATTCTAAATAACAGGTGTTCATCAACATCAGGCAAACTCTTAAAGCTATTCTGAAGAAAGTACATTTTTGAGTCTCATTCTTAGGTCGTCAGCTAAATCAATCATCATTAATAATTTGCTGGTTACCTTTGTGATTATTATTAACAATTTCAAACTTTCATCTTCATCTTGCAAATCATTGAATGTAATTTGTTTCTCAAGATCATCTATTATGTGTAAGCTTTCTCTTTGGGCGGGGGTCAATCTCTCTGATGTTTCTATAGACATGGCTGACCTTGATGAGATGTCTCAAATAAATACAATCTGAGTTCATCTTAAAGGGGCCTTGATATATTTTCTCATAAAACTTCAGCATCATCTCTATTTCCAAGGCATACTTATTGCCCCATAAATTAACCCTGTTGCTAATTTTATAGTTAGCATGAACAGTTATGATCCTCTTATTTCTTTTTGAAAAGGCTGTTTGAATCATGCTATAATTATCTTCTTTCCAAGGCAGTGTGTTCCCAGATGTCTCCTCCTTATGTTCCTGGAGTGAGTTTCCATCTGGCAGGACTTCTACTGAGGTCTCTGCCTCTCTCTCTCTCTAGCTTCCCCAAAAAGTAGTCACTTTCAATCTGACTGCAGCAGTTTCTCTAACATAACCCGTTTTAACACTCTGCACATATAATGCAAATGCCAAACCGCTTTGCTCTGAACTTTCTCCATCTTTTTCTTCTCCTCTCCCTCCTTTCTCTCTCTGTCGGTCTGTCTTTCATTCCTGTAGCTATCTAGCTGCTATGCCCCAGGAGTAGAGGCCTGCTCAATGTGGCAGAGATGATTTGTTTGCTTTGCAATTATTTTCCGTCAGTGGAGACAAATGGATTCATACTGCATAGAAAAACCCACACAGACAGGGCCAGAGCAATGAATGCAGTGGAACAGACCAACATGTAAGATACTGAAGATAAAGACAGGGACAGGGAACATAGAGGATTGAGGGTAAAGAATAGACAGCTTAATATAAAGCTCTAAGGACAAAGAGTATCTTAGTGCCATATAGATGCACTGCATATTGAAATCTATGGTGGTGCGTTAATTGTTACTTTCAAAACCCAAGCCAGTGTGTTCAGGTGAGAGCCTGCATTAATGCAACGGTCTCCACATATCAAGGGCTTTTTGTTGTTCAGCTGATCAAATTATTCCTTTTTTTACCCATCCAACCATGAAGGGTTCCTGCTGCACATCCTTCAGTCCCATATACCTACCTAATTACTTCGTCTGTGTCTTATAAAATTACATTTATATACTTATGATATACAACAAGTATGTATTATGTTTATTTTATCAACATAAGTATTCTTATTCAACAAATGTACATTTATGAATGTGTTTATGCTGCTTTCACATGATCTCAGATAGATTCTAATTTTCCTGACTTGTAAGAGTTAATATCACTAGACTACAGAGCTGGTTGTGTGAATGCAAACTTTGGCTGAGGTTCCCATTTTTGATTACTTTTTCAAGCACTTCTGTATTACTATGGGCAACATTGAATAAATTGAACCTCTTAGTAAAATCTGCGTTTCCCAGTCACAATAAAGACTTGGGTGGGGGTTTTTTGGTAAATCAAACATGACATGAAGACGGCATTAGAAGACTTGGGGCACTTGATTAATGTCAGGGAAAGTTTATGGTTTTGTTTAAAAAAACTCAAAAAACAATGCTTACTCAAAGCACAAGAAAAAGTTTGTACTTTTTGTTTGGTACCCCAAACTACAATATCTTCACAAGCTTAAAGTTTTTCAGCTGCCTTAAATTAAGTACATGAGAACGTCACTTCTTGCCTTTGGTGTCTAATTGCTGTGTTTTGTATGCCCAATATCCAAGTAGCAAGTATGATCACTCTAAAAATGTCTTGCAAAACTATTCTCACTATGTACAGATGTAATCTTTAGATGATAGATGGTTGGTTCAGCATATGATCTCATCATACTAGTTTAAAGTAATACTGTAAATGTTTCTTTTGCGCGTATGGATAGATGATGCGCACAACTTTCAGTCTCTCAAACATTGTTTGAAATACAGTAGACTGACAGAATATGTAGGTAGAGGACAGACTGGAGGTGAAGGGTCTCCCATTTGCCCTGAATGTGTGATAAACACAACTGGGCTGCAGACTTTTTCTGTCTCTGTTGAACTTCCAGACTATCCACGGTAAAAGAGATTAACCTTTTCCTCCCAGCTCGCGTCTCCTTGATTTTTCTTTGTCCTGCCCTCTGTCTTCCTTTCCTCTTTATGACCCTGTCTCCCCTTTTTCTGGTGTCTCTGTTGAGTATCCCTTGTCCTGTCTCCCCCTCCTCCCCTTGTATCCCCTTTCCCTTACCGTCCCTCCCTTTATACGAAGGGCAGGTTCAGAGGTCACCAATTACTCAGAGAGGGCTGAGAAAGTTGTATGGGCTCTGCCCTCGGGGCTGCCATGTTGCATTATCATCAAGGAGATTGCAGGTACGCAGCAGCCACTGGCTGCCGGCACAACAACCACAACCACAACCTCAGCCCCAGCACCGGGCCGTATAGACTGAGCTAGGTTCAAACCCTCCTCATGCCTGAACGGCTAGCTGTCTCCGAGTCAGCCCCCCTCTCTTACTGACCTGCTGGGCAGAACTAATATGTATGTCTAGACTTCCTGGGAACTCCTCTACCTGAGAATACACAGCTGCACAATATGTGTGCTGATTGTTCAGTTACCTTTTTACTGATAGGTTTACACTCTGTCATGTATTGTGGTTTAAATGCCTTTTGTTGCTCCTCGAAAAAATCCTTAGAAATGTAAGTGTTTTCATAAATGACACTTTCAATCCTGACTTCTGTTAACCATTAAGTGCACTGCACTACATGCTGCTTCAAAATATGATTTTTGTATTTGTATTTATTTTTAGATTCCTTCGGTGTTCATCGTTTAAGAGGTTTTAACAGAGGGACAAATTATCTGCAGAGGTCTCCTCTTCCTCCTTGTGAACCTGATGATTGAAAATGAAATTGAAAACCGCTTAATGTTGAAAATCGGTCCTTTTACAGGGATGGTCTGCGAGCTGGTTTCTAGGTGTTCAGGTTGTTTTTAGGTTCACGGTTCAAGGTATATTTTATCAGGAGCTGAATTATCCATCTGCTCCCCTCCAAACAGACACTTGGCTTGTTTCTCTGATAAAACATTGGGTGACTAGAATCCTTCATCCAGTTAAAAGATATGCTTAAAAACAACCAAGATCTGAAAAGTGACGGTGATGTGTCTTGAAATGGTAAGAAAGTTGCTGGCTGGAAATGTCTGGTCATCCGGCCAACAGCCAGCACTTCTAGACAAGTAACCTGTAAGCAAGCAGACAGCCAGACTGACTATCTGTTATATATGTCTCTGTTTATTCTTTGCAAGCAAGTAACAATCCATTATAACCTGTAAAACAACCCCACAACTGATCTGAATGTAGAAAAACTTAGGTCAGTTTCATTTATATACCCCAATATCACAAGTCGCAATTTGCCTCAATCGTCACAATAAAAGCAATCTATTGTCTGATGTTATCCCAGCACACATTGACAAAAGTTTTTGAGGATGATTTTACAGTTGATAAAGACTCACCGTTTCAGCACTGTCTTTGTGCAGTAACTGATAAGTCCCTCTGTACTGATATTCTTTGTCACCTTAAAACTTATTTGATAGATGGTAAAGATGCTGAGTTTAAGGCTGGGAGTATCAGGCTGATTTATTCCTGATTCATTCCTCCCAACAAGCACAGGAAAAAATCAGGGTGGAGAGCTTGGTCAGTGTCAAAGGTCAACCAAGATTATGTCCCGAAGCAGCAGACAGTGTGGGTAAACAACTCTTGAGGCTAAAGTTACCTACTGTAGCATACTACTGTTTAATAAAACTGACAGTTAAATCGCACCTCTTGTTTTCATTGAAGATTACACAGCCCATGTCGACCAAACATTTTATCATCCTTTTATCATCACTCGCTTCTTTTGCTTTTGTTTTTCTCAATGCAAAGTCTTAACTTTACTACAACAAGTTTATTTACATTTGAGAACATGTGAGCTGCTGCATTGCTCCCTGTTGTGTGTGGTGTGCCATTATTTTCAAGTCTTGTAGTTGTGCTGGTTTGAGATAAGTGAGAAGAACATTTGTGAAGATTGTCCTTATGCGTGCGAGATGCAACCCAATTTCCCAGTCGGATAGGATTTCAGAAGTCACGTTGTGTGAGCCTAGCCTAGCCCGCTCTGTCCTGTCTGCACTGCCTCCAGGCTGTCCACTTGTTTAACCTGCCTGCAACTCCCACCTGAGTGCTGCCTCCACAAAAAAGAATGATAAGAATTAAAAACCCTCTTGATTTGGACATTTCAAAAAGTGAAGACCTGTTTCACAAACCCCATCTGAACCAGTTTATAGGCTCTCAGAGAGGCCCAGCCCGGTGCTGTTCAGGCAGGGGCCAACAGAAGCTGTGCAGCCAGTTGGAGTTGAAATGGCTCTTGAATAGAGAATCCCAGAGTCTGATTCAGTGTGCTCAGCCAAACCCTCGATAATTGCAAAAACAGCACTTGGTTCACTAATAATGGTTGTGTGTCATCTCCAATCCCCCGTCCGCCTGTCTGTCCATGCCACAGAGGCAGCAATTACAGACTCGGGCCTGCCACTGGACGTGCACACAGTAAGGGCAGAGGAACAGTAGGCTGTGTGTATGTGTATATGGGGGCGGCAGGGTGCATGAGTAACTGAATGAGATGTATGTATGCCTCAGTGTGTGTGTTCGTGTGGGTGGAAAGGGCAAATGCAGTCTTGCAGCTAAGCTCAATTTCTGAATTGAATGGACAATCCTATTAAGGTGGGCAGCCACAAGAGTACTCTGAACATGAATTATCCCAAAGTTTGAAACAGTTACAACTTGAATCTGCAGCTGGTAACTCCTATTTTAACAACAAACAACTATGCAGTACAGAGGAAACAGTCGTTTAGTTGATTAGTCAGTTGAAAGAAAAAGAGTCGCCAACTGTTTTGATAACTGATGAATTGTTTGTCATTTTTAGCCAAAATTTACATGAATATGATTTGTCACTCTCATTTTCCCAGTTTTTTTTTCTTGGTTGCTGTCTACCTGCATGAACTGAAAAATCCAATGTCTTGAAAACTATTTATGCATAAAATGTTCTGCTTGAAGTTGAAACATCCTTTTTGGTTAAGTGTTTTTTTTTTTTTTTAACTGTCTAAGTGTGATAACTAAGACCTTGTGTGAGCAGCACACAGTTGGACATTTCTCTGAGTCACTTCCTTTACTAAACACTCTCATGGCTACCCATCCATAACTCCTACAAAGGCCATCACGAGGATTTACTGCAACATCGACTGATCTTTCCTGTTACGCTGCTATTGTTTTATTTGATTTTCTCTGCAGAGGCATGACGAACTGGTGTCACGGCAGACAATAGAACAGAGCCAGTGTCTGACCCCAAAACTAATTTGCCAGCTTAAGCTCTTTTAAGAAGTGGCAGTTTCACCAGTACTCAGTTTGTTTACACCTCGTTCTGCTCTCCCCTTTGTTTGTTGTGAAAAAGAAAACTTTTTTTCTTTTTGTGTGCAAAGACCTGTAAAGGAGAAGAAGAGAATAAAAAAAAAAGAAGACATTTTCCATCATCTGCTTTCACACGGTCTCTCATAGCCTCTTTGGCTGGCTTTTGGGAAGTTTTGGAATGAACGTTTTCAGTCAAATTATTTGATCCATTCAATTTACAAAATAAAATACAAGATAAAATATATGCATGACTATCATCACCAGTGTAATCAGTTCTACAGCAAGTGACCTTGATTTCCTTTAAATAGCTCATTTGTCTTTCTCATAAAGTTGAACTTCATTGCTCATAATTTGCTGAAAGACAGTATCTGCTTTTGATTTGGTTGGGGTGTTGTTGCCATAGCATTGCACCACAACAACCAGTGTCTGGTTGCAGAAGGGGTTAGAGGTCAGAGCAGGGTAGCCGTAAGCAGCAACAAAGCGTGTGAAATTGGACACAGCTATGCACCATTTGTGTGTGATTACATCGATTTCCTAGGGCAACTTCTGTCAGCACCTTCTCACACAGAGAAAGCATACACAGTGGGAATCTATGATAGAAAGAAGCTGGTTTTAGAAATTAATCTTAACTAGGTCTGTGCATTTTATGTCACTGTTCATGAAAGCATTACCGCATTTCCAATATCATAGAAGGCGAGGCTTGCAGAGGTAAGTCGGCCTCTAATGCTACACAGAATTCACTATTTGATATGTCGTTATGAGCTCAATATGTTCTCAGTACAGCAGGGAAAACAAAATATTAGATTTCTATACTTTCAAAAATGTGAACACTGAACAGTGTCTCATGGGCTATTCATGCTGTTTGACATAAAGGGACTGACACATCTGGATAATGGTCAGTAAGTAAACACAGACAGTATGTGTGTATTGGTCCAATTTGAATACAACTCTGTGAATGGGCACGAACACACTGAGGCTCAAGCACTCTGAGCATATTATTCTTAAATGCCACACTCTCTGAGTCAGGCTGCGCGCAGTTTTCCTATGATGTTGGTCATTGTTTTAATGAGTGCTTGAACACTGTGGGGAGAAGGATTTCCTACTGCCTAGCAGTACCATCACACAGGATGCAGCCATTTCCTGACATAATGTTACCTGACCCGGGTTAAACAACATCATGCAATGTTTTATCCTTATCCATTGTTCCATCCATAAATTACTCCTTAACAGGGGCTAACACAGAAATAGACTTGTTTTTCTTTTTTAATTTGCCATGCCAATAATGTAAACTATATGAGCTGAGGTCTTACAACTGTTTTTTAAACCAATAGTCAACACCTGATATGCTGCCAAAGCTGTCTTGGTGGAACGCTTTCATTGGTGGTCCACGCTACATACGTATGTCAAGATTTGAACACAGACCTAACGTTTTAACGTATTGCCTTAAGAGCTTTTATCTGATGTTTCAGCCAACAGTTTACATGTCCAGCGGACGGAGCACCATTATTATCCTGGTCTACATAATTAATCAAATTATTATTTAAATCACAATGTTGCCAAATACAATACAAAGGTAGAATGTGTAACAAAAGAGCATTATAAAGAATTACCAGAATACTGCATAAATGTCTCAGCTGACAAATCTTGTTCTCCAGAAGTAAGAAAACATGTTTGTTCGGCATGGACCCCAACAAATGTTGAATCATCATGATTTTGATAATTTTTCAGTGAAAATCAGAGAAATAGCAGTCCTATTATTGTCATTTTGGATAATGTTTTAGACACCTGACAAATTTAAGTTGAATATTCAGTCTCTCTTCGACTCTCGTCGAACCTTGGTTTTCTACCAACTCAAGAGAAAAACAACTGGCTGTATAGGTCACTAAATGTTCCACTGTGTTAAATATTCAGTTGCTAATTGTGATTACCTGGGGTCCTTTTCACAAAGCAGGTTTAGTGAAAACTCTGAGTCTGTTAACCCTGAAATGAGGGAAACTCTGAGTTTTCCATTTCACAAAGGGAGGTAACTCAAACCAGAGAAAGAGGGCTAACTCTAGCCTGTTTCACAGAGAGAGGTAACTTAAGCTCTCGGTCAGTTACCATGGTAACATACTCTATGAACCTAACCTGGTCAGGACCAGGTTTTTCTCAACAAACCTCGAGTTTCTCCCTGTCTCCGCCCTCTTTCAGCCACACATATTTGATTTCCTCATTCATTCAGTCAGCAGGCGAGTTTTGGCGTAGTATAGTTATGCCGTCTGTTTTTTGAGAAAATCATTGCAAAAATCAGTCAGTAGGCCTACATTAGAAGTTATATTAGGTGGCGACTATTTTCACTACCGTGGCATGTCCTTTTGATAATGATCCCGTGGATGAAGGTGCAGCATTACTGCGCAGAGAATTAAATATTCGTCGGGAGATGATTGTCAGACCGCGCATAGATGTTCTTGCATTTCCAGACAATTATCTTTTTTAGCGGTACCGTTTCACGTCACAGTCCATCATTTACACACACAACCTAATCCGTCCTTACATTTCCAACATTACCAGCCGAAGTCATGCTCTCACATCCCAGCAGATATTATGTGTTGCGCTGCGGTGGAGTGGAGAGTTTTTTTATACAACGTCGGAGATGCAGAGCACTTGAGCAAGGCAACTGTATGCAGAGCGGTCAGAAAAGTGTGCCTTGCCCTGAAACGCCTACTACCCATCTTTATCATTTTCAGCTCCTCTGCCTCCATTAGAGGTGACGGTGTTGGGCACACCACCCGTTTTACGGGCATCTGCTTTCTTTCTGTTGGCTGAGTATAAGTCTGTGTTAGTTTAAATAGGCTTAATTATTAAACAGAACATGATATAGATGAGAAGACTTTTATGTGTGTGAAAACAGCATTATGTTGGGGAGAAAACAAGTGTACAGTCAAACAGCCACTTAATATTTACTTTACAATGTAAAACATGATCAAAATGAGGTACCCCCATGAGATTATGCCGAGGTCTTACCTGTTTGAACAATGTTTTTATGTTTCATCTTAAGCTGCTGCCAAGTGCACTTCTCCCCCGCGGGGTTGCACCTAAATGAAATAAATTAATAGGCTACCACTCAAGCAGTTTCCCCCTGTAATATTATTGTGATTGCAAAGGACTACATTTAAACTTACGCATTGACCTGAGCAACAATGTTCTCCCACGCCGTCTCCCTCTCTTTTGCTGCTGCAGCGGTGTTACACTTCCTTCTAAAAACGTGCTCAAACTCACCGTATGTGCGCATTAATATTTCCAGTGGGGTGAAAAACATAGCCCTCCTCTTCCCCGTTGCCATGGTGACTCGTTGAATCGGGGCTCCATTGATGCGGTCTTTTTATACTTGTGGGGCACGCGCTTAACTCCAGGTGAAACTACTCCAAGTTGATCAAACTAACTCAAATCAGCTGTTCTGGAACCGATAAAACTCAGAGTTTCCTACCTCAGAGTAGATCAACTCAGAGTTCAGGGTTAGACTCAGAGTTTGTTGAACCTGCATTGTGAAACGGACCCCTGATGTTTGGTTGCACGCATTTGGTTTATCAGCTCTTTTTCTAAAAACAAGTATGTTTCTGCCAGATTGGGCTTGAGAAGAATCTGCGGGCTGTACAACCAAATCAACCAGTTGAAAGTAGCTAAAAAGATGTTTCGAGATGTAGTGTTGTGCAATGGGTATTTCTCTGTGGATTTATCCTTTATGAATGGTGGTTTCCACTCCTCAAGATGTCATCAAAACCATTGTTTATTCATTTTTATACATATTTTTATACATATAAAAAGATGTTCAGTAACTGCTGAATATACAAGGGTATAAATGTAGCACACAGATAAAACTTCAGGACAAAACTGACATATCTCAATTTCACCAATTTAACGTTATGGCCTAGGCCTAGGCCTTAAGGCTGCAACTACCAATTATTTTCATTATTGATCACTTAAAACCTGATCAGGACATCTCTAATTTTCATTATTGATCACTTAAAAGCCTAGTCTATAAAATGTCAACAAATTGTGAAAAATGCTCTTCACAGTCTCCCAGAGCCCAAAGTGAGGTCTTCAAATTATTTTTATCCAACCAATGGTTCAAATCATTTACTATTATAAATAACAAAGCAAAGAAACGCTTTACTGTTAACAAGCTGAAACCAATAAATGTTTAACAGTTTGCTTAAATGAATAAAAATTCAATGAATTAAATGATTATCGAGATAGTCGGCAACTAATGTTCTTCCAAGCTTTCTGTCTTTTAGATCAGCTGATTAAGTTAGCGAATATAACAACACACAAAAATTAAGTGCATTTGTTTTATTTATATAGAAAAAGCAAAAAGATGGTGGTCACTTTATGTATTCAGTGTGAAAATGCTGTACACCTGAACACTGTGCATAACCGACTACCATGGCAAGCCTACGCCATACCAAGTCATGTATGGAATCCAGTGTATGGTTTTGAGCAATAAGGTGTAAATACATGTACCATTACCCCTAGCAGTCATGCAAGTGCTATTAGGATCAAGGGTTAATGAAACGTAAACACACAACACATTTAAGCAAATGTACACTGGACTAAACAGAGAAATACACATATTTTTCCAAATATGTTCTGGCTGTCTCTTTCAAAGTGAAATACCCCAAAGCCATGTGGTCACTGAAACAAATATAAAGGCGGAGGAGCAAACTTCTGGGGAGCTGTATTTTTAGTTTTAGTCATGATGATTCAGAGGAGAAGTGAGCAGAGTTAATGAAGAGAAGAAAAAAGGTTGGAGGACACACGATAATTATGTGTTTCACCGAAAACCAAATTGGGATCAAACTCTAGGTGCATTATGAAAACAGCATATGAAGTGTGTACTCGGCTAACGTTTTTTTTTTTAGAATCCTAACAGACGTCTGAAATTTCTTCATGGACGGGCAGTCAGAAGATTCACCTGAGGCATCTTCTAGATATGTCTGATTCACTGTCTGACTGATGTTAAATGGGGGTGATGAAGTCAAATGCTGGAGTTGAAATGTCATTCAACATAAATGTCAGGACTTGCAGGAAATATTTTTTTTTATTGTTTGAGATCGAGATATAATGGACCATGCAGTGTACATAACTCAGCGATGTCTTTTGTATCTGTCTTTACAGAGAATGCTCTGAATTGGCCTTTGCACCATTCAGGTAAAAGAGTTTTTATTCTTGTTCTTATGTCTCCAATCTTTTCCTCAACCTCCAATCCTTTTAGTGGAAAGCAGCGGAGTAAAATGCAATTCAATTAGGTGGTTGTTACCCCGAGGCCTCTGATGTTCCTTCTCTTCCTGCTGCTTCTCAAGTCCTTCTCCCCCTCTATTCCTTATGCAATGGTGGGAAGTAGACCATGCAATATTGTTATTATTACACATGTCTACCAAACAGTAGTGGACTCAGTGGGAAAGACGAAAAAGGCACCTGAAACTGAGACCAATGTGGGAGCTTCTCATATAGCTTCTGTTTCTTACACTGAACATATCATCGACCATACTGGAAGATTTTGTGTTTGTTTGTTTGTTGGTAGATATGCAGTAAAAGTATGCTTTCAAGAAGGCTTAAACCTAGTAATGGTGGGTGCACTTTCTTGAAATTGAATTAAGCTACTGATTTTAGAATGTAGAGAACTATATTGTAATTGCTCCTGAACTGGGTCAGAAATTCGGAAACTGCTCAAATCTGGAGGAGATCAGGAAGAGGCAGCATTTAAATGCTAACTTCCCCCACCCCCACATCAACCTGTTTTTTACTGAATGACGTGTAAGCTGGCCGGAGACTTTGGCAGGGCCACGATAACTCACTAAACAGACATTAAGATCAGGGGCCTTGCTCTCTCTAAAGCCAGGCTGTGTTGGTCATGTTTGCTCAAGGAGAAACTAGAAAAACAGAAGAACACTTTAAAAGTCAGCGAGGAAGAGAGAGAATGAGGAAAAGCCCTGAAGGCAAATGGCAGGGAACATCCGTCCCGTTAGACGAAGCTACTTTAGCTGTCATGCAAGAGTATGTGAGAGTACGCACTCAGCTTCACTGAACACACAGATAGCCACGGTGATGATGATGATGCTCATCTACTTCTTATGCTTTTGACTATAAAAATGAACATTTATTTCAGTCATCTTTATCTTATCCAGTCAGTATGGAACAATCATTAAAACCATTGGATTTTGTTAAAATCATCAGCTTTGACCCTTTCCTGCGTTTGTCTGCATTATCTAAGTGAAAAGTCTAGATGTGGATCAATGGATAGATATTTATTTATTTATTTCATTTTTAAGGGCTTTCCTTCTAATTTACTTTGGCTATGAGGAGAAAAACAAAGAACTATGCAAGATTATGATTCACTTAGATTCACGTGACTCCTGGAAAAGCCACTGACCTCAAAGCCATGCAATCTGCTGTGTAGTTAGAAGTCAACCGGCAAGTCAAACCAAGTGGCGTAAACTCTCCAGAGATATTTGGTTTGTCAGAGCTGATTAGACCCAGGGAGGCGTAAGCAGACACTCTGGGATAACACGTGGTGGCGTTGGGTTGAGCCGTTGGCCTGTTTATGGGGCGATGTGTTAGGACGGGGAGAATGAAGCGGGGAGCTCGTACGGATGGAGATGATGATGGTTGATTTCTCTCACACAAGTCTCTCTCTCTCTTCTCTCATCGTGTTAAATGACATTTTCTATTTGATTTCTCAGCCAAAGCTTATTATCTGGTAATTGTGTTTGCTTGTGCAGGCATGCATGAATCTCTTTAAATCTGTGTGTACACAAGAACGGTGATTATAACGACTTTATGTTAGAAACAACTGTTTGCATGTTTACAGACAGCAAGAGAGAGAGGATTTTTTTGTGTTTGTCAATGTGCGCACTGCAGAGAAACACTATGGAGCTTTTCGTCACAGCTCATCACACCGTGAGATCACACAACACGATGTGACAGTGCACAGTGCAGCTCAGCAAGTGGCGCTGGGATTTTAATTGATGTTAAAACCACCAAGTACTCAGAGGGCTGATGGGCACAGTGTATTGAGGGAGAAATGGTATCTGCACTACAGGATCAGTCTTGAACAATGCAACAAATAAAATGTAATATTTAATTTTTGCAAGCATGAAAATGGTCTGCTGGCTTGACTGTATTATAAAGTATATAGAGCACATTATAAACAGTCTCTTTCATGATATTTGGCCACATTTGTGGTTACACTGCCAGTGAAAGTCTTATAATGAACTCAACTGAGTGAGGTGGTATGTCAATTTTGGAAGATAATAAGTAAGCCAGAAAGCTACTAAGAAAGCAACATTTATCATGTGAACGATGGAAAACCTAACTGACTATTAACTGTTTGATCTCAAAATGAGTAAACTGTGATGATATATTACTTTATGATAAAACAACTGAAAACTGTGCATAAAACATTTTTTAAAGTTTATGTGGATCTAGACATCAATCAAATCAAAATACTGTACATGTTGAAATGCACAATCACAGAATGAGCCATATTTTTCACTAATTTCAGTGCAAGTCATAAGAAAATCACAAATGCTCGTATTTGCAATGTGTTTGAGAATTCTTCACAAAATATTACTTGAGCTGCACCTCATGCAAATCAAATGTGACTGAAAGCTTTGGTTAAAGTAATAATTTGACCAAGCATGATTTAACACATGGGCTTGAACCTTGTTTGAATTGAGCTATACACAATATAAACAACATGTTTCTTGACTTTTGCAGTCATGATAGACTGGTGAAAGATAAATGCTAAATTTTAATTGAAGATTAAGGCTTTGTGTTACTTCGCGTAATACAAGTGCTGTACAATTCAGTAAGTTTTATCCTGAAGGCAAGCAGCTACATTAAGCGTGTTTCCTTTACGCTTCACCTTTTTCAGTCTTGTACTCTTCAGCCAATAAACTAGTTAAACTTAAATCCTCTGCATATGACCCTCCTTAATCTTGTATTAGACCAAAGTGATCCTCTGTTAGCTCAGTGCATTGAGCTTATTACACGATGATGAATCTCTCACACTGAGTTAAGTCATTTGGATAGGAAACAGAGATGTGCACTGGGGGAAATTAGCATAGCTTTAGCTTAGCCTACCATAGCTTAGCCCTGCCGGACCTATTGAGAAAGGCACCTTTCGGCTGACAACAAAGCTAATATTAGCTTAGCATTAGCCTTAGCAAACAGGGGGCTTAATCAGGCTGCAGGGCTGTCAGAACGTATAACCACATGCTTCCAAGGGTCCCTTTGGAGTTATAATCCTGGGTCTCGGCAGGCGATGACCTCATGGGCTGGACTGGTGCCTGTGGGAGGATTGGGGAAACTGTGTGTGTCTAGCAGGCCACTCACTGAGGTGTGTGTGTGTGTGTGTGTGTGTGTGTGCGTGCTCTTTATGGCTGATTGTTTTATTGAGGCATACGACACATCGAGACTCTACTGACACCGACGAGTTGAACTTTACAGACATGCACAGGAATAGAATTCCAGCTGTTTTGTTTGGGCATTTCTATGCTGTATCTCATGGAGATAGAGTGTGTGTAGGCCCCAGGATATGAGCGCAATGATATTTCAATTGTCTCCCTGCCACATTGCATTAACAGTGTGCGTTGTTTTTCCTCATGGCTATGAGCTAATTGAAAAGGTTAACCTGTCAGTTTTATCTTACATTATTTGTCTTTCGTCAGACTAAAATAGTGGTTCAGGACATCTGTGACTGGCAAGATGGCATGCTTACTTAAGTCTACTATGACCAAAAGGCCATGTTGTACATATGAATAATGACAGTGCTGCTACAAAGCAAGACAGGAGGTTACCAGGAGCAGGGTTATGCCAACCTCCAGCAGCGGCAGAGAAAAAAAATCATTTCGACCAAATGAGTGTTTCTGTAATTGGACTTGAACTGTATCAGCAATGAAACATTAATCACTATGGATTTATTGTTGCCTGTCTTTTACCCTGACCCATCATTATGGGTTCCTAGAACAACAACCTAAGCTGGCCTGTTGGCCAGGCAGACCACCCCTTTATGAGAGTCTCGATCCAAGAGAGGGGGGCATTGGGGTTAAAATAACTCCACATCTTCACACAGAAAGCTTTGGAAACTGGAAGTCAGTTGACTTGAGTTAAATGCACACACAAGTGCACACACAGACGGTGAGCCCAGGGACTCTGGAGGCAGATTGCTTTGCTGTCAGTGTCGGGGACTGTCAATAGCTCCAGCCAGCCATGGGCATCATCAGCCAGAGAGACCCAGGACTCACTGGCTCCACTGAGCTCCACAGCAGAGGCAACCTGTCAGCGTGATGCAGAAGGCCTCAGGGTTTGAGAGTTAAGACTCTTTCTGAAACATACTGTACTGAGAGAGCTTTGCTGATGGCCTCTGGGCTGGTATGCAGAGAGGATAAAGCCTGGAGACGTAAAGACAAGACATGGGTAGAGCAAGAGATAGCCTTTAAACAAAGTGCTGAAGCTGAGACCAACCAGTGCAGGAGAGGTTTAAAACAGAGGGCTGATGGGTTGATACCACCCTAGCCATTTTTAGATTCATCTCGAAAGGACCTGCAGTCATCCATAAAAGTTAAATGTGGTACATTTACTGGTGATTCAACAAATATTTTAACAGCAACGGACATCAGCTGGCATAGACAGGATCCCACCTGGCAACTTTAAATCTTTACAGGGTTTCTGCAGGGCCTTAAAAAATCTTAAAAAGTCTAACATTTCTCAATTCAAGCAAAAACTCGCAATTTTAGGCCTTAAAAAGTCTTAAATACATCCATATTTTGCATATAGGTCTTATATTACATTTAGTTAGGTCTCAAATATGTACGTTCATTTACGCTTCTGTCGTCGCCTTTTGTTTTGTTTTTGTTTTTTGTTTTGGGGAAATGTGTTGATGAGATTCACAGTCAGCTCCGTCTGCTGTACTTCGTTCTGAAGTAACCAGGAATGTAAATGGCATTTTGCCAACAGCCTGATCGGAATGTATGTCCGTACACTTAGCCAGTTCCAGAAAGACTTTGACTGCGGAATCTGCTACAACTACGGGATAGTGTATATTTAAACAGTGTTGGTTTGAACAACCAGAATTCAGTTGGTTAAAAGCCTGCCTCATAATGAATTTGAAGCGCAGTGTACGCTCTGCAAGAGGACCCTCAACTTGGGCACACTTGATGTGAAAGCACTGGTGTCACACACACAATTGGAAAAACACCAGTTAATATCTAAAATAGCAAAGTCACGCTATCACACGCTTTTGTACACCTTTGTCAGCAGTTGCAAGTTCTTCCGGTTCTGCTCGACCCGATCTCTGCCCCGTCTCTAACGCCTCACAGTCAAGCAACATTCAATACATCTTCGGCTCAACTGTGACGTTGAAAGCGGAGGTGCTTTGGATTGTGAACACCGTTGTTAAATATGTTGGCAACAGATTTGGATGTAGAAAGTTGTACCCCTCTCTCCTCCACTATGATGTGAGTGGAGGTATGTGACAGCCCCTCCTATTCTTTCCTTTCTTGTTATATTAAATTCCCAGATAAAAACTAAACTAAAACTACTTAATCACTTGTTAAACTAATTAAAACTAAACTGAAATAAAAAAACAAACTGAAAAACTAAATTAAGATAAAAACTAATGACATTTAAAAACTACAATAACCCTGACACACACTTGTTCACTCCATTCTTCATTGTTGAAGTTGCTCTGTGAATGGCAGTACATTTGCTTATTTTTGAAAGTAATTCTGGGACCACATTTTTCCTCACTTTTTCGTACTTCATGTAGGTCTTAAATTTAGTTCAAAAAGGTCTTAAAAAGTCTTCAATTTGACTTGTGCAAGGCATTGCACAAGAATAAAGTTTTTCATGATTGTGACATTTCAAAACTGCAGTTTTACAATTAAGTAATAGAGTTTCGCAGGAATGAGTCCTCAAACCCCCTAATCAAGTTAGCTTAGTTGCTAAGTCAGTGTTTTTTTTATTTGATTTATTTATTTATTTATTTTTTTTTTTGGGGGGGGGGGGGGGGTTCAGTTAGATGCCTGAAATAAGGTCCATGGTCACACAAACTGAAGAGATTTTTTGCAATATTAAAAACGCTACTTAATACCCCAAACATTAATTGTAAAGCATTTACATTTCTTAAAAAAGACAGTTGCTAATGAGTAGCTGAATGAGACTACAGAGCTTGACGGGGACACTAAATGTCATTACACTGAACAAAGAGACTCATCCACTCTAGTTGCAAAGTATGCTAACTCTGATTTTACATTACATTACAAATAGATTATTTTTTAATTTAAGTTATGGTTAAGTGTGAATAGTAGTGGTAAACTCAGTAGTGATGATAAAGTTATGTGGATTTGCTATTTAGATTTTCTATCAAGCAGTAAAATTATTGAGAAAATACCATGGGTTCATTTGCTAATTTGATATCTTGATGTGTGTGTGTGTGTGTGTGTGTGTGTGTGTGTGTGTGTGTGTGTGTGTGTGTGTGTGTGTGTGTGTTGGAGTGTGTGCACTCATGCCCCGTGGATGTGTGTGTCCATCCTCTCTCCATGAGAACCGGCCCTCTGGCCTTCCAGCTGAGTTCACAGATCCAAAGTCGAGTTAATCTGGTTTTACCTTTAGCCCCAAAAACAACACAGGAGTAATCCAGGAACAGCTGTAATCAACCATGAAACCACTGATGGCTGCATGCTAGCTCGGGTCAGGGAGCACAACAGGAAGAGACCTCAGGAGAACACTGGGACATTGAACTAATAGTCAAATATGATGAGGATGTGGTGGTGATATATACATTCTGCCGTGTTGATACACAATATAGATTAACACTGTAAGAGTTTGATCGCTTTGCTTGATTTTTATCTTTCCATGACAAACGAATCCTCTTTTCTATTCTATTCCCTCCGACGTCCTGTGTCATTTTACAAATTACAAGTCTGCTAGTGTATTTTAACAACAGGTCAAGGAATCTCTCTGGTTGATAGCGTCTGTCTGAAGTGAAACTGTCGGTGAATTTGTCTCATCACACTCAGAACAATTATATAAGGAGGCTCAGGACACTGAGAGACAGAAAGAGAGATGAGGGCAGGAGAGCGAGAGGGGAGAGGGTACAAACAGATGAATAAATGAGTTAAGTGGGGAGAAGGGAATTTGTGCTTTCATCGTCCCCTCCGCCCCCACGCCTCCCTCCCTCCTGTTGGACAGTCGAGTGTATGCTATAAGTGCTCTCCCCCTTCTCCTTTCGCTTCACTGCTTCTATGCTCATCTCCCAATAGAAATTGCTCTGTGGCATTAAATATGTAAAATTAGCATTTTAAGTAGAACACATTTCTGTGTCGCGCCCCGCTCTCCCCACACTCCCCCTCTGCCTACTGCCCAGCCCTGAGCGCATAAGCCACACAAACTCATGCATGCATATGATATGCA